>NW_028288923.1:2308055-2637777 GCF_059628265.1 Tinamus guttatus
CTTCTGATTGCCTGCACCACCAAGGACTTCAGTTAGTTTGTGGAACTGTTGAAGTCGGAATATGAAAATGGAAATCACATATAAGCATTATTAAACAAAGAGTCTGCTTCAAATTACATGTTTTATTTTTATGCTGCAGAATGAATATTCTTTATCAGCAGGGTTCCTGGTGCTTTCATGGTTCTGTGATCTCAGAGAATGATATCAAAGTTGTTGCTGTTTGATATTTTCTAAAAGCATAGACTCAAGGAAGGTAAATTACCTTTAATCTCTGTAGACTGTCGTTAAGGTGTATGATTTTTTTCTCTTTTTTTACCGCTCCCTCCCCCCAAAAACCCCTGAAAAAACTGTGCTCTTGTTCATGGCTCTGTTTTCTCTGAATCCGTATCAATAACTTAAGAGAGCGCACGCTGTGAGCAAACCTTGCCCGTCAGTATTAATTGTTCCTGCGCTGCTCGCTGTGAGTTAGAGAGCTGATGTTGTACAGCAGGACACATCCATGTGCAGCGTGTGCCTGTGCACGCTGAAATCACGTCAAGTGTTGGTTTGACCAAACTAGACTTGTGTCAGAAAGCATGCAAATGCAGTGCAGTTAGGAGGAGTCAGTAGGAATCCATCTACTTCAAAAACTGGTCATTTTCTGTCTTCCTGTAATATAATGATAGCTCCATGTGTGCAGCCAGCTTCTCAGCTGGTGTCTTAAATCGTTTTAGTTCTTCTAACTTCATTGAAGCTGTATCAGTTTACACCACCAAGGATTTGGTCTTACTGCTTCTTAGAATAAGACCTGCTGAAAAACAGAGCTGAACTAAATTGTGCTTTTAAAGGGATGTTTCTCAAGCTAAGCACTTAAGCTGTACTTGGGGTTACCAGAATAAACAAACAAAAAAACCCCACACATAATATAGTATGAAAATAAAAATCAGACTCCTTGTATGTCTTCCAGACAATACATTGCTCAATGTAATAGCTGAGTACCCAAAGTAACCACCCCATTTTGCTTGTCTTTAACTTTTCCAGTTTAATTTCTGCTTCCTCCAGATTTTAATCTGCCATGGCAGTGTCTGCCTCAGTGTTCGGGCAAAAACAGGTCCCACAGACCTTGATGAGTATTGGGGAAGAACAGCAATTCTTTTGAAAAGCTACTTCTGCATTTTTATTTTGCGACTACCACAAGGTTTATCTCACCTTTTTTATTCTGGACGCATAGTGTGAAAGAAGCCATTTGCTTCCTCCTAATCTGCTGCCTGCCCCAGCCAGGCTGTGTTGGGCTTGCAGGGAAAGGCCTGTTCTTGTGAACGCTAAAGCTGGCGTGGCAGACTAGGTCTTCCATTTTGGAGGAATTCTTAGAATTTCATTTACCATCCAAGCAAGTCATAAGGCATGTTATGTCTAGAGTATTTATGCAGCAAGTTTTAAAGACAGTGACATTCCTGCCTTCCTGCCTTTGATTCACTGTAATCCTTAAATTAAGAAAAGAATATGTGTCCGAGTCAGCCCTTTTGACTTTGGGCAGATATGGGTACTTTCTGTGGCTGTTCTCATTTTCCATGGTCTGACGTTTCTGAGGCTGAGTCTTGCTGCAGCGTGTAAGTTTACAGCACAGGGCCAGAGAGATGAGATCTTACTGCAATATAGAAAAGACATTTTGAAGGAAATGAGTGAGGAATTGAAACTGCTGGATTTGGAAGCTTTTTGTTAGGTAGTTGCAATAAATTATTCTTTTGTGATGTAGTCAAATGAAATATGTACATAGAATTCTTAGAACTTGCAAATATAAACAAATAATTATACTTTCCTTTAACTTAGTATGAAAAAGCTGTCAGTTTAGCTTTTGATGAGTACAATTGCACAATGCAACTAGCGCACACTACTGAAGCTTCATATACATTTTTATTTTTCTAATTTGAAATTTTGACTTCTCTGTCACTTCATGACAAATGGAAGTATTAAAATAGGCTATGCTTTCTTGTAACTTTTTTTTCCCTATTTTTGTAAAGGAGCTGTACCGTCTTTGTGAATAATCTTTTAGTGTAGGGAATATTTTCAGTGTTCAGAAGTAACAAAGAGAGTGACATTCAAGTAATTACACACTGTTTTTTACAATTATAACCATCTACCTGTAATTCGGTCTGTGTGGGCAGATCATATGTCCACATGAAACTCCATTGACTTAACAGGTTTTAGTTGGTGTAAAGACTTCTTTGCATGTCTTAGATTGTAAAGTCAGGCTAATGTGCATATCCCATAAGCATTTAAGGACACATTCCTAAACTGTTACATGCATTGAAATTGTACAAAAGTGAATAACAAGTCCATGTTTATCAGCTGTACATTTGCTCAGGACATAATGAGATCATGGAACTCATTGCCCCAGGTTGTTGCAGAGGCAAAGAGTATAAAGAGGAAAAGTCTATCAGGGCTACAAAGCCTCTGAATCAGGAAGCCCATTAGCTGCTGATAGTTGGAGGCCGGGAGGAGATACCTCACCAGGATTAGTTTGTATTTCTTCTCCTTCTGAAATTCACTGTGGCCTTACTGGATGCTTCCAGGCTTCGGCTGTTGTGAAAGGAAAATTATCAGCTCTTCGGGTAGAAGAAGGTAGGGATACAGAAACCGAAACAACTAGGCTAGGGAATGGGAGCAAGACATGAAAAAGGAACAGGGGTGCAAGTTAAAGGGACTAAAATTTTAAGTGAAGGGCCAGGAGGGCCTTTAACACAGTAGGAAGAGGGCTCTGGATTTGATGGGTGTTTGGTCTAGTCCTCAATGACTGTGTTACTGATGGGGGGTTAGACAAAGAAACATGGAAGAAGGCGTCTGACATCATTGTTTAATTTTAGGAAAAACAAAATATATTTCCAGTTACTATTTTTCTTTTCTTTTTGAAGTACTGTTAAAACCCTAGGAACTGTAAATAAAATAAGAGGCTATAACGTAATACCAGAGTTGTCTGCCTGAGTAGCTATTTGAAATCTAAGGAGAGGCTTTGTATTACTTGTAGTACTATTTGTATTTACCATCTATTTGAAAGCTTTAATCAGAAGAATGTGGTAAATAACTGAGTTCATGTGTACTTATATTGCATATCCCACAAATCCAAGGTGCATCTACAATAATGGAAAAAAAAACATTTATTGTATAAAATGTGCAGCAGGAGATACTGCAATAGTTTGCCTTTTATTTGTACTTGTATAATAACAAACAGATGTTCTAGAGTAAAATGTGGGTAACCGCAGCCAAAACAGCTATTTCAAAGCATGTAGGTATAGTTATGTACAATTGGTGGATTGTATGTATCCATCAACAGCTTACTGGAGGTTGTTGGTAAAGTCTGTAATTATCTCATGCTGAAATTCTAATGCTGAAATTCTAACTCCATCATTCTTTATCACATAAAGTGACTTGGACATTGCCTATTTAAATAACTGAGTCCCTGTATTAATGCACTACTGATGTGTATCTGTAGGTCAATCCAACAAATTAAAAATTACAGCATATAACTACATCCCAATATTGTAAGTACTGTAAATCACTGCTTATAGTTCTGTGTACCAGGGTACATTGTGAATTGGCAGAAGTTACATTATTGGTAAAGCAGGAAGGGAAGTGGAGCACAGCAATGGAAACATTTGTATCTGAAACTGCAGAGCAAAGTAGTGGCAGAGCTGGAAATAGAATCTCAGAACTCAGATTCAAAGTGAGCTGCTGCAAGGACTGGAAGGTGCTTTCATCTGAACCAAAGGCCTAAGACAAAGCTGGAATTGAAAAGGCTTTCTATTGGTTTCAATAAATTAGAGTTTAAATACCTTTAAAATTCTTTCTTATCTTTTTCCTGTTGTTCCTTTTTTATTCTCTATCTATTCTGACTTTTCTGAAAATGTAACAATTTTTCATAGTAACCGACCAGCTTTATTTTAATGATATTTCTGTTTTAACTATAGTAAAGAATGACCCAATTCTATATTTTTCAGAACTAATAACTACCTTCTTTTGATTATATTTAAAGTATTATCTCTGAAACCTCATGGAATGCTAGTCGTGAGCAAGAGAATGAATATAGAATGGCTTAGATGATAAGGTTCTTCCACTTCCTACCACCCACTATTGGCGCTGACGTTCAGATTTCTGGAAACAACAAAACAGCATTAATTACAATAGCACAAAAATAATAAAAATACAATTTTAAGAATCAATCCTTAAGTAGCAGATTTTTGCCAATCTTATTCTTAATTAGTTTTGTTACACACATCAGAAACACTTATTCCTCTGCATGGTACCATGAAACGGTTTGATTTGCCTTTACTAATTTTGTATGTCACTTCTGGAAAATAGGTTAGCTGTGGGATGCCTGTATTGAAGTGTATAACTGATTTTCTATAGCCACGCAAATATACTTTTTCTGTTGAAGTTGGTACCAAGTAGCCTAGACTTCGTCATGAAGAAAATTTAATAAACTATTTTATATGTTTACTTAAGCTTTCTTTTTTTCCTGATATAGTCTGCCTTTTCAGAATCTTGTTTTATGATGCAGTATCTTACTATGTACAAGATGTTAAACCTTTACGCATGCCCTCTCTCATATTCAAGGCAATCATTTCACTAAAATGTAGGCAGTTTTCATGGCAACTATTTGGCTTCTGAACATTTTATGAAGTGCAAGAAGTGTACTAATTTACTTCAGTTTTATAGAGTACATAAGCCCCTTTAAAATGAAATTGCTCAATAAACTAGACTAGTGCAAATTACAAGATCAATAAGAGAGACCATTAAAATCTATCAATCTCTGCTATTGGACAAGATTAAAAAAAGGAGCATTTCCATGAATATTTGAAAGTAACATTCTCATTGCAGAATGTATCACTTTCAGCCTTCATAAATAGATATGTCATAATATACATAACAAATACAGCTAAGAAGCATTCTCTACTTTCAAACTCTCAAAGTAATGACCAGCTTGCAGCACGAGTAGTGTAGTAGCAGTGGTGGTGATCACAGAGACCTTGTGGTAGGGCTGTAAGCAGGCTGATATTTAGCAGATCCAAAATGAGGAAGAAAATGCTGTAAATCAAACAGCAAGTCTCTAAGGGAGAGTCAAAGAAAATATAATTAAGTAAATAACATTTAAATATACCTAGCAATTACAATGATCATAATGAATTATGGCCCAAGCCAGCATACTCCCACACCAAATCAGCATATCGTAGTGTTTTGGATATTTATATTTATATGATATTTATATTCTATCGTTATAGAGTCTGATATTTGATAAATTTACATTTGCACAAATTTACCTGTAAGGCAAAAATGCAGTTAAACACAGCCTGTTCCCTGAAGAGCCTCTTTGTGAGCAGGACGGAACGCCGAAGCGCAGCAGTTTGGAGCGCCCCATACAAGCGCTCGGCAGCAAAGCCGAGGCACGAGGCAGGTCCTGCAGCCCCAGCGTGGGCGAGCGGCGCTGCGGACAGGCCTTTCCGAGGAAGCCCTCGCGAGACTGGTGACACAGCGAGCTAATGGCGAAGGACATTCGCCAGGAATTTCGTCAGGAATTTATTAAAAGAAAAAAAAAAAAAGAGGAATGTCCATTAATGTACATTTGTATCTCTCATATGAGCTGCTGATTTGAAGCTCTGGTGGGACTTTAGAAGGAACAAAGCTGTTTCAAACGGCTGGTTTTCAACCAGCTAACTTCATTTCCTGATCAGAGCTGAATTGTAAAGCTCTTAAAACGTCAACTTCCATCTGAAAATGGAAGCGAAGAACAGCAAAGAAATTAAATGATTTACTACCAGGCCATTTTTATTAGCAATATGCTTCCCCACTGGCGATGCAAGTTATGTGCCTGGAGCAATTCACTGGAACGTGTTCCTTGCATGGTCTTCATGCAAAACAGCCAAGAGCAACAGAAAGAGCTCGTGCCTGACCTTTACTCTTAATAGGAAAGAGATAAAGCTCCAGCAGTGGTTTCTTGCAGTACTTTTACAACACACTGCGACAGCTCATTACATATGGCAGCCTGACCTATATATCGAATAGGTCAGCCTTTCAGGCAGCCAGTCTTCAGCCTTCCAAAATGTCCCATCAACCTCTCGCTGTCATCTCTTGTTCTGTTTTCTTTCTCAAGTGGTGTGTATGTGTTTGCTGCAGACATGCTGTGTAGACAAGCGTTCTGTTGGGAACAACTTCCAGTGTCCTGCAGGTCTGCTGTGCACACTTGATGCCCCAATTTTCTCCCATCTCTGGTTTTGCTTTCCCCAAATGTAGGGAACAAGATATAGGGGTGCCTCATTGAAATGTAGCCCTGGAGAAAAATAACATAGGAATATGGATATTTTCATCAACTTCAGAATGTTTCTGAAGTCGTGTCTCTGAATGTTCCTGATTAAACATTTGGTGTTCAGCTGTAAAGAGAAAGCACATGAATTCACTCAGCTAGAGCACATATGTGGGAATGAGCCAGGAAAGAGAAGAAAAGTGTATGGTCTGTTCAAATTTAGTTTCATGAGAAACTTTTTCAGTATCGCTTCCAGGACATCTTGGAGCTGCTTTCTTCGGTTCACTTAGGAGTTATTTAGGAAAAGCTTGTGCATTGCTGATTTCTATCACTGAGCCTTTATTCCCTGCCCCTTGAAAAATCAGACTATGGGATATATTGTATTGCTGTGACTGAAACTTTTAAGATATGATCGTCACTGACGTTGAGTTTAGCCACCTGCTAGCAGAATGCCATCATGCTACACTGCTTTGCTCTTGAACAGGCTCAGTAGAAAATTGTTTGGAGACAGCAAATAAAACTTAAGCACAGATGGGAACCTGGCCTGCAGCCATTTCATTGACCTGAAAGGAAGCTGCTTTTCAAAGCTTAACTGAAACTGTTTAAATAGTAACACTGTTAACAAGAAGTAATTTTCTTTTTTTACCTCCTTGTAAAAATCAAGGCAGTGTCCAAAGCTGCCAGTGATAAGGTAAGGGGCACACTAGAATAGAGTCCAGAGTTAATAGTGTATGTTCAAACTTGTATTCACATTTACAGTGTTTTCCTTCTATGTTTTTCTGATCAAATACATAAACATAAAAACAGAGCTGTCAAAAGTCAGGCCTTTAGCAAGTCTGTCACATAAACATTTCACTTGCTGTTTCAATCCTGTAAGTAGAGGCGTAGCCGCTTGGCATCGTGTCTGCGCTCCTGCGTGGGGGCCGTGAGTGTAGAGGGGGCAGCTGAGCTGAGGAACAGGAGCCCAAGGGGAGGACACAGGGCAGGGCCAGGGCTCGAGGTGCCACACACCGCGCCAGGATCTTGCCCCCCCGTGTTTCTCATTCAGTTGTTTGTCTTACATGGCACTTTTCACTAAACCTCCTGATGGGTCTCATTAACATATATCTCTAAAGAACTACAATTCACGACAAATCACTTAGAAAATCCTTTAATTTGGCTGTGTTTTACACAGATTTCTGTTGAAAAAAAATGTATCCATAATGCAGACTCTTGATACTGAGGTGATATCAGGAGAAACCTTGTTACTTTTTCAGTTCTGTGTTTCTTGCTTCCCAGACTGTATGTTCTGTCTCATTTTCAGGGTTTCACAAATGGGGAGAGAAGCCTGGGGATGCATAGCGTTTGCCACATACCAGCATATTCTTCCGATATTTTTCCAAGATACCTTGAATTCTGTTCACTTATCTCCCTTGAGCTGTGTGAACTCATGCAGTTTTATATCCAATTCTGGATGCACTGCAGTGGGCATAGTAAATAAGGAGTATTTGGTCATTGATAAAGCTTTTACTATGGTCTTTGTGCTGCTTGAGTAATGGCATTTCCATACAGAGGAAATAAAAATATATTTCACCCATACATCTAGAAGAATTATCTCAGTTTTAGAAAAATAATACAGAAAGCCTAAAATATAAAATCTCAGGAAGACTAGAAATGCAGTGATTCACTTGACTCTGAGTCTGAACTGGAAATGAAAATGTTTCTTAACTATTCCTGCAGTAGGATATTGTGTGACAAATGTAATGACAGTGTTTCTGCTTAGTTACGTCCCTAAATATAGCATATATGAAATGCAAGATGATTCTGTGGTTTCTTTTTTTTTTTTTTCTAGTCTCTATAACCCAGTTAAGAACCAGTGTGCAGGAACTGCACAGATCCAGAACAAGAGCTAACTATCAGTTAGCACCCAAAGCACCTTGGGCTGCCCGTAGTTGGATTATTAGGCCTTTCATCTTGACACATTTGGCTTAAAAAAAGGCAGGCATGTCAAGTTCTGTATTTTCTATTTCATATTCAAGAATGCTGTTTTGGCTATTTATTTTAGACTGAATTAATAGACTGAATATAGATTTATTAATCTGGATTTCAGCAACCTGCAAGTAATGTGTTCTGTCCAACATTTGAAAAACTTAAAATTATTTGAAGTACATCCATTTTTCAGTGCCCATTGCAGGATACCTTCATGAAGAGAATACCTTCTGGAAGCAAGAGCATCACAGGGGGCTCAGTTTAGATTTCCAGAAGTCTCATGACTCTAATTCTTCGGCATGACTTTTAATTGTGCCAGTATAGCAAAACCACTTTTCATAAGCGTGATAGAATTTTGTGCAATGCTTACAGGTTTTGCATGGTCTGTTTTTAAATAAAAGTGTGTCTTACGGCAAAAATAATGTTACAACGTAATTAGACTCTACAGTCTGGAAATACACCCTCATTTTAAATGCACTGTTACTAGAAAGCTATTTACACGACAGATGCTGTGAAGATATCTGCTGCTTTTCTGCTTTGTCGGCTAACCCCTCTCTGACAGTACTTCTCATTTGTAGACTCACAGACATAAATTCTCCCTAAGCGATTCCTAATCTAACAGCAAAACTATAAATTGCAGCTAATGCAAGAGGATATATCTGGAATGTGCAAGCATTTTCTGAAAATGTTGGCTTTTTCTTTGTATTTAAACAGATCCTTATTGTTACCACCTCCCTCAGTCACCTCCCAAAAATATTTGTTGTGCTTGACTCTATTGGTTCATTCAGCTCAGGGGTAGTAATCAAGTGTTTCAGTTATACTTAGTGGGTAGGGTAAATAGTCCCTGTAGTTGTTCATTAAAACCTCCATGATGTATGCATCAATTACCAAACAGCTTGAACAAAACAGAGGTAAATTAACTTTCTGAAGCGCGTTGTCATAGCCAAAAGGAGTGTAAAGCATTAAAAGTGATTTCATGTCTTAAAGTTCATCCAAAGTACTATTAGCTTTAAGTCCAATTTTCAACTGTCAAGGGGAATATTTACAATAGTAATTTCAGATCATTATCTTAGCATTTCATTGCAAATAGCCACAATTTAATTCATTATTACTCACATTACATCTTTATTTTGCCACCAACTGGAGGCTGACATTTCCCAAGCTACTAGCAAGAAATGCTAATTAGACTGGAGTGCACTCTTACCCTTTCTTAATTTCATCCTGTTTGTTCTTCTCCAGCGATAGGAAGCATTTCCCTCCTTCTGGTCAGCCATCGCCTTTCATCCCCCGTATCTCCTCAGTGGGCCAGTTGGCAAATTGAAATAGTGATAAGGCAAGTAAAATAATTGCCTGCTTTCTGTCTTTTTGGGTGAAGTACCTAAGAATATCTGTGCTGGTATGACAAAAATGACCCTTTTCCTTCAGCCCACCCACCCAACTTAATTTAGAAAATCTAAAGTGATCTCTGGAGTGAAATACTCTGTGCATTAATATGCAAATGAACTGCCAAGAAAGTTCAGATTTGCATTTAGACTGGACAAAGGGGAAGGAAATGGCTTTCTCATGCTGTTCTCTTGCATCGCCACAATTTTGCAAATTACTAATCCCAGAAATGATGCCAGAAGGGACTTTCTCACTACATTTCATTCATGCTCAGATGAGTTTGATTCATCTCAATATGCCTGGCGTTTTGCAGTAAACCTGCAAATTTAAAGTGCAAGCAAAACCTCAGCAGCTTTTGTAAGAATCAAATGTGTTTGAAATAAACACAATTAGTAAACATCAAGTAAAAGATCCCCTCCTGCTAGGGCCTGGAATAGCAATAGGCAGGGGATAAGGTAATCTTAGGAAGGTTTCCCTAAGAATTACCAATTATACCTGCAAGAATACCTTATGTCCATTAAAATAGTATTACTCCAGCACACATATGTACCACAAGTAAAAAGCAAAGCCAGTGAATGTAAGAATTACTGAGGGGGGAAGAAAAAAGAACCTTTAAGGCAGAACACTTATCTGGTTTGTTGATGGATAGAGTTTAAGCCTGCTTTTGATTTGCAACCTGCTGGTTAAAGAGTTTATAAAATGAGGAATCATACCTGGGGTTAAAATTCAGATCCTTTTAAATACATTCAGTCTTCCTCCCACTTGTGTGAAGTGCCTCAGAATTAAATCATAGTTTTCAATAAATGTTTTCCTTAAGACCTTCTGTGTGTCTCTAATATCTGTTTTAATCAGGGGGGCATTGGTTAATTTCATTTTTTACCAAATGAGTCAAAGTTTTTCTACCTGCAAACAGGCTAATTCTCAGTAGCAGAGGTGTCTCAGCGGGCTGGTACTTTTCAAAAATAGGTGTAATGTTGAAGAAGTACCTGCCCTGGGGCATCAACAAATAGGAATTTCAAGATCAGTTTTATGTTTGCCTCTTAATCTTGCTGGGGGATTTTTTTCTCCTCCCAGCTACTGTAGCAAAGAAAATACTGCTAGTCATCACATTTCTGTTTGCCAACATTTATTTGCCCTTTGGTTTAAATGTGTACAGTGGGAGGGTAATAGGGCAGTGTCTTTTACTTCTGGGGATACATTTTTGAGTGTCTTTTTGTTTTATTTTATTTTATTTTATTTTATTTTATTTTATTTTATTTTATTTTGATGGCTAGAATTGAAGTATAAATACTTGTTTACTTGTTTATTGGAGAAAAGAAATGAAGTTTTTCCACATCAAAGAGATTTTTATATCTTCGCACCTTGTCCTACTATCCTCCTCTTAACTTCCACCCTGTGGCTTTCAAGTGAATAAAGGGGCATTTTTTTACTAGAATCAGCTGTCCATTCTAAAACCACATGAGGAGAAGACAGATTTAACTGTGTTTGTAACATAGCTGATGAAAATTTTTCTACCATGCCTTCATAAGACTTTTTGTGCACATGCAAAGTCCCCATTTCAATGTTCTGTTTATATCCAACAGAAATTGAAATTTATTTTTAGGGCTCTGAATAAGTCTGATTGTTGTCTGGTGCCTAAACTGCATAAGTGTTTTGTAAAATGCATATGCATGTGGTTAAATACTGTGTTAAAATGAGGATCAAGCAGCAGCTGGGGAAGGTGGCTGGGATGTGTGACTGGCACTGTGTAGCAAAACCGAAACCTGCACAGTGCCCCTGAAACCAGCAGTTTTTATTACTACATCTTTTTACCTCTATTTGCATAGGTATATGGTGCACAAGAGGATGAGGAGACCAGCTGTCCTGTTGCTTTGAGAGATTTTTCTGTGAGTTTCACTGTGCCAAGTGATTTGTTGTTCCCATGCTAATATTTTATTTCTCAATGTCCCTCTAATTTCCCTTGTGTCTGATTTGTGGTCCTCTGTAGGTTGCCCATCATGACTCACTGTCTGTGTGTGCTGTTCTTTATACTGTAAAGCATACTTTTCCCCTTTCTTTTAGTTTAAGCAATATTTCTATACAGTGAACTATCTATTACACCCTTCTTGTCAGCTTTCTTCTGCTTTCTAATGAAGAATACAGTTCCTCTTGTGTTTCCAGTGCTGAGTATGGAAGAAAGCTAAACCAAGAGCCAGCCAATAACTAAAATAGCCAAGGTCACTGAGACGATGAAAAAGAAGCTCTCAAACATACCCACCATTTTTAACGGTTTAAACAAGAGCAAAGGAAATAGGAAGTTGCCCCCAAGCACTTTCACAACTTGAATTTCGTTAGCATCCTACCAGTATTAATGAATCACATCAATGACCCTTTTCTGGCCACTTTTGGAGTTGGGCTTTGACAGCTTTTGAGTTGCAAGCTTGTTCACATCAATCATTAAGGTGAATTAACTGAAAGTGCAAGGCATGTTAATTGAAGTATCTTTTAAAAAAAATTGCTTGATCTTTTTGGACAGGGAACTTTGTGGATTTTGGTCAGAAGTCTAGAAATCTTAAAATATCTGAAATATCTGTAAAATCTGGGTCGTCATGACCTAGCTTACAAGGCATGAAGGCCTTTTTTTGGATGTTCTGTGGATATAAAGCTTCCCTTCTGCTCCCCACAACTTCCCAGAGAAAACTATGTGTATGTGCATGCATGGTAGGCACAGCCTTTCTGGAAAGCTTGCCATATGCAGCAGTCTAACAGGACTGGGCTACTATGTGGCTAGTCAGCTCCTGTCTAAACCACCATTTATTTATTTTTTCTTAAATAGTAAGAAAAAAAAACCTGATAAAGTCATTAGGCACAGCTCTCTGCAATGGGCTTCTCCTTGTCAGTACCATTCCACAACAGGGCCTGTTGTGACTTTGAAGAATTTCCTCACCTTGCTGAAATGTGCAGCTTTATAGGCACGTGTGTTGGTTACATGCTGGTCTGCAGCAAGTGAGGAGCTGTTCTGTGGACTGTTAAACTACTGATTTTGACGGTCTTTAGGGGGAGGCCATAGGAAACAGTAGAAGGGGGTAAGTTGATCAGCAACCCCAACCTACTCTGTAGCATCAAAACCATTAATATTCTTGCATAGCAAATTAGTAAGGGATCGACGGGCACTTTACATTCGTGTTGTAATTTATGTTTGGTAACCTCCCTGTATAGTCATGGTTCCTAAGGTCAAACCACCTCTGCATGCTTTCTTGAAAAGCTTTATCTTAAGATTTCTGGTTGGCTACATGATCAGGTTGATTTTTAAGCTTATTTTTAAGCTTTCCTTTTGGTCTGACCCTTTCTAGACTTTTAGTTCGAAGAAAACAATCCTGATGAGCAGCAAATTAGCATTAAACAGCTTCCCTAAGAGAATGGTTGTTAAATCATCACAATTTTGTTGTGATTAGTTACTGCAAACAGTGAATGTCTCTGGACTAAGCAATCCTCTCTCCAAGTGTGAAGCATTATTGCCATCTCCATTTTGGGTATGGCAGCTTGTATGAGGGTGATCTGCCCTGAGGTGATTCTGTGATTCTTTCTTCCCAGTTTGTTTCATCTTCTCCTTGCATGGAATTATAGCAGCTAATGGCATACTGCGTAGTGAACTGTCCAAGCCTTCATTATCTATTTGGAATGGAGAGTCATGTCCCAGGATATAAAGTGTGCCTGCATGTTTTGAACTCTTGGGTAGGGCTAAAACTTCCCAGTGTTTCCTAGTACTGTAGCTACTGGACCAACTTCTGTTCGTGCTAAGATGAAGACTCTAAACTTGTTCTGGCATCCGTCTGCTTTGGGGCTGATAACAACACTGTTGGTGCTAGCCTAAAAGAATATATATTTCACAGTTATGTCACATCTATTGTAGAGAAAAAATGTGGAGAGCAATTCTTGTGCACCTTCTCTGTCCAGACTCTTACATGCAGAACCAGCCTCTAGTGGTCACTGGGGCAGCTCTCCTTTAACGGAGCGGTTCTGAGTGTCTGCGTCTGCCCTTTCTTCTTGCTATACTGCTACCTTAGGTATCAATCACAGTTGTTTTCTTTCTGTATCTAGGCAAACAGCACAGTATCTTCGAACTATGGAAAACTCTTGAGTTTTTGCTGTTATCCAGAACTCGCCAGTTTATGACAGTGTGCATTTTCAAGGCTAAGGATCTCTGAAAAAGCCCATTTTTTCAGTACACACTGTTGGTTTAACTAAGGTGAACTTCTAACCAGCTATGCTAACAATGTCTACTCTCATCTTGTGCTTTTGTCATGGTTTCTGAATATCTTTCTCTAAATAATGCTTTTAGAGTATGATTTAACAACCTTGCGTTATGTATTTGATCTAAGAGGAAACTGAGGAAAGCAGTGAAACTCCTGGTTACTCCTTATGAGATCCTTTTACAGGAACAACAACCAGCTGGGAATGGAGGGTCTCTGGATGGATGTCGGTGAGACAAGAAATGAGTTTATTCCTGCTTAGGGCAAGAACTGTACTTTAAACATTGAATTCTAAGGTAGCTTTCTATGAAGAGGTAGCTGCTGCAGGATGCCAGAGTGCCCGTCTGTGATCTCTGGATTGCTCAGTTTTATTTAAAACCTCCTGAAAAGGAGAAACATTCAGAACAGAATGTCAGTGACAGAAAAAGTTGTTACATCTCTCTATTAGATAAAGGACCAGTTGGCAAGTACCTTGTAAGGTATCCTTGCAATAGTCATTTTAGTATTAATAAAGGCAGTATACAAGTGCACTTTCTATCTCGGTGCTGCCAATTAGAGAGTGATACTCCTACACGGGCTTTCTGCACCCTGCCTTTTTGCTGTACTTTCACCTATGCCGTCTGGGATGTTTGTGTTTCTTGATGACCTTTTCAACAGTTTGTTGTTCTCATTCTTCTGTCCATATGAGAGAGCTGGAATTCTCCAAGGAAAGCTACTTGAACATATGGCAAGGTACAGTATTACAGTGCAAACTGGCACTCATTACTCTCTCTGAGTACTGCTGAATTAATTTATTTTTTATTCAGATATAAGGTGGACACAATGAAGATCTTAATTTGCTTTGTTTTTGTTTTTGTTTGGTGCCAAACTATAGTAGGTATTTACTAAGAAATCTATTTGACTGGTGTGCAACAGCATTTGTGGTTGTGGATAAAAGTACTTGTGAGTCAGCGGACTCATATTTGAGGCTATTGTAGGTAGAGGCCAAAAATTGAACTGAATAAAAAAATCTCAAGGTGGGAAGGCTGCCATTATTTAATGTCTAAGAGTGTAAATATCAGGAAGGTTCTCAGAAGAAAGAAATGGTACAGTAGAGGCCGGAAAAAAAGCTATGCATTTTATGAAGGTAATGAAAAATTCAGCTTGATGTGATGTGCCGCAGGGCTTGTGACGGGCCTGAAAGGTAGGCATGGTATGGGTTAAACGATGGAGCTGTTTTTGCAGTTTGTATTTCTGATGACCTTTTTAACAGCTGCTTGCTTTTGTTCTTCTGGCCATATGAGAGAATGAGAATTCTCGCAGGGAGGCTGCTTGAATGCATGCCACATTCATCCATTTGAGTAAATTAAAATGGTATTGTGTGGGCATCATAAAAATCTGAGAGGAGATGGGGGCTACTGAATTAAGGTGGAAAACAAGTAATGCATTATCAAGTGATTTTGTTGTCACAGGGAAAAATAAGTATTGGATAGTTTACAAGTCTGTGGATGAACAAATGACAAAGCTTAATAGCACTTTACATATGTTAGAAGAAAGATGAATGGGCGATAATCTGACTGACAGAAAGATTGTTGAGAAATCCCCAGAGCAGTGGAGAAAGAAAGAAAAAGGATGTATTTTGTTTTGGAAAGAAGAAAGGAATCTGAAGTTTGAGTGAAGGTGAAAGAAATGTTGGAGGGCCATATGGGAGACACGTGGAGCAAGATGTGGGGGATTGACTGTGGTGAACCAGCTTTATAGAGGGGTGGCAGCTGAAGTCAACTTTGAGAATGACGCATGAGGAAGGAACAAAAATTGGGATGAGAAAGAAGACAGAACCCCCCCTCAAAAAAATCCCCCAAAAATAGGGTTGCTGCTGAAAATACCAAATTATGATGAGAGGTAGGATTTGAAGAGGAAATACCTACCTAGAACCTCACATTTTTATTGAAGAAAGTAGATCACAGTTTGGCACGGATCAAAGAGAGTAATTTTGTTGTAATTTCAATCTTATAGCAAGGCTGAAAAAAATCGACATATGCAATTTAGAGATTCAAGCAAGTACATATTACTGGGGATATTTATGTTAAGGCATAAAGTAATTGACAGATGCAAATTTAGAGCCCAAATTCTTGAAAGTTTGTATAAAAAGAAAGAAAGAAAAACTTAAATTTTTCTGCATTGTCTTCCTCTGTAATACAGGTATTTCACGTATCTTTCTTTTGAAAGGTTGACAGCAATGGAGGCTGAGGTTTGTTTTTTGAGCCACAGAAAGTTGTGGTACCAATGAAGGGTAACAAAATAAACCGTACCACAGTGCCTAGAAACAGAGGTCAACAGTCCTTAATAAGGACACCGAAGGACATGAACTTGGGGCCTGAAGCTGATAAGGTAGAATGAGAAACATCAAATATACTGAATTGGGCAGGAACCCCACTGACAAAGGCTCTTCTGATATTGCATTTCCAAATAATTCACTTCCCTGTTAAAAAAAGCTTTCTTTTGCGCAGGTTTACTGTTCAGGAAGCTGTCTTTGATCTCTACAAGGAAGTCTGTTTTCCTTATTGGCACATTTTTAATCAAGGACTGTTAATGGCATATCAAATGAAGCCGTTTACCCTCAGATCAGTGTAGCAGATAGTCTAATCTGTTTATTGTATTTGAAAAAGTAAGAGCCTCTGTATTTTGATAAAGGACCAAAATAATAATCACTGGGCAGATGTTCAGCAAATTTCCATTGTTTTACTCCTCTTGGCTTCAGCAGAGCTGCTAGCTCTTCTGTAATCCCAAATTTCAAATACTGAGAAAAAGTGAGCGGGAGCATGAGCCCGAGGAAAGCACGCACAAAACTAATTCTCTGATTCTGTGTTTACTTACTCCATGGAGTTGTCTCAAAGCACCAACTACAATCTGCAAAAACAAGATTGCCTCCCTCTGGACCCTACTTGCATTAATATTTCAGTGGATAGATACATAAATTTAAAAAACTTTTGTGGTAAACAGAAAGAAGGAAAAACAAATCTAAGATGGACTGATCTGTAAACCAATAAATATTACATTGCCTTTACACAATAAAGTTCCATAAAGGACACCAGATTATCAAAGTTATGAGGAAAGCTTGCTAGATATCAAAAAAGATGACTCTAAGGGTCCTAGGAGCTTGTCATTCTTTTATTTATTTTATTTGGTGGTTGTCTCTTAATAGCCATCTGCCTGACAATTGCTGTTTCATACTTTATTATTTCCTTATTTTCTGCTATATCCTGTTATCTCTATCATAATCATTTCTAAGCAATTATTCAACAGAAAGACTCTGCACTGAGCATTGCCCATGTCCTGTGGTTTCTTTGCCCATCTGAGCTGTCATATGGTGCTCTTTCCAAAACCACACTTACAGAGCACAGCTTTGGAACTGTTTAATTTTCTGGAGTAAAGTTTGTTTTTAAACATTAGACTGCCATCAAAACAATTCAACATACGTGACCCAAATCTATTTGTGGTTAAATAGTAAGGTCTGGAGATTAATAAAAAGAGCTGCAGCAAACGGCTTATAAGATAATGCAAGAAGCTTGGAAAAGATCACAGAGCTACAGCCATTTTCCCATCAGGCTCAAGATGGAGAGCAAACCTAAAGGACGGTAAACTTTCTATATTACTGTGTCTTTAGCAGTATCAGGAAAGATTCCGTTGTTTCAAAATGTAGGTGGGAGGGTAAGCAACTTTGTGCAATTGTCAAAAGGTTGCTTTATTTCATAAATTTAGCTGAGGGTGATTAGTGGCTTTCTGTGCGGGTTTCTTTGTGGGTTACTTTTGTTTTTTAACTGAATTCTCCTTATCCTTGCGAGTGTGAATTGCTAGAGTAGGAAGAAGAGACCTAAATCAGCTTCCAATTCAGCATTTTAAGCAAGCACAGTCACTTCTGTAGTGCTGCTGAGTGTCACAGCAAGACTGGGAAGGGAAGTGGCACTAAACGACTCCTGAAAAGTCAGTAGTCTTATTAAGTCTTACTTAAAAAGTTGATTGGGAAGCTAATTTAGAGCTCCCCTGTCCAGCCTTTTAAGTATGATGAAAACCCTTAAAAGACTCTTGCTGGCACTAACAGATTCAGAGTGGCATTGAGTGTAGTCATGAGGTGGGAGCAGGGAAACAAAGTTAGAAGAATTGGTTACTTTTTTAGAGTCCATGCCTGTGCATTTATCTTCAGGAAGAAGTGGGGAATGATGGATATTTTACTTACTGTTGCTCCCATTATTTTTTTTAATTCTATTTTTAACGCAGTGAGCCAGCATCCTGCTCCCAGAAGCCTCCTTTTTTATACCGCTTTGCCAGGGTGCAGGACCCTAATGCACAATTTTGTGCATGCACATTTTGATTTCCCAGGCAGTATAAAGGGACTGCGGGGTAAAAAGCAAACCCTAATGCATATGAGGGGTTTTGTTGGTGACAATGGCATTCTGCCATTGCTCTGATGGCAACTGTGGTATTGCCAGAAGAGCCGACCAGCCAGCCAGAAGATGGTCCTGGAAGCTGTTATTCATGTTCTAATTTGTTTCCAGGCTCAGCCTTTAAAACTGAATGGCATTTCATAGAAAACTGCCTGCCCTTTTAATGGAAATGTCAGTCCTTTAGAAAGTTATTGTTTAGAGGAACCATGTGGTAGACAATACTCCTAATGAAGATCTTCTTCCTTTGTCTCTGCCCTTGCCCTCTCTTTTATTTTGTTGCATAGAGATATCAGCCGGGACTCTTCAATTATGGGGAAAGCTTTTCATTTTAACAACTGTTTGGTAGACATTCTTGCTAATGCATTTTGTCTGCCTTTGTTTTCCAGCCTCCCATTTCTATTGTCATCTTTTAAAATGACAGGAGACAAAGCTTTTTCATTAGGAAAAGAGCTAGGAGAAGACAGTCTAGTTCAGGCTGTGTTTGGAAGGAAGAATACAGGCTTAACTATTTTATTTTAAACTCGCTACAGGTGTATACCACACAAAATAATACTGTCTTAAGGCCATTAAGAGTGTACTAATGGGAAATATTTTGAGAGAATGAACTTTAAATGTATGGCATGACAATGTGACCTGTGGTAGTATCTGAGAATATTTCATCCTCAGGGAAGTGGGTGCATGTTTGCTTTTTCCTTCTTGCAGTCAAGAGTTATAGCACATTATTAGTTTAAACTTCAGTCAAAGAGAATGAAGATTACAGTCTTTTCTTATTTTTTTCTTTCTAAGGAAAACAAACTAAATGGATGCTGCATAGGCAGTTATGGCAACCTTTGGCTTGCCATTGGATCTGTCTCTGCTATTAAAATATATGCCGAATATTCCGTCACGCTAAACATCCTCTTTGGACCTCGGGCAGCTGACGGGGTCTCTCTTCCTGAAGGCTCCTTGGTTTGTGATTTCAGGTTTATCAGGTATAATGCAAAGTGTGATGTTCTTTCTCCACTGAGAGAGTCTTTAATTCTGAAACGTGGAGTATTGTAAATATGTATGAATAGTGCGTGTGTTATTCAATCTCTGGTTACAATAAGGGAAATAACAGAGGCTAACCCCTCCAAATCTCAAAATGTAGCCCCTTCCATAAATAAGCATGTTATTAATATTACCACTAGGTTCCCACAGGTGTTCATCATACCAAATTATGTGTTGAATTCACTTTTTTGTGTCATTTCTGTACCATTATTATTATAATCAGGAACCCGAATTGATTTAATTGCTCCAGTTAGAGCTTACTCTAAATTTGCAGTATTGTTGAACCTGCCTAGAAAGGCAGACAAACTAATTTTATTATTAATGATAGTCTGCAATAGATAAAAGGAGCATTATTCTCTCTGTGCCTCTAGTTAAATGCTCAGCAAAGTACCCGGGATCTGCGAGACAGCCCTGTGTCATTGCGAGAGTGGCTTCCAGCTGGGGCCCGTTTAGCTTTCGCTTAGCGCCGCGGCTTCCCGGGAGGCTGCTCTGGCAGAGCTGCTGCCGGCGCCGCGGGAAGGCCCTGCCGAGCGGCCGTGGCGCTGGCACGGACGCGCGCACGACGCTGGGATGGACACGTCCACGTATGTAGAGACAGAAAGAGCCTGAATGGGAGGGCATTGGAGAAGGTCAGGAAGAGAGAGTAAGACCCCAAATCAGAGCAAAAACAAACAAACAGACAGACAAACAGACAAACAAACAAACCACAAGGTCAAACTGGATAGCAAAATCCCTAGGGCCTGAACTATCACACAGGAAGGAGTAGGCTGCAAAAAAAAAAAAAAAAAAAACTGTTTGAGTGAGGCTGCAAAGGGGCTGCCAAAGAAAGGATGGGCTGCAAACCACAACATAATGCTCTCCTGAGAATGTTTGCATCGTATTCCACAGCCTAAATTCTGCAGGTTCCTTCTGCTTTGGAAGGCAGCTATAGGAAAACTCTAGCAACGTCACATTATCTAATGCTAAAATGAGATAAAGGAGCATCCAAAAATGTCAATATGAAACAAAACACATTCCCAATAAAATTCTTTCTTATGTTCCCTGATCTATACAGTGGTGGCAATGACATTTTACTGCTGAGGTAGTAAAAGGCAAATTCAAGTAGGTTCCGTTCTCTGCTCGAGTTACGTATTCAGCCGTGGATGTGCAGGGCCAGAGGGATGTGCGCAAGGTCGGATTGTTCACGTTCATGTAAACGTGAGGAAGATAACAGTGAGGAAGGACAGTGGAGCAGCTGTATTTCTGGTGCACAAAAGGCATCATTGTTGCAGATCCCATGGACATTAGTCAAATACCAGCCTGATTACTACTGGGTAGAATGATGGCCCCATAATCTAATATCCACTTATAAAGAAGAATGAAACAGGGTAAAAGAGAGATATGGCTTAATATTCATCATATTCAGCAAAACTGATTTATCACTGAACATCTGTCTCGCAAGGAAGGTGACTGTGTAAACACTTAACATGAGGATACAACGGTTTCTTTCCAGCATGGATTAGAATCATATGGGCAACTATTCCTCAAATCAGGACTGGGCTGTTTTGAATGTCCTCTGGTAGCCAGAGGAAATTTTCTTGTTGAAATTGCAGGAATTCTTTAACATAACATTCTGTTAGAGTCTTTATTGTATGAAATGTCTTTATCGTTTCAATTATGAGCTTCCTTTCTGGCATCTATGTATGTTCATGGTAATCACAAGTAATGTCTTGTCAACAGCCACCTACCATAAGTGATCCTAATCCACTTTGCAATCATTTTCAAAGCCTCTTCATTTTCATTGAAAGGATTGTTTTGTTTAGAAGAATTCTTAGTAATGTGCAAAATTGCCCTTAGTTAAATCCTTTGTAGGAGCTGAAAAGGAACACAAGTATAAACCTCCGCAGCTGGAGCACACGTAGATACTGGGGATGTAGCTTATACTTCCCTTTTTCATAGGCAGCGTTTGCTGAGAGCGTGAAGAACAGAGGCAACTTGCTTAATGGGGCAAATCCCATATGTTGTATTTCATGACTGCACGTCTGGACACTGCACACCCTCTTTACCTAAGGCTAATATGACTTCAGATGCATGTGAATAGTGATGGCAGAATATTTACATAGCATGGTTTAAACTGGAAAATAAAGGCTACCTGCCTCTCCTGCTTCAAGTTCGTTCAAATGGGAAATGAGGGGTGTACAGGTGGCAGCAAAAATGCAGCCCCAAGTGTTTGGAGGAGGCTCCGACCGCTGCGGCCGGGGAGGGCTGGGCACCTGCAGGAGCTCTGCTGTGCACCCGGGCAGGGGCCGTGGCTTCTACCTGCTGCTCTGGGCTGTGCCAAACCCTGGCTGGCACCAGTAACAGCGCTTGTCCCCTGTGCTTTCCCCCCCTGGCTCACTGGCTGGATTCTGGGGGAGGATAAACACAGCCCTGTTCCCCTGCACGCAGAATTTTACTGGATGGAATAAGCACTTGCATTGGCCTAACCTTCTGCTATTTTCAGCACCCTACTTGTGCAAAACCCTCCAAGCATGTGCTCACCTGCACTGAAGTCCCATCCCGGCTTTGTTCTATTCATCTGCAGTGGCGGAGAAAAAGCAGATTTAGCTTTCTAACACTGCTGACCTTCTTCCTGTGGTCTAGACATTACACAGTATTACTGCTCTTTCGAAGCTGGTCTATCTGCCTTTTTCTGGCCCTGGCCATGATGTAGGGGAGTCAGACAAGTCCATATTTTAGCCTCAGATGCTAATTGGAAGTAGCATAAAAAAATCCTTATGTGAAATAGCGTAAGGAGAATTCATCCCCATATGCTGTGATTTTGCTTGTGCATCACTAGATTCTCCGTAGCAATAGCTGAGAATCCAATCTGATCCCATCTTCCTCCTTCTAAATTAAGATCTATACTTTCATGTGGAAAAAAGATAATGGATATGAATATGTTTACTACTGCCTATTTACTATGCATGAGAGGTTTTAAATGCTAACAAGGAAGAGAAAAACAGATAATCAGAATAATTTTTAGCCAATTATTCATCTATATAATCACACTTTTGGAGGAGGGTTGTTTCTTTTTTGTTTGTTTGTTTGTTTGTTTTAGAAGCAGATAGCAGGGGGATACTTGAATGTTAAAACATTTTCTTGGCAGAAGTCCAACCACACATCTCTAAAAAGTTATATTTTCTCTCTCTTATTTTGTCTTCACTCCTTCCCTGTTATTGATGCACATAATAAAACACTAGAAAAAAAGACAAATCCACCCAAAAGGTCAAAATCAATGATCCTTTTACAGATAGCACCTTTGGGAATCCTGGGTACTTTACCATCAGCTTGTGTTTGAGACTGTTACTTGAATACTTGTTTTTTGATGACAAAAATCAATGACTTCTTTAAAGAAGACACCCTTGGGGCTAGAGGGATGCAGACTTTGAAATGTTTACTAGGCTGTGCCTGTCTGTGAAAGACTAATAAACATATTTATAAGTTTATGAGTTCCTATTTAATTTTATGGATTGGAAATGGTCTATGGTTTCGACACTATTTAAGCTAATGTGCCCCAGCGAGACACATTCTGTATTGCTTTGCGCATTTGCATAGAGGGTCTGATCCAGAACTGAATGAAGTCAGCAGATATATTTACATTAGGTTTAAGTTTATCCCGGTGAAAAAGCCAGCAAGGTGCTGAGCTAACCTTATTAATTAATTTGGTCCAGTAGCAAAATACTAAATCAACTCTCAAAATAAAAAGACACACAGCCCTCTCCCATAAAGATAAAAACTCTTTTTAGCAAAGACTGTTTCATATATTTTTATTTACAAATATGTATTTATTGTTACACTTCTAAGCTTAAGAAAACTTTTTAAAAGCAGACAGACACATTTTTCACCTTTCTTTGTTGCTAATTTAGCATTACATTTATTTATGACAGCATAATTTGCTTTGACAACAGGGCAGTTTTTCCTTGATTTTTCTGAATAACAGGGCAAGGCTAGCAGCCTCTGGTAACATAATAGGACTCTTGATCTGGATGTCTTGGGATGTGGTATTGAGGCTTTGGTGATAGAATCTGAACAGTCTGTTTTATTGCCAGCAGTATGGACATGAACTTTTCCAGGATTTTTTTTTTTCATTTATTCTCCCCCTCTAATAAAAAATTCAGAGTTGTTTTAGTCTTGTGTTTTGCAAGTCGTCTTCTGGGCAATCAGATAGGAGTTTCAAAACCCATTGGCATTGTGTAGTAGCCTTGCAGTAATTAGAACAAATTAATTTGTGCTCGTTTTCCTTTAGATCTAATCACTAAATATAGTGATGTGAGATGAACAGTTAAGCCTAACCAAACAAGTACATTGAAAGAATGATAGTTGCTAATGTGATTTACTGTTGAGAACACGAAAGAGCTTGCTTGACATTATAAGACCTGCTATAATAGGCATTCCATGCCACCATTTACATATCTTGATTTAAGCTTACTGCTTACAGCCTCATAAATCAGTATTGTTCCGGACTGTAGAATATCATCCCATCATTAAGACAGCAAAAATGTTGCGGTCTTGTAGACTGCAGGGAGCACTGCTGGGTACTTGCTTCTGTGCCACTGCAGAAAACAGAATGGAGTGTGAAATGCCTCTGGAAGAACTGAGTTGTAGCAGAGATGGTTGGTGCATGAAATCCTGTGAAATAGTTGAGACTTCAAGAAGTGCTTGTGTCTCATTTGGCCAAAGTAATACTGACATTATGCACAATGGTACCTGTGGCTGTTTATTTTTCACAGTCTGAATTGCGCCGTTTTATTCTGTTTCATTTTCTCAATGTGCATTGAAAACATTGGTAATGTTTTCTTCTCCACTTCTTGGTAACTTACAGTACATCAGCTTTATTCTCAGACCTAGAAGAGACCTAGTTGGAGATCGCCTGTGTGACTGTAGGCCGGGCTGATCATGGAAGCGGTGAACAGACTGTCACTGGAACGAACAGCTTGATCTGGCTGCGAGAGCAGAAATGCAGAAGGAGTATCCGAGAGCTGTACTGATTCTCTTCTTATCTCTAAGTATCTGATGCTGGCTGGTCACTGGCAGTAAAAGAATGCTGGGCTCAAAGGATCTTTGGATCCTCAGCTCTTCTTGTGATGCTAAGTTATGACTCTCACTTCTTATCACCTGCCAGTTTCACAGTGTGGAGGGGACTGGCTGCCCTGTGCTACCTGAATCCTGTAGTGGATCAGACATTGTATACATATATGGGAGAGAGGCGCATACACAAGGGAGAAAAATATGTCTGTAGTTTTTAGCTGTTCTGCTTGTCAGAGGCTTTCTCCCTTCAGATAAAGGTGTTCTTTTCAAAGCAAATGTGACACTGCCTCTGTGAATTAACTCTTGCTTCCCCAGAGAAAAGAGCTGAGGTGCATAAACAGAAGCAGATGCCTCATGATTTTGGTCCTTCTTAGTCCACCATGTTCTTGTATCCAAGTTAGACCTTTATGGTCTGGGTGGGTGGACAGAGATGGGCTGGAAGGGTTGGGTTGTTATGCTCAGAATGTAGTGGTTCATGCGTCGTACTCAAACAGGATGCCTGTGACAAACAGACAAACAGTACAGCAGAGATCACAGTAGAGCTCTGCTGGGAGGGTGACAGAGGGCACTCCTGTCCAGTTTGCAGTTACACCAATTTGGAGGGGTCAGTCCCTTAGCCAGGACTGCCATTCAGTGAGACCTGCTCAGGCTAGAGGAATGGACTGGTCTTGTAACTCTCAATCCAGAGTTACACCTTGCAGGTACTCCACAGCACCAGTGATTGTTATTTTCTAACATTTTTCATTATAAGACCTTGTTTTGGGCTGATGCAGGTGTTATAACTTTGCCAAGCCCCTTGTGTTGAGCTGAAATTGGAGAAGGATTTACTCACACACCTTCAGTTATCTGAAACCAAGGCTAGGGCAAATGCACTTTTGTGTTGCTGTTAAAATGCCTGGAGTTCATTGGGTGATAGAGAAGTACATTATCCCTGAGAACTCTGCTCATGCAAAGTTACTGTTTGATACAAGGAAGAGGGCTGGAGCCTTCCTTCAAATTCTTGCTCATAAGCCATTAATAAGAAGCCTTACTATCACAATTATAGTAAGAAGTAAAAAAGATGATTTTCTTGGAATACTTTGCCAGAAGTCTTAGTCAAGGTTTTGCATCTGGGGAAGTATATTGTGTGTGTTTTTTGTCTTTTTTTTTTAAATTTACTGTGCCTAAGAAAAAGTACACTGATATTATTTGAACAGTTTGCAACTCTGATGCTATTTCCCTTTAAGAAAAACAATTGGTTGAACTCGTTTAATGTTGGCAGGAGAGTCATGAATCCCAATAAGGCCATGAATACATTTATTATTCATTTTCTCCTCATTCATTTTTAATTTTCTGTCAGACAGAATCAAAGACTGAATTGGTGACTTCAGTGTTTTCTACCTTGCTCTACTGGCTTCAGAAGTCCTTTAATAAGGCAATTATTTATTCTGGACATCACTGGGAAATCAAAGGTAAAGAAATCTGGGATATCTAACCCTATGGTGCATTAATAGAAGCAGTACTCACATTGTAGGGTAGGGTCCCACATCTGTGGCTAGTGTTGCCTGGTTAGGTACTTCTTGTTCGTTTTAAAATTAGCTGTAACGTGTAGAATGGAGAGTGAAGGGAAAACACAGAAGGATTTGGCTTGTAGGAGTAAGAATGACAAATGAGGAGAGGTCCTGGCTTCAGAGCAGGCTGGTTCATTGTACTAGGAGGAGAGAAGCAGAGGTTTGTGAGAAGCATTTAACTGGTGCTCACAAGGCCTTGATCAGGAAGCTGCAGTGCAGCAGTGGCTGTAGACATCCCCCAGCTGCTACAAGCAAGAACGAGCAGGTCTCACTGCACAGCAAGTCTCTTGTCCAAGGATGAAACTCTGACTTTGCTGAAGTGAAGGACAAACTTGCTTACGCCTTATGTAGTCAGGATTCTATATAGAATATAAGGTGTTTATCTCCAGTACATAGTTTAGATTATTATTTTTTCAGGAATTGAACACAAAATAGGAAAAATGAAGCACTGGTAAAGAGATCACTGGTGTGCATGGTGGAGGAGAAGTTACATGTGCAAACACAGCCTTCAAGTGGAAAGGCTGAATTTCTTTTCCTGTAACAGATGTGATTTTTATCCGTACCAAAGTTTACACTTCTAATATTTCTTCAGGTCTAGTAGATTTGTGAAACACTTCTTCCATACCATGTATTGCTTTTTGTATGTTATTGATAGGATTCCACCACAAACAGAAGTAGCATTTATTCCTTATTCAGGAGGTGTATAAAAACCCCTGTTATTCACAATGATTTGCTATCAAGATGTTACTACAATCTCTTTCTGTTTTGTTTTTTTGCACATTCTTCAGAATTTTGGCCTTCCAAGAAGCTGAACAAGAACTGAAAGGGAGAGAACATATCAAA
This sequence comes from Tinamus guttatus, assembly GCF_059628265.1. Taxonomy (NCBI): domain Eukaryota; kingdom Metazoa; phylum Chordata; class Aves; order Tinamiformes; family Tinamidae; genus Tinamus; species Tinamus guttatus. The sequence continues at coordinate 2,334,808 of NW_028288923.1, forward strand.
CCTGACATTTAAAGGTTCACACTTTCAATGTACTGAGCACGTAATCTAAGGAAAACAATTACAGAATTTTCTTGTCTTGTATCCTGAATTCTTCCTGCAGGCCTCCTTGACACTAAGCTGCCTTACTGTAGAATGATGTAGTATAAATGCAATTTAATGCTCCACAATGAGCAGGAAACACTTTGCTTTAATGTTCTGTGTTGAGCAAAGCAACAGGAGGCTGTTTGAAAACACTAGCCATGTGCTGCTAAGAAAAAAATGCCTCTGTTCCTCACGGCATAATCATTCCGCTGATCAAAATGCTATCCCAAGAAAAAGGAATATTGTACAAGTTGCCATAAAGTTTTATGAGCCAATTATTACAGATATAATTGTCCAAGGTTATAGAGGTCTATAGATGTCTTATTTTCCATAGGCCAATGCCCTTTTATGCTTCTCTTTTATAGTTAATGCAATGCTTCATTTAATAATTTAAAAATAATTTATTGGAGTTAAATTGCTTTTTTAGAAGGCATAATCTTATCATTCTCATTTTTATAAGAAACTCATTTTAATTTGTTTGCTGTGTCATTCTCACATGAATTTCGGAGTTTAATGGAGTGAAAATTGAAGGCTGATGGCATCAATGAAATTATTAATTTGGTAACTGAAAGATTTATTTGGTTGATTTAGATGGAATTTTCAATACTCAATTATCTTTGGACTGTACTAAAGAACGAGGCCTCGCCAAATAACAGTTCTCACTCAGAGTTCCCCAGGATGAATTGAAAAGGACATCTTCATTATTGCTATTGATGTTAATGTGGAAATCACTTACTGTTAATAATCCTGCAGGACAGATAAAGGCTTATTTTTGCCCTCAAGAAGCTAGGTACCAAACCCTAAAAATGTTATCTTAGTGAATGAACATTACCTGCTGATAGCAGACTTACCCCCGCAGAATATTTTAACAGTTTACTTTTATCTCTACTAAGTCCCATTAGAATAATTTAGTAGAAGAAAATGTCTTACAGTCATGCTAATAAGTTTGTCAGATTCTTTTTTATAAAGCTGGCAATATAACTATATAGAGACACTATCTGCAGACCTACACATGAGCATACAAAAGAAGTATTTATTTTCTATTACAATCCATAAACCTTTATGTTTAGAGTTACGAAGAACTTTTCCATTAAAAAAAGTCTCACGGATTCTTATTTTAAAATAATTATTTTAGTAGTATATTTTTGTATTCGAAGCCTGTCTTTTCTTGAAGAGCAGCAAGCCCCAACATGACAGCATATTCTAGTGAAAGGGTCATAGCCTCCTTTTGTTGCTTGAAAATGTCCTCGCTGACACAGCTGTAACCTAGAGAAACATCCTTCTCAGTTGTTCTACACTTGATAAATATAAATAGTGGAGAGGGAACTGCAGATGAAGCATTAATTGCCTTAAAGTTAGTGTCAAATGTTCAAGGGAATCTTAGTGCTTTTCAGTGTCAAAATGGAATGCATGGTCAACCATATGCTAAAAATGCAGACTCTGAGGCTAATTACACCACAGCTAGAGATAGCTAAATTAGTACTAATATTATTAAATGTCCTGGATATTAATGATCACTGCCAAATCATAGAATATTACATCATTGCTGCATCTGGAAGATTAAAGTTGAGTATTAAATGATTCCTTGGCAGCACAGAAAGAGAAGTGTCTTTTGCTCTCACTTTTTGTGAGTGAAGGTTATTCAGTTTGAGGAGGAAAGTCAATTCCTTACAAAAGTTAGGTTCCCAGGGTGCCAGAGATTAATTGCTTGAGATGTTTTTTGAGATCAGTTTTGGTCTTCACATTCTGGCCCAGCATATACTCTTTAGCCAGATAATATCATTCACACATCCTGGCTATGGGATTTTGTGTATATGTTCATTGTTTCTCCATCCATATTTACTGTTTTTGAAAAGAGGAAATGAGAGATTTAATAATTTAAAATAGGCTTGAAAATAGTTAAATTACTCTTGCAAAAGGATATAAATATTTAAAGAGAAAGGAAATGAATCAAGATCTCTGCATTGGCTTGCTCCAGAATTGGGACTGCTCACGTGGAGCAAACAAGGAATAACGTGGTATGAGGGTTACCTATAGCATCAGCCCAAAGCCTTCCATCTCAACAGCTACTCACTTTCCATTCAGTTATCATCCCAAAAGGTTATCCTATCTTCTTCTCCCTCCAGTGCTCTTGTTTCCCCAGAGCTGGTTTCGTTCAGTGGAGACAGTTCTCTGCTGTGGCCAGGTTATGTGTCTGTGCTGTAGTGTGGGCTGGCAGGAGCAGGTTCCTCCCGTGCTCAGAACTGGTGGCATGCAGGCCAGTCCCAACCAAACCTGCAAGACAGCAAATCTCTGCCATCCTGGTATAGCTTTGCTCTCAGGAGGATGTGCTAAGTTAGGGCTATTGCCACTCTACTGCATCTGTGTAGCAGAACTTGCTCAAGCATCTCACATCTTAGGTGTTTAATTCAAGAAAAACATAGTGCTGTTCTGCTGCTGCAGTTGCAAGTAGAAATTAAAGAGAATGGGAAAGAGTCCCAGGTGAGAAGTCCGAGAGAAGGACTTGCATTGGCTTGTGCCTGATAGGTGGGAGGGATGGAGGGCAAGAGCTGTTGATCCTGACAGAAATTCCTCCCTTCTTTCCCCTCCTCTCCCTTAGTGACTGTAGAAGCTGCAAGCTCAAATTGCCAGGTCTACCATGTGGTCTTAGCAGACAGTAAATAAATGACTATTTTGTCTTTCTGGCAGTCTGTTGCTCTAAGCAAGTGCCTGTTTTGCCTATGTATAAAACTAGGCCTGGTAGAAAGCTTTTGGTCTGTGCTGGGTGCACAAACATAGTTCATTTGCAGCTGACTACAGTGCACCATATTGGCACATTAGCAGCCTCTTTAATGTCAGTTTGTTCTCCCCTCCTCAGTTTTCCTTAAGTCCGTCTATGGAGGCATCTTTATTGGTTTCCCTTCAGAGCACCCTTTCTTTTCAGACTCCCCTGAAGTTAATGATTTCAAACTCCTGCCTATCTTGTGCTCCTGTGAGTTTTTTGAGCTGCCAACAGTTTTTGTAGTCAGGCAATCATGGAATACAACCCTGCATTTCTCTGCAGTGTATGTGCTATTTTATTATTGAAATTTAAAGTGTCCTAAGGAGAAGAAAACTTTTTTGAAAATTATTTATTAGATTTGGCATTTGTGAATTCGTATGTCAATTCATTTCTCCACCTCAGGCCCCCAGTTACCTGTTTGCAGGACAAAATTGGAGCTCTTACAAAACCAGCTGCACATGCCACAGTTCCAGCTCAAGCTAAGGAGAACTTTGGCGATTTCTGCCTAGGTTAGCAGCAGGTCTTTTCCCGTTGATATCAATGGGCTTTTATTCAAGCCTGATAGACAGTGAAGAAGTTATACAGATCCTGTGATTAGCATAGAATAAGGTAATGTCTATACTAAAATTCATCTCCCTCTGTTCACAAGATTAGTAATGCCAACAAGGATGATTGAAGTAAAAATGGGTTTTGATAAGGTGGCTTAAAAGAGAGTGGATGAATTTTTTTTGTATTTATTTTAATTTTAATTAAGGTTTCAGCATTTTTCTGCTGGGCCCAAGTCAGAGGGAACTTCTGAGTGAAAGCTTTGTGCCCTGTTGCAGCTCTCAGCTCCTCCTGAATTTAGAGGTTATAGCTTAATCCCTGGTGTGGAGCCCTATGCCTTTCTGTACTACATGTAATTTGTACAGCTGGATACAGGTTATATTCTCTGCTAGAAGACACTCAGAGCATAACTGGTGTGAAGACTGGGACACTTCTTTTATTCTAGCAGACAGTGTCTTTTGGATCAAAGAGAGAGGAAGCCTAAGTGCTGTCTACTGCCTATCTGACCTCTGTATGAAATCCTTCGACTCCTTGGAGTTCCACTGCCAAGTTACACAAGAAGAAACACTCACATGACTTGAAGAGTGAAATTCAAGAACAAAATCTGCATTTTAGTCATAGTGGCACATAATGCCACATAGTGTCATTAACTATAAACTCGGCGGTGCCACTGCTCATGTAAAGCAGCAAAGATCCTTCCTGAGACTCGGAACCTGATCAACTTGGCTGCCTGGGCAGAGTTGAATTTGCAGTGGAAGCAACTTGGCCCTTAAAACCCTTAAAATTTTATCAATATGCCTATTAATTACATTTGAGTTCACTAATCTGATCAACCAGGAAACCCTTCCAGTCTGCCCCGTAATTGCATATTTTTCTTAAAATTGTGTTCTATAAAAAACACAACAGTGGTTGAAATGGATAAAAGTTGGGGGTGAAATCTATTCAGTAATTAGCAGTGGAAATATTCTCTCTGCTATCAGAGCAAGAACTTTTTAAAAATATCTACAGCAACTAGAGCAGGGGCCTGGCTTCTTTTCATTGTATTGAATATTCTAAAAGATTTTGAATTGCTGTTGATTCCTGACAGGTTAAAAGGATTGCTTTCATTGTCTGAAAAATCAGGTAAAAAAATATAGGTTCATAATTACCAATACTGTATCAGGAGTTTGTTGGGTCTTTTTCTTGCTTTTTCCAAAGTCAGCGTCTTGTAGAATGATGAGATTCTTCCGTTCTTTGTTCATTGAGGTTGTTTGTAGCGGAGGAGATTGTATGGAGATCTCAGGAACTGCAGATAGAGCCAAAGGAAACAGATTAGGGTGAGAAGGGATGGGAATTCTGAAACATACTTTGGATTACCCAAGGTAAAGATGAGCTAGACTGGTAGGAGAAGCCTTGTGGAGCTGCTAACTGTTGTACAGGATGCAGACGGTATTCCAGTTTTTAAGAACAGCCGAAGGAGGTTACCATATATTATCATATATTCAATGTGACATTAGGTCTGCCCACATTGCACATATGTGCTACATCATCGTGTTTGTGTCATTCAATCTAGGGAACAACTGGGAGGGATTCAAAATTCCTTTAGCTACTTCTGCCAGAGCAGGGGGTTCTCAAGGTACAGACATAGGGTTACCCAAGAAGTACTTAAAAGAGAGTGAGACCTCCAAGTCAGGTAACAGACAAGCATGGTTGTTTGTGGCCATGGTAAAAACAGGTTAAAGAAAGTGCTGACAAAACCAATATCATGAACTTTGCTGTTGTAAAAACAGCACTGAGATTAAGTAGAATTGTGTGGGGAATAAGATCTCCAAAGAAGAAAGTGTCCATGAATGTGTAATTATGGCTTTTTCTGGGATTTATTATTTTCAAATATTTCTTGTTTCTTCATTCAAGTAAGTACTTACAGGACTGTTGGCAGGATATTGTCAATGTTTAAAGCTACAAAATCTTTCAAACAACAACAGCCTGAGGCTTTGTGTATTACATACTACTTTCACCATTCAGTGAATATCACTTTTACATGATGCAAACAATGACAAAATCAAAGGGAACAAATATTGACTGGACTGTATCAACAGTCCTGAATACAACCTGCCATCCTGTAACCTCCTACAAAGGCTGCAAAATGGGATCATCTCGTTCATTCTTGAAAAAGGGTTTTAGGATAGGTCAGATCTTATGTTTGCCTTGTGTTGGTGCAGTGTAAAGGGGAAACAAATGCCTGAGGTTTTTTGTTTGCTTGTTTGTTGTTTCTCCTCAAATATAGGAACATTAGCACTTGGCATCAGCCTTGGAAAAGATAATTGCTGTTGAGTGCACCTGCTTGCCTGTGCAAAACCCTACATGCAAATGCAAATTGATGGAGCAGGACCTTCCCACATGCAGTAAAAGTGTGAAGAGAGGTTTGCAAGTGTGAAATAGATACAGCAAGCAGTTGTAGGGCTTTGTGGGTAATTAAAGGGAGACCGATAATTTATGCCACAATACAACAATATTTACTGTACATGCTGTACAATGAAGTTCACACGTGATGTCATTCAGGAGTCAGGGACCAGATTTTTCATATATTTCAATAAAACATACGAATACCCAGTGGGCTTTATAAAAGCTCGCGAGTACCTTAAAGGCCTAACTCAGCAACTAGCTTTAGGTACCTAGACACCTTGGCAGTTGTGACCCCAGGTCAGTTCCTTATGAAGGAGCCCGTGTAGGTAACTTATCTCTGGAGCTTTGCCACTTTGTTTGTCAGGTGGTTGCCTGTCAGATGTAACTGATCTCCATTAGCAGGGTTATTCTCTTAAGAGAAGCACAGGCAAATGTTGCCTCCGCTCGAGAAGGGCATGGATTTCACAAGTGGCCAGGTGTTTGTGGGCTTTCTGTTGTTGCTGATCGTTCTCCAGAGCACATCTGTGAAATGGTAGAAGGTTAATGTGATGTTTATTTTATTCTTCTATATCAAGGGGCAGAAGGGGAAAAGGGTGAAGGAGAGAACAGAATATCAAGTGTAGCAAGGAAACAACAGGAATGCCATCTCTTTGATGTGATAGCAGAACAGAACACTAAGTTTTCTCAAGGGAATGTGTTGCTCTGAAAGAGGAATGTAATGAGAATAAAAAATGATGTCAAGTTTAGTATTTCAAAGATTGTGAATTATACATTGAATCTTAGGATTTGCAGGAGAGTATGCTCACAGTATAAACACTTCAGTGCTTTCTATGACTGCCAAAGAGAACCCCTCTTGTCCTTCTACTCTAAGAGGTGCTCAGCACACTGTATTTGTCCTGATACAAAACTGTTTGTTAATGATGTGGATATCTTTTTATAAACTGATACCACTGGTGTTTGTCACAGACTGATTGGTGTCTGAGGAGAAAGGTCTTTATATGCATAGCATTTATTAAACTCCTAATTGGGAATAAGATATATAGATAAGATGTGATAGTTGGGTATTGAGCTGTATCAAATACTGTTATCATATGAATTATAATAGCTCAGGAATAGGTGGAGCAGAACAATTTTGTGTGAGGAAGAAAATCTGAGAAAGGTAATCAAGATGACTGCTTGCAAATACCTCTTTGTAGCACACTTCAAAAACCAAAAGAAAGCCAAAGTCCAAAGAAAGTGTTTAGTCACTGTAATATAAATACAGCACAGAAAGCAGCCATATCAAATTCCATAGATAACCTGCTTGTTCCAGAAATAAATGGTTGCATTCAGTGAAATAACTGAGTGGAGAAGAAGGTTCCTAAGCTGTTGGATATTTCTAAATTTAACCTTACCTTGAATTAAGACTCATGCTGAGTATTTGGTCTCTTTGAATCAAATATTTTGCACCAATGTATACCTTCCATAGCCTCTTTCCCAGTTGTTCAGAGGAATCCCTTTCAAACTATCACTACTGTAGCTGATGTTTACTGGAAGATTGTGTTTCTGGGGATAATATTTCAGAGCCCATAAATCTGGATTTCAATCAGCAGACCTTACATGCCCTTTTTATCAAGTAATCTTGAAGACTGGACCCCAAGAAACAGTATCTGAATATAAAAATGCCAAAACTAATAGAAGTTATTCTCACTCTTTGTCTTTTTGCTATTTCAGTTTTATGTGGCTCAAAAAGAAGAACTAATGTGTAAAGTTACACTTACCTACTCCAAGATCTATGCAGCTTCTGTGGTTTTGAATACTGGCATTCGTCAGAAGTAGGATATTGGAATTGGATGGATCCAGCCTGGCCATTCCCCTAGTCCAGAAGTTCAGGGTACTGCAAATATCGTGGGGTTATTCATATCCATGTTGCACATGGCTGAACAGATTGAGTGTCTAATGCTAGTGGAGACTTCCATAGTGCTTCTCATCTAACACGTGTCTAATGAGCAAAACCCTTCTGTGGATAAATGTGCCCAGATAAAATAGATATTGGCTATGCCCTTGACGAGAGAAGATCGGTATTCCATCCACATCTGAACAACACAATCAATAACAACTCTGAAATATTGTTTTTATTAATGTGATTTCAAAAAACAAGTTATTTAAGACAGTAATAATATTTTTCTTCTGTCTTTTGTTTCTGTTCCTGTCTCAGAAAATAATTCTTAGTGCACTCAAGGCCAAAGACAAAGCAAAATAGACGTACTGAAACATATGAGTACCAAAGATGTGATTTCCTTGGCAATGATAATCCTGTCACAGCTGTCAAAATTTACTCCTTTATCCATATGACATTTTAACAGGATGGAAAAGTCACATTAGAATAAACAGCTATAAAGGACTCAGTCCAAAATTACTAACAGCAGGCTCTTCCAGGCAATATATTGTTTACAAATTTTAGAGAAATTGCTTTACCAACTATTACATTTGATTTCGATGCTCCAAAGCTTAGCCATAACTCTTCTCTTTTATTATGGCAAAGCTAAAATATGTGGTTAAAAATGTTAATTTAATTTTTGCAGAGGAAATCAAGAGGATCAAGATCACGAGGAAAGGTGTAAAATTACAATGCCAAATAAACATTGTAGGAGATATACTTCTTTGGGCTTCATGAGAACTTTTGTATCAATGTGTTATTGAGAGGGAAAGTTAGGAACTAATTGTAATATTAGCCTGAGCTCGAAGGAAGACAGAACTTCCACATGTGTAAAGGAGATAACTCGTATGTAAGAGCACCCCAACTGGGAGGGAGATTTAGAATTTGACCCATCTCTATCGGGTGATGCTGAGTTTATCTAAGTTTCAATACCAGCTCTAAATCATTGTATTTTCAAAGCAAGGTAAAACTCCACTCTTAACATTATTGCAAATACAACTCTGCTGGGCTACTGGGGAATTTGTGGATCAACTGGCAGTGGGAATTACTACAGCTCATACTATTCTTGTAAGGTAATTATTTTGGAAAAATAGAAATATGGGTTAGGACCTAGAGGATCAAACCTGCTATATCATTTTGTGAAATATATTTTTCTTTCTTGATTTTTTTTTTTTTTTACATTTTGCTGATTTAATAGCCTGTATTTGATGGGGTTTCCATTGGTAATTCCATTCCCTGCCAGCTCTATAAAGTTAATACCTGCATTCTGCATCCTGTACAAATGTGTCAATAACAGGCAGACATGACTATCCGTTATGATCTAGTTTATAGCTGAGCTGTATGTACATAGTAACCAAATAGCCTCTTGACAGATAAAGAAGAAACCAACTACTCTCGCCTTTTGACATCACTGCCCACTTCCTTATTTAGATAACCTTTGAATGATGTATTATTTGTTTTGTTTCTCAGGAAGGTCTTTATTCAATATTTTAAGTAGAGTCTTTTTGATGCATGGATGAAATACATTACCAAGTTGTAATATTATCATCAGAGGAGCTTCTTCAGGCTATCAATGACTGTACTGTCTTGGAGGTAAACCAAAAGTAATACTCATGTACTTGTCACTTCCAGCATGCTTTATCAGGAAGGTTTCACTGGAGTCATTGCCAAGCCATCAGAAGGACTTTTATTTATATATCCTTGTAATTTTATCACACTAAACATAGTTCACCTTAAAAAGTGCATGAAAGACATCTCTCTACATAGCTCCCAAATCAAAACACAATAGTGTGTAGGTCAAACTGTAGTTAAAAGCAAAGAAATATCTATTCTTATATTATGATGGAGGAAATATTTAAATTAAGTAGGCCAGATTTTCGTTTGGTTTAAGTCCTTGTGACTTGAATTTCTATTTAAAAAAATGTATATATATATTTCTTGGTCTGATAAAATACACTTTGTTGTAATCCAGTAGCGATTAGCAGATCTAATTAAGTACATTTAAAAAAACACACATGCATAATTTGTTTAAAAATTACACATGCATAATTAGCTCAAGAAGTCCACAAAATAATTTTAAAAGTTTCCAGCAAATATTCTGAATGCAGTAGTCACAGAAAATAGCTCTATGTCTCCTAATCCTGCTGCTCTTTCCAGGAATGACTAACATTGGAGAGATGTAAAACTCAAAAACAATAGAGGTAATTGCTGCTCCTGTTTTTATCCCATGTAATCTGCAGCCATGGTGTAAGTGAGGCATGACAAAATGGAATGATTGAAGTAATTACTATATAGGTGTCCAATACATTCTGATAATCCCGCAGGGTTTGTTAAAAATGACAGTGTTTTTTCTCTTACTTTATCTCTTTACCTGATCTATTTCCAAAATTTTCTGCCTGTTGGAATTTTTCCTCTTCCATGTTGAGGAAGGGTGCCATACACGGCTTAATCTGGCGTAGATCAGTACGTTCCAGGGCACACTAAGCAAAAATCCACTTGGTCTGGATTTCCTAACAGGCTTCTGATTTCACTTACTAGTGCCAGGGCAGAGCAGAGATAGTCCTGACATTCAGTTTTTCTTTACACGTGTCTGCTTGATGCTGTTTTTCAACATTGTTTTGAATATAATGCTGTTTCGTGTAGTTCTCTTGAACTTCATATATTACTAATTTAAAGAGGGGAGCATGCTATATGCTTTTTGAATGCATTTGAAAATTGTTTAAAACTACAAAATGATTGTTTGAACAACAAGATAAATGATTCTTAAACTACTAAAATCAACCTTCTTTAAAATACATATAATGTACGATGCTTGAGTTAATAAATTGAGTGTTACTATATGCTTCGAATACCTCTAGATCTTCAGATAGCTGTAATTGGAAACATGAGATGTTATAAAGTTACATTTCAACAAAAAATATTTAATTAATTCACCTATGCCTTAGAGGGGAGAGGGAAATTACAGCCGGAATGGGAGGGAGCCAGCGACAGAGCAGGAAGTTCCAAGGTGACCTTAGGATGCACCTGAATGAGGTGGAGGGCCTGGAAACCAAAACTGAGTTGCTGCAGTGTTTGACATCTAATAAAACGCTGCTCCTTGCTCTTTTGGGAAAACCCCTTTGTAAGAGGCTTGGAAGTCTTTCATTTGCCATGTTGTTGTATACTTAGCTACCCTGACCAACTTTCTTGCAGTGTCCGTAGCAGCCTGTGACCTCCAGCAGGGTTTTGGCCTGGGTTAGTGCCACACAATCCAGATCCTTCACTTTTGGACAGATCAAATCATCAAGGAGTACTAAACAGAGGCCTTTCTCTTAGTGCACATGGAATTCTCACTCACCTGAGTGATCTCTCTGCCAGGGAGACTGATGGCTACATTGGAAGCTTGCTGGCTATGTTTTAAAGGATTAGATACATAAAATAGTCATGGGTAGGATTTAATGTGTAATAGTGTTTCTGATTTTTGACGATAATGGCCTGTCATTCAGAAAGGGAAGCAAATGCAGTTGTTCTCTGCTTGGAGTGAGGGTGCGTTCAGGCACTCCTATGGTGTCAGAGTATTAGGGGTCTCCATGGCATGTGTCTGAAGAGCAAGTGAAGCTCCATTCTGGCTTCCACGGTAGCTGCAGGGTACTCTGTCTGCCTCTCCGCCTGTCATAACCTGACAAACATTATTTGAATAGTGTGGTCTACCATTTAGGAGATTCTCTCATTTACATTTTCACAGAAGCAATATGAGTGTATCTTTTCACTTTAGCATACACTTGAGAGATAAGGAGATGCAGGGAGAAACAGAAGAGAGAGACAGGGAAGAAACTCCCTGGAATTCTCCTGATGCCATTATGAAGAGCCTAATTGCCTCTGGGCACAGTCAGAAGAGCCACAGTTACTAAACGGTGTATAAATTTTCCCTGAAGAATTCTGATTATCCTCAGCAAATACAGAGCTCAAATGACTGCCAGGCCATCCATGATGACAGTAATCACTAAGGGTAGAGATTTCTTAATGACTGAAACCCCAAATTATTGTGTTTCTTAGACATTATCCTGAGAACTTCTGAACATTGTTTGTAAATGATTATTCATTAAGCTTGTCCTGAGCTTTGAAAACGAGAAGCACAATGATATAGGAATGGACACCAGGCATATATTAAGGTTAGCACTCAAATAGCTATATAGGGATTTTCTTAGCTACATGAGTTGAAATTCTTTCACATTCCTTGGAGTTTGCACCACAGTTAAGGACTCTGCTTTTGAGAGATTCTGTATCGACTGTGATTCTTTGAATTGCATTCTCTTCAGCACCTTGGTCAATGCTGTCATGATGACCAATTAAGAAAATGTGAGCATACCAATACAAGTAAGAAATGATACTGATCGCCTTTGTAAAATGTTTTGAGCTCTCTGGATGAAAAGAAACCTATAAAGCAAGATTTCCTTATTTCACTGGTATCTTAGTAAACCTTTCTTGTTAGCCCATATCTGTATAAAATGGATATAATAATTATCTTCCTCTGCAAAGTGCTTTGAGATATACAGAGGGAAAAGGTTTTTAACAGGTATTATTGCAACTGTTTCATCTCTACTTTTAAGAAAAGGAGGATTTTGGTGTTTTTGAGGGTGTTCATACTTGAACTGAATAAGTACATCTGTAATGGATATGCTAATTGCTTTATTCATTTCTCCATTTCTGTTGTGCTCCTCAAGGACAGCGACTGGGTGCTCTGGAGGATGAAAAAAGATTTTATGTGCTGAGGGCAACTGAGAATATTAAAGGGAGGGAAGATTCCTGGGACTGCAGTGTCAGGTGGACAAGAAAGTATATGGAGAGGGTCACAACAAGGATCTCTGAGCAAGATCAGCAAAGAGTCTGAGACATTGGACCACGTTAATGACAAAAGAAAACCTTCTAGGGGATCAAAGGGAATGGGCTGGATTTCCCACAGTTCACAAAGTCACCAAGCCAACTAAAAGTAAGGAGGCACCTACAGAGACACAGTTAATTGGTGAGGGATTATTTATGTACTTTATAATTTGTGTATTCTTTTCTAGATTATATGATGATAAAATTGGATTTTCTTTGTTTTTTTTTTACTAAAGATGTTCTCTATGTTCTTTGGAAAGCTCAGTGCAGGAGAAATTCTGGGCAGATTCTTCTCAAAACTTGGGCCATTTTGGGTCCTATCATAGGATCTTTTTGCTTCTGTGAGCTTATTGAAATATCTTAGGCAAAAAAAAAATCTAGCCTGTTTATTATCCAATGAACAGATTTTTATTGAAACCCTGACAGTTTAGAGCCTCCGCATTTTTCCACAGTGAATATCTGTTTCATTTTTGTCACTGTCACCTATCACACTGGAGTTTGGTGAAGTACAAGTTTCTTCAGTTGGGCGTTGAAGCACATCCATGAGTGAACTGTTCAGTAAAACATGGTCACTCAGCAGAATGATAGGTTCAGTAAAGGGGCAGTTGGGTGGAAGTTGAGCGAGGATGGAATATCTGGCAGCTGCCCATTGATCTCTTGTATGCAGGGATGAACTCATCTGGTGTAGTGATTCCTGTTGTTTATGGCTATCTGTTGGACTGGAAGATAAAGCTTTCAATTAAGGATGCTCTAAGTCACCATTAAAATAATGTGAAGAACCAGGTAGTAGTGGATGAGAACTACTGATTTTAAATAACTTGATATTGATTTTGCAAAAATTGATGCCGTCAGTGTGGTTGGAGGAAGTCAGCACCATTATAAATTCAGCAAATATTCCTGATATAAACAAACACACAACTGACGGAGAAGAATGAGTGCGGTGATTTGCAGCGGTGGGAATCTCTGTTTAGAAATCATTATGACTACAACCAAGTTTCACGGTCATCATGGATATTTTTGGAGACACCATGCTGATGACTATAATTGCCTCTAAGATAAGCTTTATACTACTTAAGACTGATTGCTGCCAGCATTATTATTCATCTGAAATTGCCTGGAAAAGGGCATAAGCTATTTCATATTGAAAGCGATAACTCTGGAGCCTTGCATTTGGCTAACCACATTTCCAATAGATGCAGTTCATAATCTGAATATTCAAGTGCTTTAAATATTTTCCTATTGATCCAATTTTCTTTGTGAGTTATGTACCATCTGAAAACTCAATTTTCTCTTATTTTGCTTTATATTTTACAAATTGCTAATAAGGGAATAGCAACTTAGGAGGAATATGTACATAATACATCATAAAATGTCAAAAAAGATACCATTGCACAATGTCTTTTCCTAGTAGATGTTATTTATAGTTATATAAAAAAGCATGTGAGTGTTGCAAAGCAAGCTTGTGTCACTGGAATAGGATTCAAATTCTTTCCTAGTGCATAATCATTTCTAATTCAGAATTCTGCAGTTGCTTATATTGTTAATGGTGAAAACATCCCTAGAGGGCACATTATGTTGGAGAATTGGTGTCTTTTTAATGTCTAAGCACAAAAGCTATTTGTTTTTTACCATGTGATGATCTGGCTTCCAGCACAGTAAGTCCTCTCAAGTGGAAAGATTCAGGAGGAATTGCTAAGTTGAATTCTAATAGTCATTGAATTTAATCTGCCTTTGTCTTGCCCTGTGGAAGTATGATAGGACATAAGGTTTCAAGACAGCTTAAAGCAACATTTTGCCTTGACTAGCCATACATAAAAGCTAGGTAGGCAAAACAGAGAGGGAAAGTCTTCTAACTCCCTGTGATTGCTCCAAGGTTTCATATCTGCTTTTATTAAAATCACAAAATCAGAGCCAGAACCATGGCTCCTCCATGGAGATGAGAAAATCTGGTACGAGATGGAGTGGGGAGGAGATACATCACCCCAAACCAAATAGTGGCCCATGTCTTAGCATCATACACTCTCTGGAAAGCAATGAATGCTGTTAAATTGCAAAGATTTGATGAGCTTTGGCTGCGGGATTGTATATCACATGCTTCAATTTTATCTTGAAGCCAAAAATTGAGCCCAAAATGTACTTCTGGGAAGAGGAAGATGATTGGTGGTTTTCTTCTTAACTTACAAAGGGAAAACCAAAGGCTGATTTGTGCCTGCTCATGACTATATGAGTAATACTTCTTTCCATAACATAATTTTCTCAGTGAAAATCTCCTATATCACTGTAATTTCCAGTCACTAGTGAAATGGGAGACAGTAAATTATCTGCATACTCTGTTTAAATGGTAAACTGCAGGAGCTAAGGAACCCTTACAGAAATATTTAAATCTTCCCTTTGTGGAAATATGGACCAACTTAAACTAGTTCTGTGACTTGTCTGAATGTTTTGGCTAATTATCAAAGAATTACTACATTTGATGTCAGCATCTAAAAGATTATTTTTCTTCTGCATGAGATTTTTGCCCCCAAAGAGCGCTGAGTTAGCTTTTGTGTATATGTATACATAAAAACACAAGTCTGTCCTCTAGTTTATGAGCAATTTATAAAATAACAGATTACTATAAAGAGCCTCAGAATCTAAAACTTTTATCTGTGCAATAGCTACCAATGAAGACAGACACTCAGAAAGAAAGGTCCTATTTAGCTAAGGTTTATGAGTCCAATTTCCTGTCTAAATGGAAAGGATCTCCATTTGAAGGAGCAGGGCTATAAATATATTACTCCCTTATGATTTTTCCTACTTGTTATGGTAGGCACTCCTTCCTTGAGCTAATGCTTCCAATGCATTCACTTAGAAATGCAGTTCAGGTCTTCAGCAACATCAAAGCCATAATGGCATTATCTTTTGAAGCCTTTTATCAAACTCCTGAAGTTGACCTATTTAATTTTGCAGCCTAAGGTGATCTGGATTGACTAGAATAACATATTTTTGCTTTTAGGGATTTTATTTGTGCACTTAGGGTCAGATCCTTAGAAGGTGTGAGCACTTAGAAGGTGCTCAGTTTGAATGGAGACCCACAGTTCTAGTAACTTAGGATCTGTTAATCCTCAGGAGAGGGCAAATATACTAATTGAGTGTGTTTTTTCTTGCTGCTTTATTTTGTGGTATTCCAGTACTTTATGCAAAAGGCCACAGTACCATTCACAAGTGACATTTATGCCCAAGATCAGTGTTTACAGGACTGATACTGGAAGGTTACTTCCTGTGATGCTCTTTGACATAAAAGTCTTATTGTCAAACTATTATTTTCTAAAATGAAAGGTTTATTTGATTTTTCCCTGATAGTTTATTTACTTGTATACTACAGTTTACTGGATGATCAAAGCATGAATACATGTTTTATCTGCAACCTATTCAGTCTCCCAAAGGGCTGTAGTCACATTGAAGTGGGATGGGGTGACAGTTTGTCATTTCAAATCCAACGTAACTTGAATGTCTGTTTGAGCTTTGATCTCAGGCAAGTTGTGATTCTCTGGAATCCTCCAAGGATATTTCATATAGATTAAGCACATCGGATTTCACAAAATTAGGGAAGATTAAATCAGAATTAACAAACCTAGTCTGTGAATGGAACTGAATGCATGAGAACTTGCATGCATCTACTTGAGCTGCTGAGAGGAAAAAAAATGCTATCAGTCTGTCTTTACAGCTGAGGGCAGAGTCAAATGCCTGATAGATAGGGTAAGTTCGCAACATATACCAGTGCTTCACTCTCCTGTTTGTTTTTTTGTTTTTTTAAGTGAATATAATGGTTATGAAAAGTGCTGGGTTTTATAGCTCTTATTTCTTATTTAAATTTCAGCTAGGTTCAGAATAGCAGAATCACAACCATCTGATGGCTTTTGGAGATATGTGAAATGAATTGCTGGTCTTAGAATTCCCAAAACCCTGAAAATTCATTAAAAGAATTTGGGAAAGTATTAACAAAGGGACACACTGAAGCTATTTGAGTCTGGAGATGGAGAAATGTTTGCTAATATGTTAGATGTAATTGTCTGTCATAACATTTTGCATGCATTTTCAAAAGATATTAAATTGTTCACAGAAGTCAGAAAGGAACAGTAAAAGGTGGGAATAAGAGCTAACTTGGGTAGAATAAACTGGATAATAATAAACTCTTCGCAACTCTTTAAAGCTTTGACTACTGTGAGCATCAAGAAAGAAGGAAAATCTTTCTCCATAATAAGGAATGAATTAGCTTCGATGATCTGACATTATAATACCAAAGTTATGGCTTCAGTCTTTCAAATACTCTTGCGATTGCCTGTGCAAATGAAGTTCAGTGTCTATATGATTAATGAGTATGTTGTCTTTTTATTTATATTCTACCTGGATCTATGTGCGTGTGTATGTTTTTATCTACAATACATTCAGCGTGATCTCCCCATAATTGTATATATTTTTGAGCATTTTTAGGTAAGGCATGTGAGAAGGCCATGCGCTCTGACCTCCTGTCCCACCTCCCATCCCAGGATGACAGCTGAGGGAAGGACATGGCAAGGGCCCATTCCCAGTGCGGCCCGTCCTTGCCGTGGACGCTCTCCAAACGGGAGCTCACATTCTCCTCCTCAGCGCGCGGGCAGCGCGTGAACCGATCCCACGGCCCCAGGTCAGAGTGCCGCGGACTGCAAACCGTCCATCCCTGCGCGGTGGTTTATAGGGACAGCCGTGCTCCTTAGCCAGGAGAGCACTCCACAGAAAGACTCAGTCTCTGGAGCGTGGGCAGGGTTCTCTTCTGGCTGCTGCTCTCCTGCGGCATTCCCAGCTTAAACATAGAGGGACATTTGTACTAGGAAGGGGTAATACTTCATTATAATCATTCTGTTCTTCTCCATGATATTTCTTTAATGATCTAAACAACAAATGATATGTTGCTGATGCTTGGAACAGAGGAAGGATGCAATTATCTGCACTTGGGGGTGTGGGTAACAAGGTAATGACCTAAATACCAAAGGAGAAAAAGAAATGATGTAACTAAACTTAAAAACAAAATTAGTAACAGACTCACTAAAGTAACATTTTTCTGTTTCGGTTCTTTGATGTTTAAGGGAAAAACAGGAAAGGGTAAAGTCAAGACTCTCTTGAGATCATTAGAGAACCGGTGGAAACGAACACAGTATGATTTAGGAGGGAGAGGCATCCCAGCCCAGTGTAGCAGCAGTTAAACTTAGTAATCTAGTAAGAAACTAATTCTTCCCTCTTGTCTTTTCGTTTGGACCCTTGAGGCACTTATTTCTTTCTCCTCCTCCATCTATATGCAGGCAACTCCAGTTAAGATGAATTGTGAACAATTCTGAAGGTCAAGGACATAGTGTAGCCCTTAATTCTGCCATTTTTGGTATACTCCATAGTTTGCCTTTCCCTTTATTTCCATCATGAAAACTCTGAAGCTGCAGCATTCTGGCCTCGTGCATCCTCTCTCCCAGGGATCTCCTTTTGACGGCTGCCTTGATGTTTCAGACAATCCAAGACTTCTGTTTGAAGCAGGTGGAAGTCGGAGTGTGTGTTTAAGGAAGCATGCTTTTCATCAGGACCCAAAGGACACATAGATTTTTTTTTGATTTATTCTCTCTTTCAGATTCAGGGAGTGGACAGAAATGAATTTCTTGCAAGACTGCTGATTCCTAAGTATTATGTGTTAGTACTGAGAATCCTACTGCAATTTTCTACTTTGACAGCTAACATATAAGGACCCCATTTTTTGCAATAAAGGGCCTCCTATTCCCGTTGTGCTGGATGCCAGTGTGGCTTGGGATGTCTCATATCCGGCTGGATCCATCACCCAGTACTGCCACTGGACAAGAGCTGTCAGCTCAGCACAATAGAATTTCACTGCAGTCCTGTGTCAGGAACATATCTCAGTTATGGCAAATATTTTTGAAAGCCAAAATTCAGTTATTCTTGAAATGTTTGGTAAGCCGTTTTATCCAAGATAACATTAATAATGAGCTAAAGTCAGACTTCAGTGAGTCTGTTCTCTGTTGAATGTCTGTTAAAGGTTAAAGCTGGCTATTGAGGATGTCTTCATTTTGTAAGTACAAGAATTATGAAGGTTATCTACAATCTCTTTTGCTTTCTCTGTATTCAAATCTTTCAGTTTTAAAGTGAATGAGCCAAGTTTGATAAGCACACTGGGCGTGTAAGAGGTCAGACAGGTTTTTTAGTTTTGTGCCTGGCTTATTCTATTCAGAAATTTTTGTAAGATTTTTTTCCTAAGCACAGAAGACTGAACCAACTAGTTCATTAAATTACATTGCAAGAGTGATGTCTGGTGATCAGTTCCCAGATGGCTGCCTTGGTAGTCTCCCATGTGGCAAATATTCAATACATTCTTTTTTGCTGATATGTTTGTATTTTTGTTGTTACTTTTTTAACAAGCTTTCTCAGTAGGCACTCATTAACAGTGTTTTTCTTATAACACCTATAATGCACAGATGTTTTTTTAGTTCCAGTTTTAAAGATGGGGACTGAAAGATTTAATCAACATGCAGAAGATCAGAGGGGAAATCAACACCAAAAAGTGAGTGATAACCTAGACGTAGTGCAAAGATTTCAAACATGAAACCACTTCAATATCTTTTTCATATATTGGGAAAGAAATTTTTGCAGGACACCGAATACTTCCTAGAGGACTATAAAACCACGTTCTGAATAAAGTTAGTTAAACATATTGGTTAAGCACATAAATTTGTTTTTTCCCTCTTGTTTGTTTTTTCTAAATCATTGCCACACTTTGCATATCCATAAATCTATACAGCTAATTGTTGAGCAGAAGGCTCTCCTAAAATATTTATGTGGAATTTCAGACTCTGTTGAAACCAGTGAAAGTTTTCATTCTGTCCCTTAGCGCAGAGAAGTCGAAGTGTCATTATATATAAAATAAATGATAAAGGTTTTCATCCTCTTCACCTGTTTAAGTCAGACGGTACTGCCGGCTTCATGAGTGAGAATATGGCTGGTGGCTCCAGACAGTGATGATACATTTATTTCAAGTCACAAGAGCCAAGAAACTGTAAGTCCAAAACCCCAGTGGGATATTCTTTCATCCTAAGTACTTGTGCAGTGTCTCTCTTCAGCTACTAGTGACCTTGGGTCTCCCATCGGGGCCTTTCTAGCTGACAGCAGCAAACCGCATAGTTTATATAAAAAATTGTAACTGAAGAAAAAACGGGAAAGAAGAAGACGAAATCTTTTTACTTGTTTAAAACCCAGAGCTCTTAAAACTCCTAAAAAAGATACTTGGCACAGTTGAGAAGTTTTCTTAAGGAATGCAGTTGTTTTGCAGATTGACCCAAGATTATATTCTGGTGATATATTTCAATGGACAAAGAAATGGGATGGGAAAACATAAAAAAACAAATTGATGCTTATGACATCAATGCTTCAAATGAGTCTAGTGCTTCATTAGTCATATAATATAGTTGCTTTGTCACATTTTAACCTTGGCAGTTTAAAAGACCAAAGTTTTGCTTTAACCAAGATTTTAAATCTAAGGGGAAAACTATAATAAGGATGTTCAATGATTCAGATTCAATATAAGTACTCTTGAATGCATGCTGGGTTTTGAGGATTTGCTGTTTCATATAAAGGTAGCAAAATTCTATCAAAAACTTTTACTCTCTTAAAAAAAAAAGGCAGATTGTTTCCTAGCAGAGCATAAAAGAGGGATTGCTGTGTTTTCTATTAGAGCCACCAAAACAGTTTGCACAGAGGACAGTAAATTTTGTTCATGCTGTGCAGACGTTTTGAACCAGATGACAAGTCCATCAGCTTGGATTCTCTGGAAGGTGAGATTTCAGTGGCTCCAAATGAAAATGAAAAAGCAAGATTGAGAGACACTGAAATGAAAGCTACTTGGATGAGTGACAAACACAAATCAATCAACTTTATTATGTCCTGTTTCTCCTGTAGAGCTCTGGGGCCAGGAAGGCAGGGTGCATGACAGGTATATCCAAAAATGTCAACAAATCTCCTGCCTTCAGCTCTTCTGTGTGTTGCTGCCCAGTGCGAGAGCTGCCATCAGAGGAATCGCGTGTCTGCATCGTCGGTGGCACATCGGTGGCAGAGACATTACTCTGGCACATTTCGCTTAATGCTGTTCTGATTGTGCCATATGGTAGCATTTTAATTTTGCATTTAAATGCAACACTTGCTGCTTCTGACCCCATCATCCAGATTCTTTTGTGTAATTTATGGTTGGTGAAAAAGAGATTAGAAAAAGGGAAGAATATGGGGTTATTGGCAGTGGTCTCACTTGGGCTGTGTGGATGAAGTGTCCTTGGCAGTCATGCGGGCTGAACAACTGGGCCAGGGAGGTGCTGATGGACATGTGGAAGGAAAACACATAGAACTATTGCTAGAGGAACAGGCAGAGCAGGGCAGGCTGCATAGGAGAAAGGCTGGATAAGCGGAACATTGGAGTAGACTGAAAAAGGGAAGTAGAAGGTTGCATACACATTTGTGGCAATAGCTGGGAGTGCAGAGGCAATGCAGAGTGTGAACTGTCAGAAGGGAGAGAAAAGACATCTAGTGCAGCCAAATGCAAGTGAAGCTCAGCCCAACTATGGAGAGTTTTCAGTGGGATTTAGCAACCTTTTAATTTTGAGAAAGAGAAAAAGAACAAAGATTTGTCATTACAGTCGCTCTTCAAGGCCAGCTACCTACTTGAAAAGCCAAAACATTATTTGTAAATACAGATTTCATAACAAGAAATAGGGAAAATTATGAATGATAATCTCTGATACAGAAGCACCTAGCACCCCGCACCATCTGCCTGTCCTATGTCAGATCACCGGGGAACACGGAAAGGAGTCCCACAGCCCAAGGAACCGCTCAGGAATTCCCCATGTATCTTCACAGATGTCAGCCCAGTGAATAAATTACCGAGGCTCCAACAGTCAAGGCACTGAATGAGCTATTCCTTAAATACATTTACTGTCTGCCTTCAACATTCTTTCCTTTACAGAGGCATATTAAAATAGAGAGATTAATAGCTGCTGTGCCAATAAAAGTAGGAATTCCCCCCTGCCTTCCCCCTATTCCCCTCTAGTTTTTTTCTGTGCTAAACAATATTGCTTCCCTCCTCAGGCATGTTGAGTCTGAGTTGTATAGAAACTAGCATGAGTCAACCTTCTTAACATTAAGAGGAACAAAAATTCCCAGGGGATCCTTACTACTTAAGACAGAATGAACCTTATAGAGAGCATTTGTTTTCATAAGCTTTTCATTAATTTGTACAAAAAATCATGCATATATCATTGAAAAAAAAATTGAGCTCTTGATTATATTTTGGAAGAATCTGTAGAATCTGTCACTTGGTTTCTCCTATGATAGGCAGTAGAAATTCAATTATATTCTGAATCTAAAGATTATTTATTCCTTTTTTTTTTTTTTGAGAAGGGAATTGCTCTTTAGAGGGGGAACATCTTTTCTACTGTGAGAGTCTTTTCTGTCATTGCACAGATGTGTCCTTTACGCACATCCATAATCTTTTATTTCAGCCTTTGCTACAAAGGAACCAGTAAATCTGCTGTGTTTCCACCAGCATGGTGAATTTCATGTTACAGCACTGTGCTGTCACTGCATAGTGGCAAGGCTTTATAGCAGTGGGATGTTCCATAAAATTAAGCAGGCTACTCTCTACTGGAAATGAAAGAACTTTTCTTTTCTCAACCTCTTTTTTTTTTTTTTTTTTTTACTTTATGCTAAGTGATAAATACAAATCACATTACCCATTGATTTCAGGAATGGATGTTTGTTCTCTTGTGGTGCAAACTAAATTTCTAAATTTAAACTGTCCCTAAAGGATTTGGATATTTTTTTTCCTCTTTCTGCTTAGCATACAATCTTTGATAGCCCTACGGTCAGCAAATAATTTTTTTTGTTACCTGATGAATCTGCAGGCTCTTCACAACAAAAGATCGTCTAAAACAGCAGGACCAAAGCTTTAAGTTGAGAAATGGTATATCAATAAAGGTCAGTGTGACAATGTGATTTATTGAAATACTGTGCTGCTCCTAGCAGTAAGTATTTTATATTATATGATACACGGCAGGTATTTTTATTCGTATTTGGGTTCCCCACTGAAGCCTTGTTCAACCTGTTTTATTATTTATTGTTGCCTTTTAGAGATGAAAGAAACCAATTTATTCAGCTTTCATAACCATTCTAAACAGGTACAAAGAAGTTAAGGACTAACAGGAAAAATCAATTGGTTAATAAAATAGTTAATTGACTAAATGCCTCTTCCAACAGGCCTCGAATGCAGACTGTGCAGAACCAAAGGAAGTTGTTTTAATTAAAATGGGTCCTTGCTGTGTGAAAACCTTCACTGCAGATAAGGTTTTCAAACTTCAGTGAGTTTGTTCCTATTTTTTATAATTTACAAATGCAGCAAATCCAGGTAGCATAATTAGATCTTTTCACAATTTTTAGCATCCATTTTTCACAGATTTGCCTTTATGATTATGGCAGATGGCAAAATTACAATGACAGCATATCCAGACAAAGAAATAACAGTTAATACATTCGTTATAGACCTAGAAAGATTACTAAGATAAATGTATGAGACATTGACAAACAGGTACCTCCCAACTCTTGTCTCCTTCTGCTGGATTCTCTGGAGGTATTTTGTATTTGGATTTATGGTGCTGTTAATCATGAAATCCAGGATTTTGAAACAGTAAGGGTGAGCAATTCCCTTAAACCATTTTGGAAATCCCAGCAGAACATACACAATTGCTTTAAGGCTTCTGAATGCTTTGGAGAAAGATCCTCAGTGTCACCAGGACTTTGGAGCTAGTGCAGCCGGTGCCTGGTCCTTTCCTTGGCGAAGCCCCCCAGTCACGGGGGGAGGCAGTCAGGGAGGGAGGATCTGGGGCTGCCGCAGTGGTAGTGAAGGTGCTGTTCAAATAATGTGTACACAGCTAATGGAAGAAGAGGATTTCTGATTGGGTGAGAAGATGCTTTGGTGGACAGAAGGGAGCATTTTGAAATACTCGTTTGTTTCAGGATATGCGTAAATGACTGTATTTTTAATTCTTATTTACTGATCCTATTCTGTCCCTTCCCATCCCATCCCATCTCCCAGTGTCCCCTGTGTTGTAGCTCTTTCTTGCATGCATTTTTTTGGATCCCTACCAGTTTCCTGGGGTGAGGATTGTGATCTTTGTCTGAATGAAAGAAAAACCCACTGGTGGAGTACTTTGGATACTCCAACAATGTAGCAGCTTGCATGATCAGCACCCCTGTTATCACCACGTTCCAGTGCAAAACCAGGCGAGGAGCAGCAGAGCCATCTCTTGGTCTCTGCCTTGTGTTCTGCATATCTAGCATCATAGCTGGGATTCAAAATGAAGTTAAACAACTGTTGAGCATCATCAATTCTCATAGTTTCGATGGAAATGCAAGTACTTGACCCAGCAAATACTTCTGTCTCTTTTTACTGGAAATTTAGTTTCCAAATATCTACATTATTGTTCATTCTTTCATCAGTAAAATACCTCCTATTTGTCCTAAGGACAATTATTCTTTATTTCATAACAAAGACAACTGTTCTCTCTGTTTTTACCTGTGTCACAGCTTTCTAGCTTAGTTACATATAATGACATTTCACTACTGCTGCCCTGCAGCACTTAACCAAGGTGTCTCTAGTTCTTGGAATCTATCAACAAGCTCTACCTTTAATTGAAAAAAAAAAACAAAAAGCCTGTGATTTCAAGACTGGGAGTTCTGCTGATGTCGCTTAGTGTTTCGTTTGCCCGCCTCTCAACAAGTGCTGCACCGGGAAAGGACACGGTGTGAATGGCGAGACACCTCATTGACCTTCACTGCTGGCTCGTATTGACATTCAGGCAGGAAAGAGATTCAAACAGCTAAGGTTAAAAGAAAGGAGACTTTGATTAACAGTGAAGTAATGCATTGAAATTCCAAATTATGTGGGAGTCTGTTCAGGCTACATTTTGTCTTGTTTGTTTTTAATTTTAGTTTCAATGTCAATTCAAGATTTTAGCTCTCTAGTTACAGTTCTTTATCCACATAATTCTCTAATGCATCTATGATATAATCCTCAATTTTATGAAGAGCCAAGTTAAAAAACATCAATGTGTTATTCAGAATATTACCTTCACTGACAGTTTAAGCTAATATAATAGCCTGGGAGCTACTTTTCTGAGGAGAAAGTATATATTTGCTTCTGCTATAGGGGCACCTCTGCTATTGAAAGATGAAGTAAACACTCATCTTAAACCATCACCAAAGCTCCTTAGTCAGAGCTCTTTGTTTATACAGCCATAGAGGTGGATTTATGTTAAAATGTCAGACTTTGCATCGCAACGGCTGAGGACTGGGCACACGTTCCTGCCTGGTGGGAGACGCCTGGCAGGGCGGCAGAGAAGGCAGCGGGTGATGGAGCTTCTAACCCTGCACAGGATGCGCGAGAGCCCGGACGTCCTTGGGCTGTGCTACTTCCACTATTGTAGCACCTCATCCTTTTGAGGACTGTGGTTCCTTAAGCAGGACGAGGAAAAGCACACCAAAAATGTCTGGTAAAGGAATTTGTAGAGAGAAGTGTTGACATCTTTCATTGTGAGCACTGGAATCATGACAGGCTCTGTTGGCCTTGGTGTGTTGTTGGAGTTGCACTACCCCAACCCAGAAGCTGCAGACAGGACTAAGCCTGAGATGTTGAAAACTGAAATCTTCCTCTTTTCCCAGTGGCTTCCTCATCCTGAAAACATCCCCGCACCCACATTCCAGGACATGTTACAAAGAGGACCATTTCCCCCATGTTCAGTTTTGATCCCAAACAAACAGCCTGAGATTCCATGTAGGATAATTGGGCTTTACATGCATTTTAAACAAAATCCTCGTCCTTTTATAAACTGCTTGATATGGGAGACATGCAGAGCTTTTGCTGAAAGAAATGCATTAATCCTTTTAAGTCTGATAAAAGCTTCTTTTATACTATACTGTATAGTTTCCTGCTGTGGGACCCTATTTTTGTAGAGTCCCCATTTGTGGAGAAAGAAAGGCACAGACTCCTTCTAATGGCTTGAAGGAAAGACCGATAAGTGAAAATAATGCACACCTGGATTTAGAATTGAACACAATTCAGGGGAGGTTTGTTACGTTAATTGCAGTTAATGGACATGTCTAACCATTTTTCTTTTCACTCCCTCAATGCACCCCCAGGAACTGCAGGTGATAACCCTTCCTGGAGGCTAGCTCTGTAGCCAGTCCAGAACTGATCTTAGTGCAGGGATGTACAACACTGGTGAAGCCTGTGGTTGTTAATTCACAAGACCCTGCCACCCGCTCTGGAACTGCAGCTCTTCTGCTGCATCTGCTGCGGAGGTTAGTCCAGTGCCTGGCAAGTGTCTGCAAGGCCTCTCCATAATCTCCTGCCAAGCAAGCAAAACAAACAGCTAGTTCATTTTGTTTCCTGCTCCCACTGGCCTGCGTTTATTTTGGCAGCAGTGATATTTTGTTATTAGCACCAGACTAGTGCCAGTCATTGCTGGGCAACATGACATTCAATATTCTTGACTTACTGTATCCCACACATCAATAGTGACTAGTGTCAAGCCAGTTATACTACTGCTGTTCATTGATTGGATATTATTAGTTTTTTATTTTGTGTCTTTTTATTTAGTACATTTCACTTTTGCCAACCCAATGGAATAATTTTGATTTTGACCTTCCCTTTGCACAAGGGAGTATGTGTAGCAGAGCTGAAGTAAAACATAGTGCCTGTCTTCTAGGAATAGTTCTCCCTGAAAAGCTCTGAATTAATTATATATTGAGCCTGTCTGGGCCCACATTCAGTCCAATTAAGTTTAATTCCTAAAAATAGTATAAACAGAACTTCTATGAATAGGCTCACATTTTATGATATAAACTGATATAAACAACTTCCTCACTGCTGTAGCGCAACTGGGAAATGAGGTCGTCCCCAATATTCCCTTGCCTCTGTGTTGTGGAGCCCTCAGAGCAGTGTTAGAGCCCCGGGATTGGTCCGGAGCATTATGAGGCTGTGGGGTTTGACAGCAGCAAACCTATATGGATATAAGTGCACCATGGGATATTTTTAGGATACCTACAAGTGGAAATTGTTAATGACCAAACAGCCTTGCTAAGAAAACAAACCAAAGTCAGTTTGTATGTTCTTATATGAAAGAGGACTAACATCTCCTGACTCAGAAAACTAGTGTATTGGAGCACACCTTCAGAGAGACCCACAAGTAGATTTTGCAAAATCCAAATTTCAGGCAGCTACAGATATCCATAGGTGATCTGTTAGTAAATAAAAGACTAAATTTATTTTTAAGGCAAAATTGTATGCAAACAGGTCTCATCGTACATTAAAAACAAATTCCGCAGGAATATTCATAGAGGCTATTTTATAAATAGTTCCAACTTGTCAGAAATCTGTGAGACCCATGTAACACACCTTTGGCCTATAAGGGAAACATCCTTTTTCCTCTCTCAGTTATGAGCTGTGCTGAGGTACATTTTGGGGTTGTTAAATTCAGCCTATTTAAGGCCATTTTGTCTAAATGTGATCCATCAGGGAATTTGAATGAATTTCAAAACCAATAAGCTAGCTCAGTATTTAAGATTTTTTTTATTATTATTATTTAAACCTTTAGGGATATGCAGTTTTGCACCATTCATTGAACAGTGGGTGCAATTTATTTGATAGGCACATATTTTACCGGGCAACTTATGCCACCAGAAAAGGATTTGAATTCGCAGCCAAGTGGAAAATATATCCCAAGGTATCTGTGTTGCCTAGTAAAACTAGGAGATTTAAACAGTCAAGATACAAGCTGACTGTGAAAGCACCTTCCACTAATATAAACCTATGCAGTTCGAAAATGAAGCTGACAACCCCCACAAACCTCTTAATAGCCATTTCCAAGCTGACAGATCTAAACTGCGGGAAAACAAAGTAATCACTCAAGAAATTCCTTGCAAATTAAAACAGTTCCTTGTTGCTTTGTGTTCTGGAGCTCCACAAACAACAATACAGTGTAAGAAGCCATTTTTTTCCTATTTCTTGTATATCAAGTACTTTTTTTCTGTAAATACTCTTTCAAAAATAAAAAGAATTATTGCTAGATAATGCTAAGCACAAACACAAAATTATTAGCCTTACATTTTGAAGCTGGTTTAAGGAATTCATAATGTGTGTCTTATTCATATGTAGAATAAAAGAGGATAGTTGTTCTTACATAATTTTGGCCCACTGTAGCTGTCTGAATGGCACCTTTGTGAGAGTGTATTGTGCAGAAGGCTTGTTCAAGGTTAGCCCACCGTGTGAGTTATTGAGCGTGCTTGCAGAGCACCTGGGATTTGTGATGCCTCGGTACACAAGGATGCCTTACAGGGAACCTTTTCAAAATGGGCAGAGTCTCCTGAACGAAATGGAAATAACCCTGCAAATACATATTCAACTTGCCGTTTGTTACAACTTTACAAGTAAAACTGACCTCTGATATTCACCTGTGAGCAAATAAATGCTTCCAAATACTGATGAAATTAATTAGAAGTTTATAGAACTGCATACACAGCATGAAATTAGGTTGCAGAGTGAGTGCAAAATACAAGTCTAAAAACCCCAAGAGCTCTTCAGATGTTTATCTGGCAAAGAGGCTGAGCCCTGGCATGAAGTACCTTGTGGCAACTGGGTATCGCTGGCTGTGCCTGAAAGTAGAAGCCATTTCTGTATGAAGTGTCAGCGCTTCTTGGACCTCAGCAGAGACAGTTCCCTGGCAAAGTTGTTCATTTTATTGATAGTCTTAGTGCTGTAATGGTCTTGTCACACCCAAAGAGCTATACACCAGCCGATGTCTCCATACAGGCCAGGATTTCATTCCTCATATAAAGGAGTGAAAATATTGCTCAAATATTACACAAATATTTGAGTATTTGAAAACGTTACACATTTTTTTCGTAATATTTGTGTGAAGAACAGGCTATGTTCACCTTACTTCCTGTCTTTGCTCTTGAGGTAGAGGAGCTACTTGGATCTGCACTGGTGCTCCATTACGGAATGGACATTCTGCTTAACCCTTGAAATTCCATATTCTTTATAGTTCTAATACAAGTTTGAAACTGGTCACAATGTTAATGTTAGAATATTTTGGATTAATCCCTATGTAAAGTCAGAGGCAAATAGCCTAGCCAATATTTTCACTGAACAAAGGAGTGTTATGGATATTTTAGCATATGGAAAATCTTGTATGTGCAAACTGGCAGCTGACTGGGCTAGCTGGATGAACTGGTTGTGGGAAACGCTAAACTGGGATCAGCTGTGCAGGAATACTGCCTGCCAAGGTTTAAATTCCCGGAATAATGAGCAGGAAATGAAGAGAAAATGTTGTATCTGCTAATACATCCTGGGAATATTTAAGAGTCACTGAAATCAATACTTTACAGAAGCCAGATTTGCTACCTCCTGATGGTTAAAAGCAAATTATCTGAGCTGGAACATCTATGTGCAAATAATTAGTGAATAAAGTAAAATATATGTTAGCTGTCTAGAGGCAGTACTTTGTGGAGCTTCACAAATAATGAGCATCCAGTTGTTTCTAACAAAGAAAGAGTCATGTATATACTGCTTAACATTGTAATTCACTGACACCTGACTTAACCTGATCTTTAAAGTACCAGATAAAAAGTGAGGCGTATGGCATAATCTGGTAACTTTCTCTGAGCTCATTTTTCAGAAAGTCATGTATTCGATTCTTCTTGTACTACAAAAAGGACAAAATATTCTGGAAGCTCCATTATTCTTGAACGTATTGTGAGGCTGGGCATCTACCCAGTTTAACGCTGTCAGCTGATAATAGCAGTGCCATGACAACTCTCTCCATTTCACTAATCCCTTTTGCATTCCTGGCTGCTCTCAAAAGATTATTTTTCAGAAAGCTCACCTTGCCAGGAAGATGAAAACGAAAGAGAAGGAAGTAGTGGAGACATTTTATGACATGGCCTTCAGCCCTTTATTTTTGAAAGGATTCTTTCTGCAATTTATGTCTGTTTGAGTTAGAAGAATATTTAGTTCTGCCCTTGAGATGTGGTGCAAGTACTAATGATAGCAAATATTCATCTCTGGCAAACATTTCACTGAATTGAGGGACTGACAATTTATTAAAACTAATTTCCAATGTCACTTCCAAATCTCTTCCCATTCATTCAGCAAAATATGTAGTAGTTTAAGATAAGTATCAGTACAAAACCCCTTTTAGCATTATTGCTGTTTTCGCTAGGGGGACACCACAATAACACAAATGGATTTTTAAAGACAAGCATTACAAAGAGTACAGCAGAATTGGTGCAATAGCTTAAAAATAAATGTGTGATTGGTTGGCAAATTACACTTACGCCAAAGACTCACCGTCGAGGGACAGTTTATTAAGTGAATAATACCAACTAATTGCATCAGGTGCTCTCTCTTGAATAACTTCCTAATGTGTTAGAACTAGACCTAGCAACGGGGCTCAGGGCAGCCCTTTCCCTGTCTCAGGAGCTCAGAGCATCCGTCCTGCAGGTGTTGCCGCCCGTCCATAGCTCGGATCCCCTGAGCCCCAGCACCAAGCGCAAGGCAGGAAGCTGCTCGGGTGGGAGCGCAGCTTCTCACACAGGTTCCTCGGTGAGCACAGAGCTCTGCTGCCACGGCTGGACTGTGGTGGTCCCCAACCTCGTAAGAGCTCAGAACCACCTCAGGGGTTGTGCAGGGCACCCTGCAGAACATTTGGCTGTGTTATTGTCCAAGAATGGCTGTCAAGCAGGAGAGGAGCTATGCGCTTGCAAGGTTTGTTTCAGGGTAGATTGCAGTGCAGAAAGAAATTTGGTCTATTGCTGCAGTGCTTTACTAGAAGGGTCAGTAGTTAAAAATCTGTCATCAGTTTGGAAGGGGCAGATAATACGGCTCTGAGAGAGTTTAGTTCTCCAAATGATGCCAGAAGAGCCATTTCAAACCTTTTGATAAAGACGCTTCAGAAATCCAGTACGTAATAGTAACAGTGATGACAAGTAATAGCAGTACTGAACTGGAACTGGCATGAGAATTGTTTTTTCCTATATGGTGACACATTACATTTTTATATAAATGGGGACACAATTTGACATGATCCATTTGGCCATCTTCATTAACAGCCTAGTATGACATTGAAAAATGGAAACACTGAAGATGTGTAATAAAAGACAAACTGTAGGTAACTTCTGATAAGCATATTGTGGCTCATCCATCTTGGGGAACCTAGAGTTTATGAACTTTTCTCAGCAGTAAGGACATAAGTACTCTGGCTGATAATAACAGAAGTTAAGTCCAATTGCTTCTTCCATAGAAGACATATAACTCAAAATTATCTGAACCAATGGACCTGCTTCATATTGCATTTATTTTCAAAACTACTTTTTGAAAAGCCACATCCTGAACCTGAACATTATGATCTTCAGCCACTAATCTTCATTTCAAAAGCTCCAAGCTGAGCAGCATGCAGCCATCAATATATCAGTGCATATATATTTTTATTGACACTCCACAAGCTTTTTCAGCAAGTGGATTAGCTAAGTGTATTTTGTCAGGGACACTGCCACCTCTTTTGGCTATTGAGATGTGATAATGGTTCTCCTCAAATGAGAACAAATCTCTTTTGTCTCTAACCCGTCTATGAGGATACAAGTACCTACACTGTTTTTTGAAAAAAGAGGAATGTTCTTGCTGGAGATGTAATTATCATGTCTCTGAACTCTCCTTGGTTTGTCCCTTGAACATACAGTGTATCACCTGGGATAACTTACAGGGTGTCACCTGTGTGATTGTGGTGCTGTACTCTGTGACATTTTAAATTGAGAAGGCTGGGTATGCATGGTTGATCTTTTTTTCCTTTGGAAGAAGAAACAAAAATCAATTTACAAGCAGCAAATATTTTCTTTCACAGTGAGGACACCTCTGGCCTTAATTTGGGCAGCTGGCCAGACAGCAGCTACTAGCTGTAATTTATAGCTGCACTTTAATTTCCTTGAGTAGCATGCACACAGATTTTCCTGTATGAGCACAGATTCTCCTCCTGTGGGGAGCTGTGGTTTAGTTAATTGGGCATGGCATTTGGAGGCAGGAGAGCTGGGTTTAGTTCTGATTCTGAGACTAACTATCACTTTGGGAAAGGCACTTTATGTTTGGGTGTCTAAAACAGACACAGTTATATCAATGTGCTTTACCTATAAATGAACAATTAGAAAGTATTACCATTAAATAACTCTGGCCAGTAATTTCAATGTAGACATATTGCTCTCTGAACATGGATAATTATTATCCGAGTGACAGTCTCTGTCTTTTCTCTCATTTACTTTCATCGGTTCCATCATTTTCTAGCTGTATTCAGGGACCCTGATTCATCTTCTATTAAACTCAGTTTTCAGCTAGCTCTGTACAGTAAGGCTTGTATTCCTTTGAAGACATCCTGGTTTTGGCTGCGATCTGGACATCCAGGCGGATGCATTTTCTGCTCGGGGAGATCATGGTGTGGAATTAGAGCCATCCCTGGTACTGCACACACAGTGGATGGAAAGCAGCGCTACCGCAAACGAAGAAGGGGTCGTGGAACCCGGGAGGACTGCAGGGGTTTTATGGTCTGCTTAACTGCGGAGATTAGTATGATCAAATACAGCTAGTCTTTTTATAGCTAAATGCAGGAAAAGCGTCATTAGAATACAAATAAATGGTGAGTGGGAATTTTACTTAGAAGAAATAATTTAGTTAGTTAACACTTCTGATGCCAGAACAAATGACAAAGTATATATCAAAGACTGGAGAAGAATACCATCCCTGCTGTGGCTTATGTTTTTAAGAAGATTTCGTTTGTTTAAATTCTATTTATTTTTCCTCTGTGTCTTAAGAACAAGATTTTGCTATAGGTCAAAACCAATAAATGGTGCTTACAGCTGGAGAAACAAGAAAATCAAAGGCATGGGCATTTGTTTAGACCTTTTAGACCATTTGCCTGTTTGGTGTACTTGCATTCAGCATTCTCTTCTGCTCAGTCTGTGTTTGGGGAAGGACTCATTTGTTTCCTCAGAGCTTATTTATGCCCTTTTAATGCATTAGATTTCTTTACACCAGAAAAAAAATCTGTTGACCACTCTATGGACATCGTCTTCTAAAGAAATTGCAATTTTAACAGGAATAGGGTATGTTCACTTTATCCCTTCCTTTGCTGTAAACCAGAACAAACTCAAAATACTGTCTTTGCAAAGCAATTCCAAACCTGAAATGACAATATTTGGCTTCATTGACAATGTTTCGCCACTTGTGTATCAATTACCTTCTGGATACTGCTACAAGAATCCAATAAAAGAAAATTCTGTAAGGTGGGTCTCACCATCTCTGCCACTGTTTGCCTGGAGCCAAGCAAAACTTGCTAATTTGGTGTCATTCCAAAACACACTCTTTTCTAATTAGGGTTGGTTAAATATTTTCCTAAAAACTCTTTTTTAACAAGAGGCTTGCTTTTCTTTTAACAACTTATGTCTGAAAGCTATCCTTATTCATTTTTTTTTCCCAGTGGAAAATAAGACTAGTGATCCAGATTTGCTTTTCGATTTTTTTTCCAATGAGTTATGATTAATACATTCTTTTAAAAAATCTGTTGAGGTGAAAGAGGAAGAATTAGTTTCCATTGAAATCCAGTATTAATGAAACCTTTTAAGTATAATGGCTCTGATTTTATGTCAGTGGTTTACCTAAGAGGAGAGATGGGCGATCAGTCAACTTTTTGCCAAGAAAATACTGTACTGTTAAGACCTCTGATGAATGTGGAACATAAACAGTAGCATTTGAATAATAATGGAGGAATTCAAGGGGAAAATGGTTTTATGAGAATCCCAAGGGAGAACTTGAGAAATGTTCCTACCAATTTTCGGTAGAAACGCTTATGCTCATTCAGTTTGCTGTTGCTGTGTTTACAAAGTTTTAAGTTATTTGATGAAATCTGACAAACTCCCTTTAACTCAGTGAGGCCAGGATCCAGGATGTTCTTTGCTGAGAGTTAGCATGTCCCTGCCTGATTCAAACCTCTCCTGAGCGATGCACAGCAGAAAGTTTATATATATAATACTTTTTGCTGATTTAAAATCTGAATTGCCAGGAACTGTAATCCAGTATTTTCATCATAATTATTATATTTTTCTAAACTTGCATGCCTCTGAAAATGCACTGGAACTGGAATAAATGGCTTTGTCAACTCCACAATCCTTAAGTAAGTTTAATGTTCACCACTACCATTGGTATTCAATATCACTAGATATTTTACCTTGAATAATCACTGATGGACATTGATTTTGTCTTTGCTCTTCACAGCACAGCAAAATTAATGTGAAAGTCAGAGTCAAATGAGTCCCAGCGGTGTCCTCTGCTCTGCTGAGAGTACTTTCCAGATACCGTGGAACTGGCAACTAGCTCAAACCTCGGGTTTCTTGTGTTGCAACTACTAATGGATGTGAACAGATCTGAGCGGAGGGGCAGCGCTCGGGTTACCTTTGTGTCAGTTTTAGAGGTTAGAGTCCTGAAAGAGACAGCGAGGCTCACGCATGGCTCCGTATGACCTGATCTGCTTTAAATCCAGTTCGATTACTTCCTTTTGTCTTTTTAGCATTCTTTTATCTTCCTTTGAAGATGATTTTGTCACTTGTATAAAAAAGTGCTAGCAATGGGGTTTTGAATTATGAAGTTCAGAATGATCAGAAAAATCTTGCATAGTAAATAATCTATTTTTCTATTAATAACACAGCACCCTTTTTTAGGTGTCTACAGGCTTCTTTTAGGTCACAATCATATCATACAGCACAAAATACAAGGTGGCTCTGAGGCCAAGGCTAGCCATATGGATATCGTGGCTAAAATGCATTATGAAAAATGAAAAAAATATCCTACATGTAACTGAGGAAAGCATCTGGTTAACAGCTTTAAAGTCAAAGTCATGGTGTATATATTTATACTATGGGAGATATTTCTGCTTTGTCTCCCTGCTGTAGTGGTAGGTGGGTTGAGTAGCAAGTGGCAGAGGTTCCTTGGCATGAGAGCACCATCCTTTGGGGGACCTGGAGAGCCCTCACAGCTCTCTCCACAGCTGCCTTGTGAAGAGCACCTCTCACCAGCTGCTCCTGGATCCTGAGGAAGACTCCCTTCTTTTTGTCAGTATAGCAGAGTATGTGATAATTTCAACCTTAACAATTTTTAGTGCGTTAAATAATGCATACGCAAACATATTTCAGGGAGAGCCAAGCTTTCTGGCTTTACAGTACACACACCAAAACTACGACCTGGCTGATCTCATGTGCTAGACAACTTAGAGGGAAGGAGTAAGTGATGAACGTGGGTGCACCCTCCACTGTAGTGACTATAATATCCCCTTTCTGTGTGTCCCTTCTACACCAGAGAGAGAAGTAGCTTGGACCTGGGAAGAAAACAGTAAAAAGGAGGCAATGGAAGGTAGAGAAGAGAGATTGCAGGGTTTGGTACTGCAGCTCTTAACAGTAGAGACTGCAGACTGCTGCTCTGCTCAGTGGACTCAGGCTCTTCCAGGCTTTCTAGTGATAAGACATTTCTTTATTATTACTGTCAAAGGGCTGGTCCTTATACAAAACCTATGGCCCGGGATGCAGTGAAGTCCTGAAGATTCCCGTGAAGATTTCCATGAAGACTCCCCTGAAGGCTTCTGTCCGTGTCAGTAGGCAACCGCTATGGAAACAGGGGAGCCTCTTTCAAAAGGCAAATTCAGCTCCCTGGTGGAAGAATACAGGGATGTTTTCAAGTTGGACACCTTTATGGTAGCCTTGATTAGAAAGTTGGTCGAAATTCTGGTCCTAGAAGATTAGTACACTTCAGTGTGAGATAAAGGCATGCCGCTACAGAAAATACACAACCTGCAGGGAGCACAGTGACCATTAGAAAGAGTGTATGGGATATAAACACTGTTTTTCAAACTTCAGCTGTTGTTCTTCACAATGTTCTCCTGTAGCAGAAGCTTCTATGAGGTGAAAGATTTTTCTGCCACTGAACTCTGCCTGCACCCAGGAATGAGCACCATGCTCAGCCGAGCACCATGCCCAATCTGCAGTTCCACTAGGGGGAAAAAAAAAGAGAAGATAGTTTTCAAACTTCTCTACAAGTAAAAGATCAGAAAGTTAGTGATATTTGCAAAGAACATTTTTTCAATTAGCGATGCCCATTAGCTGAATGAGTATGACGGGCTGATATTTTTCCCCCTGAATTAGCAAGCACACATATGGAATTTGGGTTATAAATCATTACTTAATAATTCACTAGAAAATAAATATGACATAAAAGATAATTAGAGATTTGTACTACTTGCCTTCACCTTAATTATGAATGAAGGATATTTGGCATTGTCTGCAGGACTGTTAAATTTTGTTATATTGAGATGGGTCTGGAAAAGAAAGATACAGCGAAGTCATTTTCTGAAAGAATATAACTATAACTGCTGGCAGAGTGCGTCTTGTACATCATTTGAGGAAAGGTATCCAACAGTTATGATCTTAAAATCTAAATGCAATGTGCTGGAACAAGAATGGTGAACAGGTTTGTTTTGCTATTTCAGTAATGACCTATTGCCTGGCTCACAGAAACACATATGCCAGCCAATTTCACTGGAACAAAATTAATATTATATCTTTATGCTGTAATAATAGTTAACTTTGGCAAAGCAGAAACAGTTGGATATACTTTCCTGTTCTAGGATTTTATGGAGGTACCTGGAGATGTAATGTATACTAATCATATAAATCTACAATGGATTTGAATACTATTCCATGGCATAAACAGTCACAGTATGAAAGGCAGCTTTTCTCCTTGCCTAGGCTTTGCTAACTTTAAACCCCCGGTCCTTCTCTGTTCCTCTGCTGACATTAAGCAGCCAGAGTACTCCTTGGGTAATATATTGCCTGATTTCCTTTTGCTTGGGAGACTCAGAGGGCTCTTCCTTTAGCTCTTTATATTTATGGCCATGGTCCT
This sequence comes from Tinamus guttatus, assembly GCF_059628265.1. Classification (NCBI taxonomy): domain Eukaryota; kingdom Metazoa; phylum Chordata; class Aves; order Tinamiformes; family Tinamidae; genus Tinamus; species Tinamus guttatus. The sequence continues at coordinate 2,371,456 of NW_028288923.1, forward strand.
GTTCCTGAGAAACTTAACCAGCTTCTAAAAAGTGCCAGTCATTTCAGGTACCGTCTACTTCATTAAAGGGTCAGAACTCTGAAGTGAACCTGGTGATCAGGGGGATACTGACAGATGGGAAAACCCACTATATTGCACTGTCTGTCTTTCACTTTGCTGCATGAGAAGTAGGCCACTGAACTCTGATTTATCTGCAGTTTTCCTAGAAACTTTGGATTTAGACCCAAAAAGACTGAATTACTGAAACAGAAACAAGCTGTCATGAGATTAAGAGAAGTCTTTCTGTTGGCCGCAGATGAAGGATAATCCTTTGGTGGTGTGGGGACTACCCAGGCAGTTTGATACGGGGCATGAACATTTACCAGTCACGGCCTTAACTGCGACATCCTGGACTGAGGATGATGAAACTGTGCACAGGTTCTTTAAACCACATGATGTCAGTCATGTTTTGATTCTGATGGTTGCTGGGTTTTTTTCTGATATTTTTCATTTTATTGAGTTATTACCAACTTCTAATTTCTAATCTTCACTGAGACAACACAGTCAAAGCTGGATAAGGAAAAAACCCCAAGCCATGAGCAGCCTGTCAAAGCTCTTTTGTTGGCATTTGTTTTCAGAATATCCCTTGATGGCTCTACTGAGATGTCAAGCAAGAGTAGTGGCAGGATTGAGCCTTGGCAGTTGTGCTTGTCAGGACAGATAGTGGGCTTGCAAGTGATAGAAGTGATGGAAGAACTTCTTATCACATTACTTGAGATCACAACAGAGACAGTGAACAATCCCTACATTTTGCCATTAATTGAAGAAATTGCTTCATATATTCACAAATTCAGCTACATCTCAAACACAAGTATTTTATTGTTGTGGGACAGTAAGTTGTAAGGCCTTCTTTCATTGTAAGAGTTAGAAATACTTTAAAAAATGATATAATTGTCCACTAAGGCATAAATAATGATCATATTTACAGTCTCCAGAATTGTGGCTCTGTTTTCACTGCAGCTACAAATACAGTTAAGTTTTATAATAGTAATACATTTTTGAATCTATGAACTTGCAAGTATGTATTATGGCAGTTGGGAAGCAGAAATGCTAAAGTGCCACAAGAAACTCATCTCCCAACACATATTGAGAGTAATATGCCTTGATTTAGGCAAGGTGCTTAAGCATGCATACTAATTGTAAGCATGCTAGTATCCCACTGATTTCAATTGGCGATTACCATTAAGCACATGCTTAAGAATCTTTCAGAATTAAGGCTTCAAGAGAGTTATTTTGAGTTAAAAAAGCTCAGTTATGATCTCAGACTTTAATGTTCTTCTCTAAATCCAGCTAGATTTATAATCATTTTGAAGTTTTTCCCTCATTGCAAGTGAAATATCAAAGTGATAAAAATATATCTTTTTGAAAGAGGCCTAGGCATACACAGGCTTTTTGAGATGTAGATTGAATGTATGATCTTGCTGCTTCCACTTGCTACCCTCTGGCTCCCATTAGATATTGCGGCTTCATACAGATTGTTAAGAATCTGCTCTTGGGTTTTCCCTGTGTCACTTGGTTTTCATTGAGGTGCAGAAAAATTTCAGGGCTGTCCTTTCCCTTTAGCAGATGAAACAAATGCTATGCTTAGACTGTCTGCTTTGCTTTAACAGCTTTGTTTTTCTGACTTTTTGGCACTGATTTTCACTAATGGTCAAAAGGCTCTATGCATGTGTACCTCTGCAGTGAGCATATTATTTACTGCATTGGTGCATATGAGTGTTCGAGTGTGTATGCACTTGTCAGCAAATAATAAGTGCAAAAGTTAGTGTAAAAATATACACAAGTTTCAGGGGTCACACTGAAAACCTCATCCACTGAATCAAAGACTTGCTCTAGTCTTAGCACTTGTCCTTTGTAGCTCCTTGTGATAACCACTTAAGGAAACAGCAGATCTCCTGAAAGTCACCCATCTATGATTTCTCCTGCTCTAATTTGTCTCATGGGAAAGCCTTACCAGGAGGCTCTAATAGAGTCAGCAGCTTTCAGGAAGTCACATCGTCTTGGTTTCTGTGAAGCACAGCATTGCTTTGTAGAGAAGCGATCAATTCACGTGCATCTGGGCTGTGTGTACATATTCTGGTCATGTATCCACTCCAAAACAGCCTTTTCACTGGCTTTAGCTACAGGAGATAACTCCAGACAGCTTCAGCTCATCCAGCTAAGTCGTCACATCTGTGATACGCAGGGCTCCTGCCAGACATTAGAGCAGATCATTTACCATGTGGATTTGTTACTCTGCCCTTGATCTGGTCCTTTCTTTTCCCTTCTTTTACAGGTGGCCCTGCAGTTTGCAGACAAGACTCCCAAGCATAACAAAGGGTGAAAAGTAAGAGAAAAGAAAGCAGCCATGCACAGGCAAAGACATGAAAGAAAACTGTATTGGAGAAAATAAGGCTCCCCAGGAGTTCATGCATCTCAAACACCATTTCACAAAATAAAGATGATAGCTTTAAAACTTTACTTTTGACCACCGGTGTCTGTTTTGCCTGCAAGGTGACACAGGGACTTAAGTACATCCTGCTGGCAAGGCACTGTGCAGCATTGGTTCAATTGTGTCTGTGTGAAATAATCAAAGTAAAAAATATCAAATGTCTACATCCCACCTCCAACTGTGCTATAATTATAATTATTAATATGCTTCTTCTGAAGTAGGTGATTTACCTTTCAACTATGCATAGGTAGCTTTTTATGTACTGTGCTTTTTTTTTTTTTTTTTCCCTAAAATAATAAATACTCCCTATACTTTTAGTTAGGGGCATAGAGGTCTCTGACAGCTTAGGGCCTGGTTACATGTCTCCTTTCTACCTTGGTGGTCAAGCACCTATTTTCCCTTGTAATGGCTGTACTCACACTTGTGTTATGTATGCCATGTATCAGGTACATACATGTACATATAGAGCTAACTTTGGATTCACAGTCTGCTTTAAGTATGGCAGTAAACGTTTCAGGAGTATTCCAGATTAAAGGTTTTTCCTTGGAGCACGGGCTCGCTAATAGGATAAGAGGCACTCCAAAGTGCCACCTGTGCCTCCCAGAAATGGGCCAGATTGCAATCCCTAACTGCTGCTGATGAGCAATTATCTGTGTGAGTAATTCCATGCTCTGAGGGTTTGACTATCTAAGTGTGGCAGCCGTCACCTGGGGCTCAGGCTCTTCCCCTGAGCTTTACAGATTCATGTCCTTTCTGTATTCTCACTTTACCCCGTATTTCCTCAGAACTCCTGGTTATCTTCATTAACATCCTTTTCACAAGGATGATCCTGTGCTGACTTATCATCAAGATCTTTTTCTCGTGCCTGCTTCTCTTGGGCTAGGGCAATAGCAGTCTCTGCCTTATGGCTTCCACTTTACCTCATTTTTCCCTAATGTTAAATTTATCCTGTCTATTTATTGCCTTCCTTGGAGGACACTCATCTTTCCTGCTTACCTGTCCTGCCAACTTGATTTCCAATATTTAAGGTGTATCAAGAAACACAACAGAATTAAAACAAATCCCAAATCTACATGATGTTCTGGAAAGAGCTACTTGTGCTGTTATTCATTATTTTCTTCAGGATTTTCCTTTATTTTATTTTGCTCTCCTGCCGTTTTTTCTTCTCTGTTCTGCTTCTCCTGTGTTCTGTTTCTCCTTCTTGCCCTCAGCCTCCAATATCATATTCCACATCATATGATGCCACAGTTTCTGACATAAATCATGATGTGGGCCATGGGCCGGCATGGCAGGTCCCCTCGCGCCGCCCCTCGGGGCGCTGAGCCCCGTGCGTCGAGTGCGGCCTGCGGCGGCGGCCGCAGCCTGTGCTCCTGCAGGCCGAGCACGCGCAGTGTGTGCAGTGAGCAGCCTTCCCTTCGCGTTCCCTCCAGCACCGCGCTGTGCGATTGAACGGCTCATGGAATGAGGAAGGGAAAACCCATTCTATCTATCATTCATATATGATACCTGATTACCCATCAGCAAGAAAGGGCTGCCAAAAAACCCAGGACAGAAGAACAATCTATGGAATGATTTTTCCATTTCTGCTTTACTAAAAAGAATGCACAGTTACTGCTTAGCCTTAGCTTATGATCTCTTGCCAGTACCAGCTGATTTTCTTAAAAGGGAGGATAAGAGATGCTGACAGCTGTGTCCTGTATGGAAACTGCCAAACTGCAGCACAATCTTGTCAGGCTGCCATGTGGCTTTAGGCCAAGCAAGATATCGATGACACATATAATGAGATACTAAAAGAACTAGCATGTATCATAGATTCTAAGGAGAACTGGCAGAGCATAGGGATGGCCTTATGTTCCTAAACACAGTATAGTGTAGTACTGGAAGGCTAGATCTTTATTGCAGCTACGTTTCTGGATCTGAAAGAGAAAAAAAGCATGAAATGTAGTAGCTCAGATAGAACAAGAGGAACAGTGAATTACACTGAGTGGCCTCGCTGCGGTGACACCTGACAGTGATTCGTGACTGGGGAAAACCGGCAGTGGCAAAGAAAAGGTGCGGAGGGAATGAAGCAAAGGAACAGAAGAATAACAAAGCAGCAGGCACATGGACTCAGGGGTTAAGGGAAAAAAAAAGGAGGGAAACAGAAATTGCTGAACTAAGATAGATCCAACCACCTGCTTTAAACAATAGGTGTCACAAGAGAAAATGGAACAGAATGAGTTTGGCCAATTAGGAGTAATGAAAATCTTGGCTAATGTATATTAAAGCCTGTCTTGGATGACGAATGTATTGGACTCCAGACAGATGGTCAGGAGGGGAATTTGAGGAAGTACTTGGGTGAAAATACACTGAAATGTGGTGCAGAGAAAGAAAGAGAGAGGGGGAAAGAGAAAGAGGAGAAAAAAAGAGAGGAAGGAAGGAAGAAGTGAAGGAAGGCAGGAAGGAAGGAAGGAAGGAAGGAAGGGAGGGAGTGAGTGAGGAAGGAAGGAAGGAAGAGAGGGAGGGAGGGAGGGAGGAAACTCAATATTCTCTGTATATTTTTGATGTACATTGGGTAAACGGCTTTTGCAGTTAGCCTAACTTGGAATCCTGCCTATTGCCAAAAGTAGAACAGGTCTTTTTTGCTACTAGTCTCCTACCCTTCGTAACAGTCAGGATTCTGAGACAATGTGCTTAACTCAGTATCTTTGCTCTCTGGGCCATTACATTTAGGACTCTCAGTAATATATTCCCCTGCACTGTTTTAATTCTTTACGGTCTGAATTTCTGTCTAGTTCCAGAAATTCCTGAAACTTTATCATCTCCTGAGAGATCTACAAGAACTTTACATGTATTACCAATGTTAAAACCCCCATGGAATAACAGACTGAACAGCTCCTTCTAGCAGAAGAAGAAAAAATAGAAACCCTGGCCATATCCTCACTGGCAATGGACCAGGAGCCTTGGCAATGCTACTCAATCCAATGGGAAATTCTCTTGAAGGGAGTGCTCATCCATTATATCTGAGTTTGCCTGAACTGAATTACAGCATTTGTAAATGCTGTGGATTTCTTTTTGCTTTCAGAAGTCATGCAGAATGTACTTCTCACAGCCACCTCGTGTATATGCCAAAAATCCAAAAATAATCCAATGTAGTGTCTTCTGCTCCTGTAATGCTTGTTTTTATGATCTCTGTGCTTCAAAAAGTCTGTGTTGCAACTGACTCAACTCCTGAGAGGATGCCATTATCTGTGATGCACGTGAACCAGTACTTCTCTCCCTCCTGCACAATTTAACTCTCATCCCAAATAGGATCCACATGATTTTGCAGTCTTGCTTCTTGAAAAATTACAGAACAGATGTCAGGAACATGATGTCACCGTTAACTGGGGAAATTTACATCACTGGGCTTATTATCGCTACACTTCTTGCACGGTGCTCATGCAGATAACGATGAGGATCCTGAGATGGCCCTTACTGCGCACAAGCTCTGAATTCTCCCAGTCAGAACTTCCCTCCAGCCCGGGCTTCAGCAGCCTCCTTCCTGTGACCGTGATTCAGGGCTGATGGCAGGCATGAGATACAAGGCTCGACAGAGAACTGCTGTAAGGCTCATGGCTCCTGTTCTACATAAAACAATAATGTCTGAATGAGACCAGTTAGTCCAATTTGTTGGAACAGTCATCCCCACCGCTTCTTCATAACCTCTTGGTTCAGATTCCCTGTTTGCCTTTCTTCAGGATGGTTGTGGATTTCCCCCTGTTGCTCACACAAATACCCCCACATTTTTTAATCTGGAAATGAGCAGAAATAACCTACATGTCTTATGAATTATACATATTATCTTTTATATTCCTTTTGTACTGTATGCACTTGAAATTCTTTAGGAATGAGAGAGGTTATGGAAGGTGCAGCAAGCTGTTTGTGCTGCTTCATGTGGTACAGTGGCTTCACAATCCACTTATGTTTTTACAATAAGCATTATACCCTGCCAACTGTTTCCTTGATATGAATCTATGCCTGCTGTTATAGGTGCTGCTTCCAGTGCAGCTTAGCCAGTTTGAATGGGTACTGCATCCAGCTGCTCATTACTTCTTCACCTTCTCGTGCAGGTTTTATCTTCCCTTTGGCATTGATTTTGCACGTGTAACTGCATGCGTGATTGCTCACTTACCCAGTTTGTCAAAGCAAACTAGGTTTATTAACTGCTTCTACCAGCAGTGTTTTTAATCTGGTGAAGTTTGGCACAAATGGATTAGGGCAACTGTTCAGGCATTTAAATCATCTGATATGAACGGTGCCATTTTCCAAGAGTGAAAGTAAAGAATATAAGTAGCAGGGGATGAACATGATAAGCAGCAGGAGATAATCACCTCTTATTCTCGTCTAGATCTAGCTGTAAGAGAAACATCTGGCCACAGCCTGAAATGCCACAGTAATTCTATTTTCTGTAGCAGATTTTTTTTTGGTTGTGATTTTAATATGTCTTCCATATAAAACTGTGAAGGGAAACCTTAGCAGAACTGTCCAGTAAGCCTAGCTTAGATTTCAAGCAAAATATAGATTTACAGAATGAAAAAACATGTTCCTTGGGAAAGATCTCTAGAGGTCATCTGCTCCAGGCTCGTGTGCCAAGCACGACTATCGTGACACAGGGTCAGGACAGCTTTCCAGGGTTTTCTGGAAAGAAAGCCAGCATGGATGGTGATTCTGCTTTCTGTCTGGATAACTTATTCCAGTGCTGCAATAGCTTCAAAGTGAAGAAATCTCCAGTTGGAGCATCTCAAGTTGCTATTTGTGGCCATTGTCCCTTGTTTCGCCATCTGGCACTACCGACAGGTTTGGCTCCTTTGGCTTTGTAATTTCCTTTCTAGTAGTAGTAGGCCACTAGCAGATTGTCCTTTAGCCTTCTTTTAGCCAGACTAAAGAAGCCCAGCTGCCTGGGGCTCTCCTTATAGGTCATACCAAGTGTAACTTTGGCAAACATCTGTGTGATCCTCTCCAGTTTTCAACATCCTTCTTGAACGGGGCATCCTTCCAAAATGCATCCCTCCAAAACTGGACGGAGTGTTCCAGGTGTGGCCTTTCCAGTGCCAAGCTGAAGGCAGTAATAGCTTCCCTGGATCTGCTGGCCGCGCTCCCGCGAATGCCGCGCCGTAGGCTCTTTCTCTTACCCGTGAGGAGGGTGGCTCTCAGTTGCGTTCAGGCTGGCACCCCACGGCCCTTCATCAGGGCTCTTTCCCAACCAGTTGGTTTCCTGACGCTAATGATGCAGGTGCGAAATAGGATGCAAAATTCTGCATTTCTTGCACTTCTATTGGCCTTGTCCTCAGTTTTCTTAAGGTCCCTTTGAACTGGAGGGCTGATGCTTGGCTTGCCAGCCACCCAGCAACTCCAATTTAGTATCATCTACAAATGATTATTAACCTTTGAGCCCAGTAGTCCGGCCAAGTTTCAACCAATCTAAAATGTATTTGGCCAGCACATAACAGAATATGGCAGCACTGACAAATATTCTGTTTTTAGTGGATTCTAGTCATCCAAATGACTAAATGTGCTTTTACTTCTACCCTTCTGCAACCTAAACTTGTTCTTCCTAATTAATATGTATGCAACTCCTGCCACTGTTTGTGTGACTTATGCTTAAGTGATAAAGATGAATGAGTTTCACTTCCGCTTGCTCCCTTCTCCCTTAAGAATGCAAATTCTAGTGTTGTTGCTCTGTTCTGTGTTTCACCACTTCGTGCAAAGCTGCCCTTACTCAGGAAAGCGTTTTCTCACTTTCTCACAGTGATCTGGATGAGAGTGAAGAACTTTCCGGACAGAGCAATCTCTGTTGAGGGATTACTTTTTGACTGGATTGGCAAATCCTCTAGTAAAGACAGCCTTGTTCCACCTAGCATTTTTCTCTTGTAAAGAAGAAGCTCAAACTGGACAAGATTATAGGAGTATTTCATAGTCTTCTGTGGTACTGAGATCCAGTTCTGAGAGAAGAAACATCAAGTCCTGTCTTACAGGTTGCAACGCGCATCCAGCCAAACCTAAACGACGTGTGGTGACAGGGCCTTTATCTGCATCACTGGCGAATCCTGCCTCTGGAATAATGTCTTTAATTCCTATTGCCTACTGCTAGGAGACTGCGAACAAGCTAGAGGTTTTGAGGATGAGGAACACAAACTATAAGGAGATTTACAAAGAAAGATTATAAGTACTAAATATAGCAATATAAATATAAATACTGCTCAGTCAAATAATGACTAAGGGGAATATATTAATTATCTTGTAGTAATAAAAGCTGATGAATTTCAAAAGGAGAAAGCAATTGTTTAGCACTGACACAAGGTATATAACTAGGACGAATGAGGTAGCATTTAACACAGGAAAACTTAGGCTGAATATCATACAAATCTTCCAAATAAGAGATTATGTAAAGGAGGAGTTTGCCAAGGAATTAAAATGGTGGGATCTTATTTCTAGAATCAGAAGAGGGCAAAGTCAGAGGGAACAAATTGAATGAGTTCTACCAAAAGTGATTTTCTCAAAACTGAAGAACCATATACATAAACTGTGCCTTAGTATTTAGCAGAGATTTATTTTTAAAAAATCTATTTCTCTTATCAATAGGCTATGATAATGAAATGCTTCATGACAAAGGACTGTAGCTATTACTAAAGCATGTGAAGTATATATGAAATGTATGTATGTATGATAAATAAATGAATTTCATCTCTAGCCTTAGTAAAATGCCATTGAAACAACTGATTTAAAATAAGGTTGTATTTGGTCTGTTCTGAGTGTGAGATACAGTTAAAAAATGAAAGGGAAGGAAAAAAGAAGAATAAAATAAATTTGTGTCTCGAACAATGCATATATTCAATTATTTCACAATTTTCCAATCACATATGACTGATACTTCTGGAATGCATCATCTGTCAAATAGGATATACCCCTAAATCTCTGTGAAAAACAAGTTTGGAATGATGTGACGGATCAAGATTTGTTCATTATTAAAGAGAAAAGCGAACTGCGCTGCTCAGGAGTGGACAAAATAACAGTATGGACAACAATCTTGGCATCTGCATGTGAGAGCACACACTTTAATCTGGTCACATACCTACGGTGGTAATAAGATGGCTTGATAATGTGTCAAATGTCGGCCTGCAAGCTGAGTTCCTCAGTGAGCAGAACACATCCAGGTGTCTGACCGAGCAGCCAATGCCCCCACTTGCCATGGCAATGTGAGAAGCATTTCTGAGCAGGTGGTGAGGGCTTCAGGGAAGAAGAGCACGCTTCCCAAAATTAAATCTACTAAATGTAAAGGGCGTCGCTAATTGAAGTTCCCACCATCATTTCTTACAAAACGCTACTGTTAATGCTTAGGCATGGGCAAGAACATTGCTTATCCTTTTCCTAGTAACGGCTGTCCAGAGCAAAATACTTCAAAGTATGTGGAAGTATGCGAAAAATATGTGAAAAATCAGCAGATATTCATGTAAGAGGTGGGTTCCAAAGCAGAGTGTCGAGGTCACTGCACTACATAAGGTGAGAAATGATGTAATATTGGTGTTCTTCAGGCTAATTAATGTAAAAACCTGCTCTAAACAGTGATAACTGTGCCTTATATGCCTGCTATAGAAGAAGCATATTCTGAAGGAGGTCCTAAGATCCTTTCTGTGAATGAGGAATAAATATTTTATGATGATGTAAGTAAAAACTATATCATACCATGGAAAGACTTGGAATAAGGTTAAAAGGACAACTGGAAGAAAGCAGAATAACAACTTTCAAATGTTTCATTTTATAGCCTGAGCTTGCTTTCTTTAAGAATATTTTGTTTATGTATTATATGTGTATGTATATGAAATAGTAAAATACTTATAATGATATATAAATCAGTGATATACTTTTATAGTGGTGATAAGAAGTTATATTTATGGATGGCAAGTGTTTATGCATATATACATCATTTGTGATTCATAGACACAGGGCAGACCTGATTTTAAGAGGGGTAATGAAAAAAACATAACTTAGCTGGTTGAGACTACAGGGAGAAAGAGTTTGAAATGATTTACCAGGATGTTGGCAAGTAACCTGCTGCTTGCAAAACTTATTTAATACACTGGAGCTGTTGGGACTTGTGTTTTACCAAAAATACTAACTCGCCAGTTGGTCAGTGCTCGTTAATAGTCTTAAGCTGGTAAGAGAGAGGTTTCTATTTCTTGAGCAGTGGCCTCACTTCTTGAGTGGGTGCCCTATTTTCTTATAAGTAAAAGGAAAATGACAGGCAGCACTAAGCATCCATTCAAGGTGACCTCAAGTGAAATGGCTGAAACAAAAGAAAATGGGATATAAATATATTGGTTGAGAAGATGGGCTCCTGTACTTCGCTGAGGTACTTGTTTACACAAGGCAGTTGTCCTGCTTGGTAGTAGATTTTCTGTTTAAAATTGTCAGAGAAGGTGTAAACTGCGGATAGTCAAAATAACAGACTGCAGGCACAAGCAGTATCCTGGAAGAGACATAAAGGGGGGTCACAGCTTTCGTTCTTGACTGAGCATTGAATAAGAAATCCAGTTTTAGATGCAGACATTTAAATAAGTCTCACACTTTCTTCTTTTGTGAAGGCAATGTTTCACTTTTGCTTTTGAAAATGGACTTGCTGCCACTTAAAATACTTCAATCAAAAGGGTCCTTGTGCACTTGGTATTACACTGCAATCTGTTAGAAACCAGACATGCTGCTCACCCAATAACATATATCAAGGTAGAAAATGGTTGGATGCAACATTCATACAGCTGAAGTGAAACAACAGGCTGCCTATGGTCAGAGCAGCTGAGCAACTCAGATTTGAGTAAGAGCAAAATCTCCTTGGATGGAGCCAGCTGTGGAGAGCAACGCTGCGCCCCCGAGCTTAGAAGCCAAGGGCCCATTCTGGTCCAACAGATGACTTTTGCTCTTTACTGTCTAACTAAAATACCTAACTTCAGTTGGAGTAGCGAAGTCTACACAAAACTGATTTTAAGGTTGTAAATGATTATCGCTGCCTCCAAAGGCAGCATAGTTATCTTAGTATTGACTTCCACCCAGGCTCATATTTCTGTCTGGGAAGCAGGACCAGTGCTCCACTGTGCCATGTACACGAACCTCATGAAAGCAGGAAAGCCTAGTTTTCCTCCAAGGTTAAACTATTCCCTCTCTCCCTTAGATCATCTTTAGACTGTGACCTCTGAATTAGATCCCAACTTGAATAATTCTTTGTATACATTTTCATCAGAAATGTTGGGAAAATGAACAGCTTTTTTGATTTGCTTGAGAGACTCTACACCACAAGGGCTGTAGATGTTTGTTTAATAGATATTACAGATATTTTATATCCATGTTACTTTCTTGTAGTGCAATATGCTGTAGGCCAGCTGGAAACCACAGAAGTAGCTGCATTTCAGAGGTAATATTCATGTATAGCTTATGAAATGCTTTGGGACTTGTAGAAGAAAAAGCTCTTTTTATAAATTGAGAACGGATAACGTGAAACATCAAAACATATTCTCTTATTGCAGCTAAGTCTTAAACCCTGACAAATAAGGGCTTGTAATTGGATCGATGACAGATCCTTCACTACAGTGACAATGGCAACAGGTGATGAAATAACAGTGTAACATGAAATTTATCAATAAACATAAAATAGGCAGATAATCTGCAGAACTATTCTTAAACATTTAACATTTCCCCAGTATACTATCTTCTTAGCAGCACCTTCTGTGGGGAAAAGGAATATTTTCATCACTGGTTTGCTTTAAGCATAAATGGAAGATCACTGTTTGTAAGTAAATGCCATCCTATCTTTCAATTTTAAGTGCAATGAATAGAATAGATAAACATCAAATGAAAATAAGGGTCTCATCTTTTTTTCAGTGTGGGAGCTAAAGCCATAGAGCAGATTCGGGATGAGGTAAAAGGCTTTAGCTGTCAAAGATTTCTGACTTCCCAGAATTCCTATCACATTTCCCAAGGTTAAATGCATTGCCTCGAGGCAGCTGCTTAGAATGATAAAAGGGGCACTACAGGACAGCAGTGCTCTTTGTAATGTTAATAAACCTTGATTTTGATATCAGATGCAACCCTGGGAAAACCTGCCAGTTTTAGACTTAAAAATCTAACACTATTTAGCAGAAGTTCGTGTAAAGAAGTATTAGTTTGGGAATGGTGATAGGCTAGTTTGAGTGACATATGAAAGTAGCAAACACATTCTCTTTTCTTTCTTGTCAAATCTTACTTTTGTTTACCAAGAACAAAAGGAATTGCCCAAGTACTAATTAAACTGAATGCCTTATTAAAATGCACTGTGAAGTTTCCTATATACATTCAGCTTTTGAGGTCAACTGTCAGTGGAGCTATAGCTCCCCTGGCAAAGGAGAAGGGTGCAGTTTGCACCCCGAGAGCTGGCTTGATGGAGGCTCTGACTGCAGCCAAATCAGAGGTTTCTTTCTTGTGCTGGTTCGCTGGCAAACCTCTGACAAGCGAGTAGGGATATAATTCTTACAATAAAATCAAAGCTCTACTAGGGTAGATTAGCAACTCTGAAATATTATTCAGAAATTATGTGAACTTCACTAAATGCTTGTCTTCCTAAAATTCTACTTAAACATGGCAAATGTCTAAAAAGTAATGGCCATTAAGCCAGGCTGTCATTGTTAGCTGGTATTTCGGAATCAACAGTAAATATGTACGTTAAAACTTCAGGGAAGTGACTCAGAATAAAGTAAAATGAGACACATTTGTGATCAAGGCAGCTGTACATGAACAATGCGGCTTGGTCATGTGGAGCTTGGCAAAATGGAACTCCAGCTTATCCTTATACAAAGAAACTCTGCCTCTCCGAATCCATGACAAAACTCCCACTGACTTGAAAGAGGTCTGGATTTCACCCACTAAGTTGAGCTGAAATCTGAACAAAAGTAAAAAAGCCTCTCGTAGTTCATGGGATGTGAAACTATGTATTATCCTTCAAATTCCCCAGCAAGATCCATTCCTCTAACGGATACTGAAGAACAGTGCCCCAAAAATGCAAAAAATAACAGATTAAAGAAACTGGAAACTGTTAGTTGTGCACATTGTTAGCTGAGGTAATCACATAGCCTTATAATTACCACCCTGTTACCCTTTGCTTTTTAAAGTGTATTCCCAGGATCTGTCTGGGATACCTGGGATGCTTGAAACTTACCATGTAATGAAGGTCTATGGAGTCAAATGACTTGTTGCAGTCCAAGTGTTTTAATACCTACTAACAGCATGTGGGTTAGTAACATGTGCCACTGTAGAGGAAACAGATCACTAGGCTGCAGAGTGGGAATAACCTTTTTATTTTAAAAATGGTTCTTGGCTTTTTACCAAAAGTTATGTCAGATTAATTTTGCTCCATTCCTCATGTTTCCTTGGAAATCTTATATATGTTAATATATAGAGCACATTAAAATATGTGTGTTTAAAAATATTTTGGTTTATAACCTTTAAGAGATTAATAGCATGATTTTTTACCCCACATTTTCAATGAAAAAGGTGGTAAAAGGAAGAAAATAAGGGAAAACAGTATTTTATTTATATTACATGCTTTCTTAATTGCTTTTTTAATGCTAAATTATTTCTCTCCCTTCTTCTCATGAAACTTAAAAAATGGAAAGAAACATTAGGGAAGGGGCAGAAATTCTAAACATATTCTTAAAACAGAATTTAAATTTCACCTGATGTTTTTCTTATGAAAAGAGGCGGAGGAATTTACTAAGGAAAGGATAGATAATCCTTTGTGACATTAAATTAGATTTATAAGACAGGATACTTTTGCTTTAGCCACAGCAGTGAGTAAGTCTTGATTTAATTAATACTTTCTTCAGGTGCACACAGCAAGTACATTAAGAAAATGTGTATTGCCTCCAGGTATATATTAGATATGTGTCTAAAAATCACTTTGTCATATGATATCTTAAAATAAATATTTTAAATTAAATTAAATATCTTGCACAGTATTCTTTTTTTTTAATGAAATCTCAAAGTAAAACTTGGTGTTCCCAGAACATCATCCCATGGAACATCAGACACACACACAAAAAAATCAAAACAACTGAAGATCCTCCTTCATTCTAGAAAGGCTCCGACTTTGCTCCGGATGAAGCTCCTTGTCTCATCTCAGACGTTCTCCAGCGTTCGGGCAGCAGGATTCTCCGGGTGAAGCTGCTCTGCTGTTTGTCCTCACACAGAGCAGCACTTCAGATCACGATCGTGTGGCAGTGATGGTGCTGCTCGGTGGCAGCCGCACGTGAACTGCTCTAGCAGCCCCTCTGATGTCTCAGAAACAGCAAAGCCTTTTCTTCCAGCCCCTAGCACCCCTCAGTGTGCACCTCGTTTCTCTGTTCCTGCAGCATGTTCTTGAGAGCAGGTATATACCACATGCTGCCATATGTTTGGGGTTTTTTTCCACTGATTTTTCCTTATATTTTGGATATGGAAAAAGTTTACTACTGAAAGAGAACTTTTATCAGCCAATAGAGAATAGTGACCAGTTTCTTTGTTCCAAGCGAAAGGTAACCAGACACAAAAGCAAAGAAGCCCTTTCTCCGACAACCATCCAGCACAACATTATACAAATCTTCTCCTGCAGAAACAATGAGGAAGAAGAATGACCCACATGTAGGAGGTGTTTGTGTCCCTGTTAGAAGATTAACTAGATATGATTTATATACTACCATTGCAGGAGAACCTGCAAAATTCCAAAGAGAAGAAACTCCAAATTGTATGTTATCTGTATGGAAAGATGAGGAATAGCAACATTTTGTTATAAATGTATGCAAGAAGTTCTTGCTTATTAAAATAGAGGAACTTTTTCAAATGTGGAATGACTATGATCTTAGTCTCTCCTGGTTTTGTTTGCTATTTTTCTGTCATCTGGTACCTGTCCAAGTGCAGGCAGGGGTTCTCGGCTTCCTTTTTGGCACGTTGGACGGAGCTCCTGCATGAGCTAGTCCTCACCTTGCTCTTAAGCTTTCCTTTCGTGAAAAACAGACTTGTAGTTTTCTGGAAAGAGAATCCAGGTCATCACCTAAAAAAAGGGAATGATCAAGTCTGAGTGTCAGGCTGGGGGGAAAGTGCTATTTTTCCAAGCAGAATCTTTTCTTATGAATTAATGGTTTGTCCAGTCACCATCGATCTTTCTTCGGCTGATCTCTTCTTCATTGATCTTTCCTCAGCAAGAGAAATGTCAGTCAACTAATACACTGATCTCACTGCGGAGCATAAACAGGGAGTCAGTGTCTTGCACACCTTCTTAGAGAGCATTTAGCAGTCTGTTCCTTCCACACTTGCTCATTTATCCTTTTCATGTTGAATAGTCCTTGAGCAGTGTCACTGGTCTCAGCAAAACTAGATTAAGTGTCTGGTACGCAGCTGAAAACACTCATGGACCTGTTATTTGGAAAGGAAAGAAGTGACTACCTGCCCAGGGAGTATTGTGCTGCTATTTCGGTTCCTGAACAGGAGTTTTGTTTCCTAGCCATGCCAGATTATTTTAGTGATATTACTGGGGGGAAACACCAAATTGTCACAATGAAAGGTAGCAATTTTATTGAGCTAATATTACTGATTATCTTAAAGTGCTTTTGAGCATTTAAATAGGAGTAAAGCACAACATTCACATACACTAACCTAAACAGGAAAGGAACAAAAACAATGCTTTACTTTCTTTCACTTTTAAAGAGACTCTTTATTATTAAGAGAATTTTCAAAAACCACATCCTCATGAAGTATTATTCTGCTTCTTGGAATAGTTCTCTAGCAGATGTATTCAGAGCTACCATATGTATCCCTAGTACAAAGTAACGATTATTCTGTACAACTGAACTCTGTTTGACCATCAAAGGAAGAAAAAAAGTATATAGCACCATTATAAGAGATCTCATTTTTTTTTTCTCCTACTCCAACCTTGTACTTCAGTTCAGAGATAGCTCCATCAATCATTTAAAACCACTGACCATACCTTGCACCAGCTATCAACCGTAGTTCATACTGAGCTTTCTGTGTGCTCCAAATGGCTTTACATTTTATGTGGAAAGCTGAGTTGAAAATTTATAGTTACTTTCCTTCTGACACCTGGATTTCCCACCTGGAAAATAAACTCCTTTAACTACTTTAAATCTTCATGAATTTCTTGCTGCCTTGATCTCAGAGGGCTAGATCGTGACTGCTGCTGCATGCCCATGCCATGAAGTAATAAACCTATTCCACTGTGTGAGAGTCTATCTGATTCATAGGCTCCAGACACAAAGCAATAAGCAGGCACCGTCTCCCCATTTAAACTCAGATTCTCAAAATCAGTTAAGAATCTAACACTCAATTTCAAAGGGAATTTGATGTCTAAATGTCTTTAAGGGTCTGAGCTCTACTCCTGCCCCAGGTAGGTAAGTGGAGACAAGAAAAAAGTGCAAGTGACTTTGTTAACATCTGCTCTAGCCAGAAAGATGTTGAGATTTGTTGAGGCTACCAAGAAACCACCTGTTGCCTAGTATTCCTCAATCAAACCATTTGCTTTCTAATAGTCTCAGTAAAGCTTTCAATAGGTTACTTAGTTGCAGGCTCAGAAGACAGCATTTTATCTTTCAGTGTCTGCTTGCTTGCCTCCATCTGTAGCATTGCAGCACTGTTCACGTTAACGGAAGTGTGTTAAGCATCACACAGCTCTAGGTAGTTACATAGCCGTCTTGAAGATAATTCAGTTCAGAGGCACCAGGGTTTTTTGGTTTTGTTGTTGTTTTGTTTTTGCAAGGGTGTTTTTTGTCACCACACCTGCCTCAAAACTCCAGCTACAGGGGAAGAAAATCCTCAAAAGCAGCACATGGGTGAATACGCAAACAAAAAGTGAGAAGATCCTCAAAACTTGTGAATTGGGGAAAGGTCTTGGAATTCATACTAAGACCTTGTTGTTGAAATGAAATGAAATGTTGAAATGAAATTCCTTCTTGCCTTATCTGCTTGGGATACATGACTGTTTTGGTCCATTTGCAAGCAATGCAGAGGAAGGGGAGCTCCTCTCCCAAGCAGCACAACCTCTTCCATCTTTCTAAGGCACCAGTTTTCTCTTTTTGTATCCAGGATCTCCTCTCACAGCTGCAGAAGCACAACCTAACATTGAGGGAAGGCCTGGGGATATTAGCAGGGCTGCTCCGATACCCTCCAATTTAATGAACAAAATGTGTCAAAGCTCTTTTTTTTTTTTACTGCAGAACTTAGGGCTTAAGAGGTGTCCTAATCATCTCCATCTCAAGTCGACTGCAGATATTAGAGAAAGCAAACACAGAGATATTGTGTGATGTATCATGAGCTTTGAGGATTTAAAATGGTGCTTCCAGAAGGACCTCCTCTAGATTCCAAGTACTGCTTTTCTGTTGTTTTCAGTCAGAAGGCCACTTTGTCAAGGGCAGCTGGAAGTCAACCCAGATCCCAGGCATCTAACGCACTTGGACACTGTCTCTAATGAGGTTTGCTTACAGCTTCGTGCCACAGAAGTTAAAAATAAACTGTAACTTACTCCACTTACTGAAATAACAGTTCAACGTGTCATGGGGCTTATTAGCACACTGTGAATGTTCTTCATGCCTTAATACTAGGGCATGACTCTGATGTAAAAATGAAATGGAACTATTTAAATTGACTTGGATACTTATTAAGGAGAGGCTTTCATTTAATTCCCTTTTCTGTTTTTCTCTCCTTTATAGTAGCAGCCATCTGGGCTTGATGGGAGGTAGGGCAATGACAAGTCTATTCTGTGAAAAACACTGTAATTTTTAAAGCACTATTACCAAATGAGACTCAATAGGCAGAACGTGTAAGTAAAAAGTGATTTTCCTCATAGAAGAAAAGTTAAAAAATAAAAAAGTCCCACCCTAGCCGTATGCTACAGGAACCTCATGATGATAATTGGAAAACTCAAATTTGTAGACATTTGCAAGTTGAACAGGTGACACTGTAACTGGTGATAGCCAAGGGCTAATTATCTCAACTGGGAATTAGCCATCAGGTGTTCTGTGTCAAATCAAAGGGGAGGGGAAGCTTGGAATAGTAATGTGGGCTGTTTATGTTGAAAAAAGGAGCAGGATTTTATATGTCATTTTAAAATATGAATGACATAAACTTTCTCTAGGGTAGCACTTTGGGCAACTACTGTAGTTCTGTATTTTATAGCTTTTTTTCAGGACCTCAACTGGGAGGAAGGGAAGGGAGTAGCAATACAGGTCTGTGTGATTTGCTTGCTAAAAGCCTTTTCTTTGTTCTCTTGTGAATCCTGCCAAGAGGGGAAAAAAACAGGGTAGGTTAGCTGTTTCTAGAATTAAAACGGTTTACCTGAAATTATGATTAGTTATTATTTTAGCTTAAAATGAACACTGTGGTGTGGTTCAATGCTAGCAAAGGTGAATTTATTACATTTTACAAAGAAAAAAAAAAAGGCAGAGAGATGCAAGAACTAGGCAATGCAAATTAAGATATGTATATATGTGTACCCAGGGTTGTATGTGTTATATACCTTCTGCAGGTTTCAAAAGCTTATAGTTGGCTACAATATACATGAACTGCCCTCTTCTAGTGCCTCTAACTCCTTCACCTTAATGTATATTGTGAAACTTAATGAGTAGGGCTGAATCAAGGCAGGACCCTGGGGGTTAACAGGAAAATGATAAAACAGCACATGAGCTGTAGCAAACTGATTCCTGAATGCACCACCTTTTAACTTCTTTCTCACTATCAACACAATTTTATTATTCTGTGTGGAAAATACAGAATTCTGAAAGCAGTCAGAACCTCAAACTGGAATTTCAGTCTCTGACATTGGGAATAAACATACAAGACAACTGTTAGTCTACTGCATTGTGCAGATAAAGACAGACTAGTAGCAAATTCTTCTGAGAGACAAGCCTGATAAGATTATAAATTAGGTTCTACAGAGAAAGTGCACTTAAAGAGAGATTTAATTGTTTGCCAATAAAAATCTCATGTTGCATGGAGATTTCAGAGCTCATTTTAACAGTTGTTACTATTCAAATGCCTTGTTTTAACAATCTAGTTTTTTATTTGTTTGGTTTAATGAATTCATTGTTCTAACTCTGAAATTCACTTCTGACTTTTGTGACTGTTTTTAATTCCTTTTGTGACGCACTATTGCTGTGCAACGGATGGGAAATGTTATATGTAAGTAAACATCTTGGCTTCTTATACTGCAAAAAAACTATGAAAAAAAAGTATGAAAGCCCCAAACTGGGTGCTCAAGATTATCTGCCTTGAACTGTGGGACAGTTTGTCCATGGTTTGTTTATGACTTCTAATTTATGCTTGTAAACTTCATATTTATGCATTCTTATTTGAGCATCCAAGTAGACTGGCAGAATACATACTAAATATATTTTCATATAGATGTCTATAGATGTCTAGATAGAATAGTGGGATAACATTGTCTGAAGGTTAGATTTAGACACAAATTTGAATGAACCTGTACCAAAAATTTGAAAGAAGTTCTGAAACATTCTCCTAACATTGACTTAGTATTTTTTTAACAGCTGCCAATAAAGACAACACATTTAAAATGAAATTTACAAGTGTAGGTAACACAGTTGCCCGTTTATAAGAGATGAACATTTAAAGGTCTTATTTTAATGAAGTTCAGATAATGAAAAGACTTTTGTTGATGGTAAATGGTTTAAGGATACCACTTCCTTAGCACTCATACTGCGGACTGTTGTCAAGCTAACTAGTAAATATATTATAATCTCCATACACACAGACTAATCAGTATTGGTAAACTATTGCAACTTCCTTGTCTGTAAGCCCACAGTGAATGGCAAGGTGGATCTTTGCTAAGACATTAGCTAGATGCTCTTCACATCATCCCTTAAGTCTTACAGTTTCTACATATTCAACCTTCTGTTTCTAACAAACATCATCCTTTGCATCAAAGGGCTTTAGGACAGCCAGTTTTTGCTGACATGCTCTTGCTGTGCTTTATTTATGCATCATCAAAGTATGGTGCTGCCCAAAAGGTGCATGACCTCTTTCCCCTTTAACTCATCTCCTGAGTAGACCAATATCATCTAACTTCAAACACTGACAAATGTAAATTGAGGTCCGTGAAATTAGAGAAGTGCTGAACTAGAGTATACAGAAAAGTGTGACATTCTGCTGTTGTGAATAACAATCTAATGTAATTTCTCCCATAATGAGAAAGTTGGATGTCGGATGTGCTTTACCTATTTGTAATGTACATAGTAAAACCTTTCTAATGCTCTTAATGTCAAGAAAAATTGCACGTCCTGAACTCTATTAATGCTACTTTTGTATATCCAACAGTAGTGAGAATAGACTCCTTGCAAGGTTAAACTGAGGGTCAGAACAGTCTTTTGAACTTTTCTGCAGCAGTTGCTCACAGTGTAGACTGTTTAGGCGGTGGCCATGCACTTACTGAGGTACTGAACTATATTTAAAATGTGCCATTGGAAACAAAGAACAGGCTTCTTAAACTTCTCCCATAGCCTCAAACATAAATTATTAAAGGAAACAGCTTCTAGAATCTTAGATGACAGTAATTTTTTCTGAGTTTATAGATTCATAGGAAAAGGCAATAATGAGAGGGCAACTCTGCCTCATATCTATTTCAGAGAATTCCTGATAAGTTTTCAAATAGCTTCTTCTGTTGATTATTTACATATGAATGTCTTGGTCTATGAAGAAGTAGCTTTTTATTTAGATTTTTTGAATATATTATATATTTTTCAAGCATGCACTGAAATGTTTGCAATTAGTTCAAGCTGTGGAGAAAAGAAAAATTGGTATTAAAGAAACCACTCAGATCTGTTTCTAGCCACATTTTTTTTCTGTTCCATTTTTGATTGAAAATGTACCAATCTGCTTTTGGAATTGGATAGAGATTATTAAAACTTGGTGAATTTTCAGTTTGTTTGGGTTTTTTTAGAGTTTAAAAGAGAAAAAGGAAAGAAATCAATGTTTTCAGTCATTTCATGTGTCTTTACACCCTTTTTGTACAGTGCTAATTAGCACTAGTTTCGCACAAGCTAAACTTGCTGACACAGCAGTCTCTTGCTTACTGTCAGAAAGGCAATTGTCCATAACACATAGATTAAGTAATTAAACACCCAATATGTGGTCCTGATTCTGGGAATACTTAAGCACATCTGTAATTCTGTATGCATGCGAAGTTCTGACTTCAAAGACACCGCTTCCATAAGTAAAGTTACTATTTTGGGGGAGGCCTTTTGAACATTCACTTATGTACATTCGCTTAAGAGACTGAGATAAATTTGCAAGTTAGCTGAGTTGCTAATGCACTTTTAGCTGTAGGCAGAATCATGGACAGAGTTTGCAACTGCAGTTCACTAGTGCATTCCCAGTTAGACTTTTTCCTCATACACAGATGGGCGCCCATTCAGCAGATCATAGCCTCCCACCAGAGGCTCCTGCTAGCCAGGAGAGCAGATGACTGAACACAAGTGTGTTGTAGCGTGTGCGGTGTCATCTTTCGATGGCCTGGATTTTGGTGTTCAATGGGAAACAACAATAAATTCATGGAGCTTTACTGTCTCTGCCAAATGTGACACCTTTCAGAGGATAACATGCTGAAAAGCTGGCACAATCTGCGCCAACTGCATGATTTAGCTGCTATCAAGTCCCTCTGAATCAAACCTATTTTGAAATAAAGAACCTGCCTGAGAATTTCATTGCACTGTTGGATACCCACTCAAAGATCAATCACCCATCCTCATTCTGTATTCCTGCTGTATTTTCCAGCTTAATCTCTCCTGTAGCTTACCTATTTCATTAAGACTGGAATTTTAAAAGACTAGCAATTGCATGCAGAGGCAGAGAGTCAAGAGGGAGAAGAGTGTCAAATCTGGACAGCACAGTACTGTATAAATTGTACTATGATATTAGAAAAGGCAATCTCTTTCTCTGTGTGTTTTTTGTTACTTTGGGGCTCTGTATACTCAGAGACACTGAGTATAAGGGTTCTGTGGCTTGGCATTCTGATGTACCTGAATTCCCTCTTGCTCCGAGTTCTGCTTTGTACAGAAAAATAGGCTCAAGAACAGATTAGCCTGCCTGATTTTCTGCACTTTTTTCTTCCGTGTAAGCTTATATAGAGCACTCCTCACTATACCGACTTAAGGACTCTCTTAATGCGGAGTAGCACTGGTTTAGTTTTGGCTTTGTATTTTTGCTTATTTATAAAAAATAAGTATACTGCCTTGTACTTGTTGGATAAGGTGATGTCAAAGAAATGTGGCTTGTATCGGAAGCCGAAAACAGCGATAACAACAGTGATCTGAAGTATTTGTGGGAGACCAGGAAACCTCTGTTTTTTACACTGAAGGTTACAAACATGCAGAGCTAGAAGGAAAAGGATGTAGGAGATTTCTGAGACTTGGGGTTTGCAGAAATATAGCATGTATGCATCAAAAGGCAGCATAGGACTGGTGCAGAGACCTTGTGAGGAAGAGAGAAACTGCTGGGATGTAGGTCTCTAAACCTCTAGCACTTCCCTAGGGCGTATATGAAGGCTGGAGCAAGGAAATCTTGTGGACCTATAGCGTGACCTCATTCCCTCTGCTCAGACATGGCAAGTAAGGTGTCCCAGGGAATATGGCCGAGGAATTCATTGCAACCACCTTTCCATGCAGCTTGTGAACAGGACTACACAGTCCTTTGGTTTGGACTAATCCTGCCGTTTGTGAGAACTAAGAGGATTATTTTAATGTGTGCTTTTATAGATGTTCCTTTGGTCTGGTCCCTATTGCTGGCTGCACAGGTCGCAGTATCGCTCCAGAAAGGTGTGATGACAACTCTGCAGCGAACTCTAAGACTGTCTTTGCCTCTGCATCTGTTTCCACTGCTTTGTCCCAGTAATTTATACACTCTGAAGTATGAATGTGGAAAGGAAAGACTTTAAGACATTTCAAACAGTCTGTGTTTAATGTTAAGATATGTTAATGCTAAGACATGTTTAAGGTTAAGATATTTCAAACAGTCCAGCCCTGAAATTTCAACCAAAAAGTGACTTATTCAGAAGTTAAACTAAAAGAAAATGGTGTACTGTTTGAGGGGGAAAAAAAAAAAAAAAGTTAAATCTCACCTCATGTTAAACACTAGATTTGGGAATGGTAAAATCAAAATAACTTATAGTGCAGCAACAAAACTTTTTGGTTGATAGGCTAGATGCTTATCCATTCCACTGTTGCACTGGAAGGGTTTTTTAACAACACAATGATATATATTTGAATCATGAGAAAGGAGTATATCTATTATTGTAACTTGTTGGTTCACTCTGTAAAACATTTCTAAAAAATCCACTCTAGAGCAACCTATTAAAATGATAAATTATCATTGCAACATCTGATCAAAAATTCAGTAAGTTAATTAATGTTCCTTTGTCCTAATAGCTTATATAATGAGAGGGAAGTTTGCTAAATTAAGCATATAAAAGAATTTTGTCACCAGTTTGATGTAGGTTGGGTTCATGTATTCAGACACTGTTTGAAGATTTAATAAGATGAAAAATGC
Organism: Tinamus guttatus; assembly: GCF_059628265.1. Taxonomy (NCBI): domain Eukaryota; kingdom Metazoa; phylum Chordata; class Aves; order Tinamiformes; family Tinamidae; genus Tinamus; species Tinamus guttatus. The sequence goes on from NW_028288923.1 coordinate 2,395,508, forward strand.
CCCTTTGTGGACTGTTCATGTGTATGTACTTCCATGTGTATAAACTCTCCTGTTAGACTTCTGAGGTCCTGTGACTGTGATTTAGGCAGCTAGCTGTAGTTACCTAAATTATTTGTCATCACCTGTTTAGAATATTTGATTACAAATTTACATAGGAAAGGCAACAGCCTGTAATGAGAGTATAAATCACCTTGGAATAATTCCTTGACTGGAGTGAAAGTGAGTACCCCTTATATTCAGCCTGAGAGCATGCTAATAGTGGTGCATATTTATTTCTAGGCCATGTAATTAAAAGCAATTTGAAGAACTAATGTTCCAGCAAGCTGAATAATGCTTAGAGAGAGGTGCAGATAAAAATATCTTCTTCCTTTTTATGATGAAGTGTTTCATCTTGACATTCCCCTTTTCCTAAAATTTATTTTATGATCATGTGGTCCTAAATCTGTCATGAGTAGTTCTGAGAAACTAATAAAAGCATTGTCCCTTCTCTATTAAATAAAAGTATGTTCTGTTCACAGGGCGAGTACTCTTTTACTTGTGACCACAGCAAAGAGAAAACATAAATATGATCTCTTGATGGCAACAGATGGCAACTGAGGAAGTATTTAATGGAGAAAAAAAAAAGCTGTAAATCAGGAATTATTGTATGAATTTAGTTGTGGCAAGTGACCCATAAGGGAACATGCTTTTTCACTGATATGGATATAAGTGTAAACACTGCTTGAAAAACACTGGACTATGTCAAAAGTAGACTAGTTGCTTGATGTCTTTATTCACCTCCAACAATGTTAGTAAGAATCTGCTTTAGACTGAAGTGACAGGACAAGAAGGTGACATAAGCACAGTTTAATGGAGTGTGAGCCTTTGCTTCTAAGAAGTTTGACGTTGCCTTGACTGACGACTTAGATGGAGAGGCTCTTACTGACTGTGAGAAGTTCTGATTCAGACCATGATAGTGTCATGGATTTGTGGAGCTGCTAAGAGAGAAAGAGAAAAAAATTCATTACTAATTCTTTTCAGCTGATGTTTCAGAAATTACTTTCAGTTGCTTCCTACAGACTCTACAAAGGTTCATAGCAATGCAGCTCATCAAGAGATGTCTAACAGGCTTTTGTGTTCATTAATTTGATTTGGGTCACCGCCACAGTTTAGCCTCAGGGCTAAAGCACACCATGTAACTGGTTTAGATAGTGTGCTTTTGTAAATCTAAGAACCAAAGCAGTGCTTAATCCCCAAAAGATGAGTATGTATGCAATTATACATAAATAACAACTCATATACTGAAACACATCATGGTCAAAATTTGGGCTACATGTATAATATGATCTTGTTTGCAAAGCTTTTACCGTTCTTCTTGATTACAAGAAAACACATGCATAAAGAAAGTGCTGAAATTCTTCCATTAATCAAATAATGAGAAAAATCAGTAAAACATTTTATGAGGAACATTGACCATTCACAACAAGGAATCCTGAGTTAGTCTGCCCAGGATTTCCTCATTGTGAACTTCTTGAGGCCTAAGCTGCTCTGGGCAGATGGAAATGTGAGGGCAAATGGGAGTATTTTCCCATTTATTTCTTCCTGTAGATTGCAAACCAGCCTCTAGGAACAGCCCCACTGGGTGGCCCCAGTCCCTGTTATGTGCAGATTTAAAAATGCTGGTTGATCCTTGCCAACTGCAGATAGTGCCTGTGGAATATTCTCTGCATTTTTTTGCCTATCCCTCAAAACAAAACAAACAAACAACAACAAAAAAGCTTCCTTTGTTCTCTCCAAATACTGTTTTAAAGAGCACTCTACCTCAGGTTTTTTTTTTTTTTTTTTTTGGTCTTAATTACAGCTCTCAATAAATTCTCTATTTTTGCTCTATGGAGTAATACATTAAAGCAAGGGGAACTGCATGTTCTCCACAGCGAGAGCTCTGTTTATAAGAAGGGCATAAAAGCAGAAGGGGGCTTGGGAGTGGGCGCTGCCTGAGAGGGAAAGCAGAGAGGCGGGCAAGGGGCAGGAGGACACTGTCCTGGCGCGTATGTGGGCAGGCAGGTCCGTCCTTCTCCAGAGGCTCTTGCACCTGCAGGGCCCCGAGCAGCCCCCTCCGCCTTTTCCCTCAATTTTCCTGAGGGTTCTGGCTCTAGCGAGGGGAAGGCGGATCCGCAAGGGCGCGGAGAGGCTCCGCGGGCAGCGGCAGCGCCGCGGTGCTGAGGTAACGGCGGTGGCGGCGCCGTCCCGCCCCCTCGCGGCGGCCGTTAACGGTCGCGGGAGCCATTTTGTCCCCTGCTGGCGAGAGGAGTGGGCAGAAATAACCAGAGGTTCCTCGGGGCCCGTGGCTTGCGAAATGCGATGCCGAGGACCGCGTTTGCTTCCTTGTCAGGGTTGGCTACTTTGTGAGGCTGTTTTTGTTACTGCAAGTGCGTCTTCCTATTAGCAATGGACTTAGCCTAGCTGTAGATATGCTGCATGTTTCGGGTACAGGATAATCATCCAAGACAGTCAATCAATACTGCTTGATTAAAAAAAAGAAAAAAAAAGGGGAGGGGTGGTGGTGGTGGTGTAATGCTTCCTTAGTCTATGATTTTTAAATCTCCCCTTATAGCTTTTTTTTTTATCCTCCCTCATTTCCCCCTTTTAATAAAAAGGAATGGGTACATTTTGTTCTGCCTCTTAATGGCTGTTTTTACTCTTAAGTATTTATGGCCTTTACAGGAGCAAAGTTAATACTATATGATGTCAATATTCTTCCAACACAGTTATGCAGCCGTCTTACATTTGTGACCTTTTCCCCCCATAATTAGTTCCAGCTGAAATTAGATTCAGTGAGAGCCCCACTCCAATTACAGCCAAATCTGAATAAAACTGATTCCTCCGTGGTCGTCTGGAGGAGAAAAAAAAAAAATCCCATTTCACTGTAGATAACTAGGTCTTGTATCTCTGCAGTATGTCCACACTTAATAAAACTGGAAAGGTTTTAAGGGCTGGCCCTGTAGAGAGAGGAAGGTTCTCAGCTCTGCCAACACCTGGAAGCTGAAGCCCCTTCCCCTCGGCCATTCCTGCCTCTTGCAGATCTGCCCTCCCGCTGGGAGCGGGCGCTGTGCGGAGCCTGTGCTTTTGCTCCAAGGGGATTTTGACTCCTGCAAGCCTGGGTGAGTCAAGCTATTAGCCCCTTAATGCAGCTTTGCCAGGGTGCCCAGTACATCTGTAATACAAATCGTGATAGGTCTAAGAGCCCCTCATAAACTTCCCTGATTCCACCAGGAATTGTGTGACAAATGCTGAGTTGCTTTAGATTCAGAGGCGTGTTTTGTGTTAGCCAAATGCATCAAAAATAACATGAAGTCATTTTGCCATTATCTGAGATATTTAGCTGGGATTAAATGCTTGTTTACCTCAGATGGGTTTGCAGCCCGGTTTATACTTTTATCACCTACAGATTGGATTACTATAATCCTTTATTTGCACGTTATCCTCAGTTCTCTCCTTTTTTTTTTTTTTGGCAGCTGGGTCAGCACAGAGAACCAAAAATTGATTTCTGGCACCCAGAGGAGTAAATTGCTTCTTATCCACTCTGAAATCAGTGTCACATTGGGTTCTGATTCCAATCCAAATTGATCTTCCAATTAGATTTTAGATCAATAATAGCCTTATAATGGAATGACACTGTTAAGGCTCCTACCATCTGCTATGGCCATCCAAGCTGATGAAAGAGTCTCATCACAGTGTATAATCTCAGAAAAATTAATGCACCTCCACTTCTGTTAACTCACTACCTTTTCCATCATGCAGCAGCATTTGCAGGGCCAGTGCTGCCTTTAGCCATATTCTCACAGCCAATTCAGTTCAGCTGTGGCTCCCTGGCCCTGGTCAGAAAGCTTTGTAGGCTTTGGCAAGGGATAAATGTTTTTTTCTAACCCTGAGCCTTTGATTCCAATTAAATGCCTTCTGAGACATGGTGAAATGGCCCTGCAACATCAAGTGATACGAATCTAGAGTTTAATTAAAGTTCTGTATAAAAAGTGACAATCTAAGGAAAAGGAACAAGCATTTAATGAAGAGAAAGAAAATTCAGTGTTTTCCAAAGCCCCTACAAGAAGCAGGAATTTCACATCAGGTGCAATTTCCCTCTAAGTTTGCCCGGGCACTTACTATTTCAGAAGTGATTTATCTGGAAATATGTGTGAGTTATTTTGAGGCTATTATGATTATATCATTTGATGAGATTTTTTTTTTTCTTTTCTGCACTGAGGACTTTAAAGTGAGAGAGACAGTCTGGAGATAGCTTGTGATTTGTTTAATTAACTGGCTTTCTTTTTATGGATGGTTGCTTGCAAGGCTGCTCTCATTTGGTGATTGTTTTTGTTATTAATGGTTTCAGACAGAGCTCTTCACATATCAAGTGCAAGTTTTTGCAAAGCCAGTGAAGGAATCACACGAGAGGTTTTTTTTTTCTTCTTTCCTGCAGCTCATCTTTGCTTTCTCTGGTGGTACTCTCCATGGTTTGCTGTGGTTGTTAGCACTTTGCGTAAAGGAAAGGATGTTCAGTGTTCAAAGCATTTCATCTCAGATGTGCAAAGGGATATTTGTTTTGCAAAGGCGTCAATAAACATTTTAATTTTTTTAAATTTACACTTATGTAGTATGTTAATTTTTAAATGATGTTCTAAATTGAAAATAAGCTGGAGGGACAGCCAAGGAGAATAAATTTTATTTATAATCTTCAATGTCCACATAACATGAGAAATGTTAATTCTGAGACTCTGCTATATCTTAGTGAACGAAGGGTTTTGTGACCTGTATAGGAGGAGGAGCAGAAAGAGGCAAGAGGGAAGAAGGCAAAGAGTATTATATTGATTGTAAATTGTACAATAATCCCAAGGAACTGCTCATTATAGTGGCTTACTTTCTTCTGCAATATAAGCCTGTAGTTAGACAGACACTTTGTACTGGCCGACTCCCTGATACCATGAAAGTGGCAGTCTCACCATTTCTTCCTCGGCTGCCCGCTCCCAGGGTTTTCCTTCTGCTGGAATAAGCATTTAAAAAGCCATATCATGGTCACTTAGGTCAAAGATGTGTTTTATTTTCAGAGAGATCATCTCCTTCATCTGGCTCGGTGCAGTTCAGAACAAGCATTTGAGTGGTGGGACTGAGAAGAAGGAACAAGAAAGTGAATGAAACAAAACTACATATTTACTGGTGAGTGAACATGCGTAAAACTAAACAGATAGGAAGCTACAGTTTTAAGTGGTTTCTAACCATCCAGACAAAGTTGAAGTGTGTTTACATATGTTTATGTACATTTACAGTACATATGAGGACAGACAGCATCAACAGCAGCAGCAACTAGTGTAAGAGGAAAGAGTGTTTGGGGACCAGTTACATTTGTTTGGAATCATAGTAGCAATGTTTTACATGTGCTTTTCTGCAGAGTAGGGTACTATTCTCTTAAATATCTCCTTACCACTCCTTTCAACAGGAATTTGTCTCAGTAAAGCAGTAAAATCTTCATGCACAACGCATACTGGGGCATATTTTCTCTGAGCATCGTGCCTTTGAGTATTTTACCCATTGCATTTATCTCTAGTTTCTAAAAGTCCTTCCCTTCATTTTGTTAACTCAGTATGTGTGTGTTGCTGGTTTCAGGCTGAGGGAGGGAAAGAAAATACAAAAATGAGAGCATAGGGGCCACTTCAAGAAAATAGGAATGGTTGGCTATTTTTAACTCTCCTTTCTGAAGGGAATGAGGTGAAAATTTTCTAACAAGAAGCTCTTAAAGTTTGTGTTTGTTTTAAAATCATGTCAGATGTGTGACACCTGAGAACTGAAGTTCTTTTCTCCTGTGGCTGAATCATTCTGTTGTATCTTCTGAGTCTTAATCTTAAAGATTTCTTTTATTGCATGAGTGCCAAAGAGCTCAGTATGCTTATGGCTTCTCATTGGAGTGCATTATAAAATCTTTCACAAATGTGTGAATGTTGCTTGCAGTTACAGGAATCCAGGGTCACATTAAAATAAACAGAATATCCCAATAACTATTGAATAGACACTCAAAACATCTCTTTATTGATGTATTATTTCCCCATTTCTCTTAGAAAATCCTACATAAACCACTAGGTGAAAATCCCAAGCAGAATATAGCTGCAAGTTGCTGCTTGGAACTCTACAGTGTCTTCCCAGAATCTGGCTGACCTTACCTGCTAAATAATAGACTTCCTTACAGCATAAGAATCTGGAGAATAGGAAGTGAAATCACTTAAAATTCCTGTTAAGTTCTAATCTCATAAGAGAGTGTTTTGTTTCTAATTCTAGGTCCATAATAAAAATGTTGGTTGTAGTTGCCTAAATGTAGATACTTGAGGAAATGTTGTCTTTGGTTGAGAAAAAAAAAATGTGATTTATCAAATGCAAAATGTTTTACCGAGAGGCTTATATTTTAAAGAAGTTACAGAAGTTGTACACTGGGATATCCTTCCCAGTTCACAGCATGACTTTTTTTGAAAAGGATAGTGCTGTGGAAGTGGTAGGTGACTCATTTTTAGAGTGGGTCACGTACTGTATTATTCAACTTTGTTCCGGCCATCATGTTTCTTTTGTCTTTTTGGCCAGTGCCACTGTGTATGGATATGTTTAGGTGCAATGTAAGCTAGCCCGGAAGCTGTAGAACAGTATCTCGCTTGCTTCTTGTTCAGCATGAATGGAATCTCTCTCCGAGAGTGTGTAAAGCAAAGTATAGAAAAATTTCTTTGTTTACTGTCAAAGTCAAATATACCTTTTCTTTACCTCTCTTCCTCTCCTCTTTTTTTATTCTCAATTATAGCATGTTATTAATACATATTATGCAGAACAGGGGAGAAAAAAACATACATATGTATGGCCTTGGGCTTTCAAATGAAGTTCAAGGTAAACTCAAGAACATCTGGATAGCTGTAAACAATCCATGGCAACATGCCTTATAATAAAATAAAGGTTTTGCAATACTTGATTCCAAACATTACTTAGAATATAATTCTGAACACTGTAATAAAGAGAAAAATTGAATGAATGCCCAAAGTACATGAAGTTCTTTCACTTGTAATTTTCCTTAACATGTTAACTGCCTTTGTTTTCATAAAATGACACTGAAAGGTTACTTAAAGTGCAGTGTTCCTAGGAATCAGAATGCACAGAGGAAAAGCCTAATCATTATAATTACAGGACTGAAAGAGTCGTGGCATATTAAGACACTTGTAAGTAGGGAGGAAAACACTGTGTAATAAAGGAATTAGTTCGCCAGATTCAGAAACAGACTTAGAAGTAGAGTGCAATAAAAATGGAGAGCAATAGAAGAGAGAATAGAAGAGAGCAAAAATTCTATGAAATTATTAGCTTTGTCTCAGTACTAAATTGATTACTCTCTTGATGGATGTGAGGAAAAAAAGGCTTTAAAATTGAGGTGCCAGACTCTAATTTTTGAATTACCATTTGAATCAATTATACACCTATCAAAAAATAGCCATAAACAACATACAGAATTACCAGATGTGTGTGTGTGATACACACACATTTGAATTTTTTTATTATTTAGAACATGGAAGAGCAATAGTTTAATCAGTGGTTTTAGTGAATTGGTGGATGAGGTGTGGGGAGAGGGATTGAGAACTGTGATGACTGCCACTAGGAGAATTCTTTAACAGAATCAACCAACAAATCAGAACTCAAAATTACTTTTTTAAAAGTTACCAGTTTCAGTCACATACCTGAGTGAATGATAAAAGGAATAAAAGGTTGATTACGCTAAAGAAGTGTCCCAAGTACTCATTTATGAAGAATTTATAGGCAGCCATATGTTGTAATAAACCTTTCAGCAAATGGATTTTAATAATGAACATGTCTTTAAAAATCAAAACCTATCTACTACTCCTTCACTAACAAAAGCCCTGAATTTGTCAAACAAATTCTTCGATAAAGGTACCTAGGTCTGCCAATTCTGCCTGAATTAGGAGTACTCTTCTTGCTTGTGTGCAGGAAAGATTGTCTTCTACCCTATACCAACAATGTACCTGCTTCCCCAAGCCTCACAACTGCTTATACATTCACATCAAGACAGGAAGAGTGTAATATCTTGTTATCCAAGGGAATTTTATAACACTTAACTACATAAGGATGGATTGTATCCATAAGTGTGCCTAGAAGAAGTATATATGCACGAGTGTATGAATACAAAACCTTACCAAACAGTAAGCCTGTAGATTTCCATTTGTTTTCCTGCTGGTGCTTCAATAGCCTTCCTTGCTAGTCAGTCGCCTTCTGGCTTCCTGTATCTTTCTTATAAGTTTGTTACATGTGCCTTACGAGTTGTGTTTGCTTTTAACTATACTTGAGGAGAAAGGAAAGTATAAAGAAACCCTATAAACACATTTGATTAAATTAATTTTTATGTTTTTCCTTACTGAGTTTGATTTTGCATGTAGGAGAGTTTTAAAGGTAACCATTCAGTGGACTTTCTTAAATTATTACATGCTAACAGTGCCAGCTTGACTTAGTGTTGATGGTAGATCATATTGATAGCAGGACGATACTAGATGTCAAATCAAAACAAGACCTTTAGTAGTCATGTGAGTATTGTTAATACAACTGTTCCATATGTAAAGATCTATAGAGGTTTGAGATCTACTATAGAAGTTTCACCAAGTAAGAAGTAGATGAAATGTGTAAACAGTCAGTGATCTCCTGGGTTGACAAAAAACTTACCAAATTGTTAGTTGTAATTTCCACACTTTCACTGTTTAGCTTTCAAGCAAAGAGTTTTTTACATTTCCATAGCATGTTGACAAAAATATCTTTACCGTTTTGCGACATTAACTCCTAGCAAATCTTAAAACGCTTACCACACTGTTAGTGATACAGAATGACAAGCCAGAATACATGTTCTAGAGTCTGTCAGTCTAGAGTCATACTCTGCAGTTTCACTAACAGAAATGGTTCTTTAAAGTTTCTCGTAATTTCATCCAAGATGTTTTCCACAGTTGGGAAGACATCTGCTTTTGAGGGTATGAGCTCAGCTTAGGCAAATTGATGCACTGATGTACATTTGAGAAAATGGTAGCTTTTAGAAATAGTTGAGGTAAACAGTCTTTCAAAAGATATATACAAGGAGATAAAGGACTTAACTTCCTGAAATTTGTAGGGTTTCCTTCCACCTGAAAAATCAAATGAAAATCAAATTGCAAACAGTGGGAAAGAATGCCACTTCCTGTCCTCCTTCTGTGTTCAGGATCTAAAGTTGTTGCTTGGCTGGTTTTTACATATGCTTCCACAGTGACTGTATGTACAAATTGGATGTAGAATTCTACATCTCTCTGAGCATTAGTTACCTCTTGCTGAAGTCATCTTTGTGCTTTGGACTGGAAGCCAGGTCTCCTAAAATGTAAATCTGTGTCTGACAATGACTTTTGTCCCACCAGTTGGCAAGTTATTCAGAGCTGTATCTCCAAAGGCATTTTGGTGTTTTGTTGGCTGCTGAAATACAGTTTGTAACCCTGACAAATGCACAAAGAGCGTAAGGCAGCCCAGAATGGGATTTGGTACAGGCAGCACTGAAAGGGCAATTTGCTTAATGTAGCATGGAAAAGGCTGAAAAGAGATGTGAAACCCTGTCAGATGTGTGGTATGCTTGGAAAGAACTCATATCCTAAGATTAGTGTCTGAAGTAAATATGTATCTCAAGGGGGTTTCCACTTTAGACATCTAACTTTTAGAAAACTAAAGATGGGCAATATGACTCCCAACTTAACACCTAACCCCAAATTGGATTTCCTTCCAGAGATGAGTCTTGACTATAAAATTCATTTTATCTATCAGAAAATAGGAGCACATCTCTCTCGCAGTAATAGGAAAAAGATTTGAATATATTTCTAAATCTAAACCTGGACGGGATAGGACGAGAAATATCGATATGAGATAATAGCAAGATTTTTAAGCTCACATTCAAGATTTATTTAGTTTAAATTGAAAAAGACAGAATTTGTTCATCAGCCATGGCTAACATACTAACATTAAATGGCCATTTTTACTACTGTCACTGGGACAAAAATTGGTGCTTGCTCTACTCTCTCACTCAACTTTGCCCTTTGAAGTGTGAAGAATGAGTATTAGTCTCAGTGGAGTGCAAACTAGAGCGACATTTTTCTAGTTTTGTTAGGCGCTTTGCTCACATTAATTAGGAAAAATGTTTGAACCATTTTAATAAATCAAACATGTAACTTTAGAAGAAGCATTTCCATTATTTTTAGCATTGCTTCATTTCAGTGCTTTTTGAACCTACATACTATGTGCTGAGCATATACCTGCGCAATGAGCTGATAAAGGATGAAGTGGGATCAGTTCTAAAACAAAGATTAATACTTTAAAAATCTAATGTAGCAATGATGCAGTGCTTATTCCCTTCAGTTGGGGTAGCTGAAATACTCCTGTAGCTATTAGAAGATAATGTTCATGAGTTTGTCATGAAATACCTCTTCTGCACAAAAGAAGTGATGGTATTTGATGGCGTAATGATTCCTGCCAGGACAGGAATCTTGCTTGCCTCCAATGAATCCAAATATTATTTGTGGACAAATAATGGATTGTAAAGCAGCAGATATGTACTCAAAAATTATAGTTTTTTGTTTGTTTGTTTTTTTTAAGCATTTGAAAAAATGTTACATATTTAATCGTAAAGATACATATGGGAAAAAGTTGAAATGTATATGCCATCTTCAGTATAATGGCTACACTGTAAGGAAAAATTATATATAGTCTGGGGATCTGATTTCAAGTTCTCTTAGGCTCATGGTATCCATATACTTCTAATCAATCATTTACCCATATCCTAATAATCATTAGGAACTAATTTCCTATGCACTAACACAACCAACTGTTCTTGCATGTCTAAAACGGTGTTTGCTTGAGTAGAGGTCATTGCAGGAACAATGTTCTTGAATGGATGTCCTGGAGATGGAATTACTTAGAAAAAAAATGAAATGGATGAATGAAATCTAATTTATACTTTGTGCAAATGGCTCATAATCACTTTTTCCCTCTTATCTTCCCACCTTCACTGCTTCTCATTTTAATATCACTTGTTTCATGATACCTGGTGGCAGAGAGGTCTTGCATCTTGAGCTCTTTTCTTTGGTTTTCCTTGTGATTCCATTAATTTCCACATTATGTGGAAATTTAGAAATGTCATCCAAAACAAGGGCTCATATTGTAAAGTGCACTTTAGCTGACCTGTGAAGCGTGGATCTGCATGCTTCCCAGCTAGATTAAAGCCGGATTTATAAAGAGAGGCTACAAAAATCACACTGTCTCAGAATGAGATCACCTTATATACTGGTAGCAGCTGTTCTTCAGAGTAGAATGCTGGCTCTTTCAGGCAAAATATATGATTTTTTTTTCTTTTAATTATGTATTAGAACTTATTTTTGTGCGTGAAATGAAAATGTAAGGTCCATCTGATAGCTAGAGACATTACGACCCTGGTTTGACAGCCTATTCATCAAAATCAAGAATTTTATTTGAATCTTGCTGGAATCTTTTAGAGAAGGCTTGATTAAGGATGTTGTGAAATACCGTACACAAGAGCAAATCTACTAATCAGTAAGAGGTACTTCATCATGCACTCTTATTCCAGCCAGTATTTATGTGAATCGTTCTCTCATACTGAATTTGATGATGCTATCTAAACTAATAGAAATGTTTCAGTTCCAAAATATTATTTGGGATGCCTGGATGCATGCGTAGCAGAAGATTTGGGATTGCAAGGGCGTTAAGGAGTGATAGTAGCCAGAGGAAAGTACTCATATGTAGACAACTCTGAAATTAGAGAATGACAAGACTCACAAGCACAATGAATATTTTATTTCTTTCCTTTGTCTTGAAATGACTTACCTGTTTTTATGTTAGTATGAATAAGGTGCCATAAACAATTACATGCTATCACTGAAAACACAGAGGCGTTGACTAAAAGTCAATGTTTACTGTTTTAGCTACCCTGGTCTTCAGAGTGCTGAGGGATTCGTGTAAGGCTTTAAGCATTAAAGTAAAGGATCTAAAGTTTGGGCAGCAGAATATTCAAGTCAGCCTACCTTGTAATGAAGGCATATTTGTAAATATTCTTCGGGGAATGCCTGTCATGTTAAAGCTTGATACTGTTCTAGTTTTATGTATCTACAGAGCCGTTTGCAAACTGTGGTCTGACAGCAGGGTGTAGGTCAGCAGTCTGATTTGGAGGAATCCACGAACACTAAGTAGGAAGAGTGAGCCTAATGCCAATAAGCTTAAATTTACTGTTAGTGCCATGCAACATGTCTTGGAGCTCTGCCAATCATCCAAGATTAGATATCTTTTTAAGCAGTTTCCTTTAGGTCAGCTGTGCCTTTCGCAGGGTTTCTTTATAGCTGTGAGTTTTATACTTCAATAAATACTTCCTGAATGGGAATATTTATCTCAACAAGTGTTCAGGTCACTTGGGACCTGGAAAAGTTAAGGTCTCACTTGCTCTTCTCACTAAAAGGAACTGAAACAAATCTGAAACAACTGATGTCATTTAAGTGTTTCCCAGATGGTTATCATTGGTGGTGTACAGGAGCATAAGTAGCAGGTAGAAACAATCATTCTGTTAATGGTTTCAATTAGAAATTTGGTGAGAGGGCAAGGTAGTTGGTCCAATGGGAAGTTTGAGAGGTTGACAGTGACCCTAAATCGTTGGGAAACACTCATTCACTTAATGGAAACTAGCATTGATTGACTGACTAATGATATTCCACTTTGTGTGCCTTGCTAATTAGTTTGGTCACTTTCTGCGGCTTAATTAGTGGGTTGTAGCTAATATTGACAGTGTTGGTGGATTGGATCATATATACCTTTTCTTCATGCTGGACATCTGTATTTGTCATGTATCCCAAAAGATAGATAGAAGATGAGGAAGTTGCACAGGCAAATTGAACCAGATCTTTGCTGGTATCAGCAGGCCTTGCTCTAAAGAAATAATGCAGGCATATTTAGTTATAGTGAAGGAAGATTTGGAGAAGCAGATGGTCAGATAAAAGGATATCTGCTGAGACAAAAGGATACTTGCCCACTTGGGCAAATCTCTTTTATTAATTGTGCTCATTTATGTCACAGTTCAGTAGAACTATCCCTCCCTACCGCTTTAAAAAAAAAAAAAAAAAGTAACCCAGAGGTTATACATGTCAAAGCACAAGCACATGTTTAAGAATTTGGTAGCCTTTATGGTGCATATGGTTTAAATTCCAAGTATTATCAGGCAAGTTTTTATATGGCAGTTTTTTAATGAGTACAGACAGGTGTCAAGAGATGCTGGGGATTTTCTGCCACCCCGATTGAAATCAGGTTTTCTTATTTATTGGTCACTAATGACCCTTTATTTGAGCGTCCATATGTTTGTAGTGGGTTGAGTGGAATCACTTCCTGTAGATAAATATGAATAAGATACTTTACAGCATGTGATCTGAGTACACTGATTATACAGTTCAGTCAGCTTAGTTCCTAACAATGTCATATTTCAAAAATGAAAGTCAAAAACAGGAAACTTGCCAGCCACAGAACAGAGTAGTATAGCTATAATAACCATAATAATAAAGTTTTATTTGTTAACGAATAGTTACTTCCCCAAATGAGGGTAACTTAATCCGAATAACTTCCAAAGGGGCTTATTTGCCCTGCTTGTGAGCTTTCTATTGCAGTCATAGCAGGATTTTATTATTACTTCCCTATTGTGATTTCAATGAATGTAATAACTTGCCATAAATTCAGGCCCCAAAACACAAACAGATTCACGAGAGATCCTCATTATAGCAACATACTTAGCCGTGACTGAGATGCATAGTGCTTTGTCTGTTGGCATACCTTGTTTCAACCAAATCTTATGGCAAAACACCCAAAGGCTGGAAATGCTGTAATACAAGAATGGGATACTTTTTGTTTGTTATCCCAGTTGCATATCCCTCTTTACTTAATTTGGCCTGTTGTCTTACCTGCTACCTCTTCTCTTCCACTCAGCGTCATACTTACGGTGACTCATTTTGTTACAGACCTTGGTTTTAGGGTGTAGCATTATTATTAACAGTGTAGTTGTGAAATGCAAGCATTTCACTTGTTTTGGTGCTTTCTTTCTGCAGCACATAGTGGGCACTAGGTAGCAAACAGTGCTTATAAAAGAGAGATCTCATGACAATGAAATAATGCAAACTGTAAATACACCAGGTGCCACATCTCTCTAATGCATCATTTTAGTTGCAGTAGCTAAGGCAGATTCAACCGTAGGGAAATGTCTATCACAGCAGAACTGCCTTTGAGATTTGTTTTGGTTGTAGGAACTGAGAGGACAGCTCAGTAGCACTTCCCTTCTAAATGGCATCTTGAAGAGTTGACATGAGCTAGCTTGATGGCCTAGAAACCTGATGACCCAGCTGTTGGGACTGTCTGCCTCCCACATTACGTCTTGTCTCTGTTTTCCACAGGTGGAATCTTCTAATCATGGTACAGGTTTGCTAAAGATGGGCACTAGAAGTACAGCACTTCCAGCACTTCATAAATGAAGTTTACGTACTGATTGTCATCCCCAGTTAGCATGTTGTCTTCTATTTAAATGGCTTTCCTGCAAGTTACAGCATTTACAAGTTGCAATATTCAATCAACACTCTGTCAGAACTGTGCACTGTGCATTTTAGAAATCAATAATTTTCAGCTTGCCTTCATCTTTTGATAGTATCCGCAGGAGACAACAAAGACGAAGAACATGTCACTTAGTGTGTTTGGTGAACAAGCGTTATTCCCGTGTCATCTTTAGTTTTGGGGATCCTTATGCAGTATTATGCAGGATGAAGATTTTTTTTTGATTGTTGTTTCTACAAATGACTGTGATCTTAAACCCCCAAATCAGCCCTCGTAATTCCTCCATTCGCATATGTGTCGATAAGAGCCTTCTTTTCAGAAAATAATAATATATAAATTTTCCCTACAACTGGGACATGTTTCTCTACTAAATTATGGATTTGCTTTAATATTGTATGAAATAGCTTAAAACATGACATCCAGGACCTTCATTAAATCTGTGAAAGGTTTTTGAGGGAAAGTACTGCGCAACTGTAATTTAACTTAGTTGTAAAGGTTTCTTTTCTGCTAACTGCTCCAGGGCAAAACTCGTGCTTAGAAATGACCTGTCCTTTATTGAGAAGAAGGCACGGTCCAGTGGGCACCACATCAGGCTCACATCTGGGGAGACACGCTCGAATCTTTACTCTGGCACAGATGTGACCTTTGCTGAGCCGCCTAATCACTGGTATCTTGGTTGCCTTCAAAATGGGTTAGCAGACCGCTATTATTCTTCACTATGCCACAAAGGTTTTTCCGAGCCCTGAGACGCTGTGTTAGTGGGGACAAAGGAGCTCTTACAATAATACATCCTTCACTCACGGGTTTCCCCCCCAAAATGACTGTTCCAGCTTTTCAGAGCACAGATGTTGTTTCCCATGGCACCCGCTGCCTCCACGAGGATTACTGCAGATGTGAAGGGGTAGCGACCAACCATTCTATATCCTGTTGCTCCTTCTGTCACTTTTGAATGGCAAGCGCAAGACCTAGATGCCAAGTCACAGAAGAGATTGTCTAGCAGGAGCAGCTGGCTGCTTGGCAGATGCATCATCCTAGCAGCTTTGAAGCTGCCCATGGGTCTGTCACATGTTTAAGCTACCAGGAGGCTCTCTTGGCTTCTTTGTCCTTTATAGATGCCATTTTCTATTAAGTATTCTTTGGTTCACAGGAAGTTTTATTACGCATAAGCCCTTAAAGTTTCATTTTCGTGTGGAAAGCAGGACTTCGGTTTAAAAAAAAAAAAAGCCACACAAATGGCAGAAATATTGATGCAAGATTTTATGCTTAAAGCAAAATGCTCAAGCAATAGAAGTTTCATTTGACTCCTTAACCTAATATAGGAAGTTATCTTCCTAGAAAAGATACAAGAAAAATAAAGCTCAGTCATATCTGCTACTCAGCACTTACTGAAAAACAGACCCTTCACAGGGTCTCTTATTGGTTTCTAGAAAATGTAACAGAGGAAGCCCCTTTTCAAAATGAGCTGACTTTGATTTTACAGATGACTGTGTTTTTCTACAATTGGTTTTATTGATTCTACATAGTTAAATAAAAAAATATTTTATTCAACTTTGCTTGCAAAAGAAAACAAAGAAGAAAGCAATGTCAATATGTTTAAGTCTAACTAAGAGCTTTTCTACTGTAATATGTATGCTATCCTTCTTTAAGTAGTTCAATAGCTTCTCTGATTTGTCAAAAATTTGTCAAGAAATGCATCATATAGTTTCTGAATTATAGGCTTCTTCCTTCAAATAGCTTTTGGACAGAAAAATCACAACTTTTTCCTTTTTATGTAGAAGCCTTTTATCAAGTGGATTGTCCTGTATAGATTTCAAGAGTGAATTTATTTCCTAATTGACATGAATGTATTGTTTGTACACTTTGATTTACACCTCTCTTTTTTTCCTGTCAGTCTTTAGCTTGAAATACAAAATCAGCAATAAAAATATCAAATGTTTCTGTTTATATTTTGTAAGCAAAGAGAAATAAGATGTATTTACATGAGCCTAGAAATTGAGTAGCCATGAGACAGTGCAGGCTGAGAATACAGGTGATTTCTTTGGGGTTCTTGGATTTTCCTTTGATCAAAGCGTTGAAACCACATTTCCACGTAGCATCCACTGGCTTAATTTCAAGGTATGTACACATCTAATAGTGGGCGTTGCTGATGGAACAAAGATTTCTTTGTCAGGGAGTTTGACCTCTGCAGTTTAACTATGATTTATCCTGCCTGTCCGTATATTGGACCAAGAGCCCATTTTCCAGATGGATGTGGCTTCAGTAGCTTCTCGGCAGTGTCCTCAGAATGTTCCAGAGACTCAGCTTAAGGTCTATATAATAGGGTTAATCCTTTGTAAATGGGTAAAGGTTTCAAGGCAGGATTTTATCGAATGCTGTTTCTGGAGCTGAGGAACTGGGAAATCACATAGTAAAATGTCCTTTCTTTGAAAGAAACAGCACTAATAACAGTAACAGTAGAAGGATTCATGACCAGTGATACAGCTGAGAACAAAAGCTTTACGTGTTGCCTCTGAATATTATTTATATATTGCCTCTGAATTAGGAAAGTAGTTTTCGCCTATCTTTGCAATTGCATCTCTGGTCCTTCCTCAGCTTGATGAAACTAAGGAAAAGGAGGATGAGCTTGTTGGGAAAGATGGCTGCTGGAAAAGAAAAGGGGTCATTTACCATTGGCATAAGTATATGCTTTTTTTCCTCTCCCCTTCTCTCCTGTAATGTAAAAGGCAACACTAGTCTCTTCTTTTGGAGGAGTAATAGGCTTCATTTTATCTAAGGCCAAAAGATGACAGAAGGGAAAATATATCAGTCTTCTCTTATATCTTTTTTTCTTATAGACAGGAAAGGAAGATGGCTCGTTTGCCGCTGCCTGAGTAAGTCTATATCCTTTTTTTTTTTTTTTTTCCCTCTTTCATCTCTCTTAATCTGTAGCTGTTCCCTTGGAGCTATTCCAGAAAAGAAATATTTAACCATCCTAGTATACTGAATTCAGATGGGGCTTCTTCCTCAGATGGAAATCCCATTGGAGAAGCTTGTGGAGGGGTTTCTGTGGCATTGACAGTTGCAAATTAACATGTTTTTGAATTACTTGTATTTCACATGCTTAATGTTAGGAAGAAGCTCCCGTGTTAAGGACAGGATGGAAAGAAAATCTCTTGCAGATAAATGAGAGACATACAGTGTGTTTTCACTTCAGTTCATTTTTACTAGTTCTTATTTTTTAATTTGCTAATCTTGAATCTTTATCTCTCCTAATCACAAAAAAGTGACAAATGTGATTATTTGAAATGATGTGCAAAAAGCCTGTTAATTGTTGTTTAATCCATCTCTATATGCAGCTACCTCGCGCCTTCAGAATTCATCTGAAATCATAGATTTTCAGTAGTGTCAAAATGAATGTTATGGTAACGCTGAATATGTGATCAGCAGGCAATAATTCCTATTAGATTTCACTTAAATTTGGATCTTCTTTTTTAAATGTGTGACGAAAGAGTATTGACTTTATTTTCTGTGATGTTACTGAGTAGAGGTGAAACGTTCTCTCTCTGAAATTATTAGGAAAAAGTAAACATGTTTATTGTAAACTGCTTTTTTTTTTTTTTTTGGTCTTCCTTGTCACTGGCATTTATGAATTGACTCCACAGGAATCCGATTTATACTTATTTTGTACAGATAGTGGTATAACCCTGTATAAATAGGGTACTGCAAGTACAAACACTGTTATTGACCATAGTTCTTTTGCATATTTCAAAATACACTTGGCATAAAAATCAAAAGTACATGGGCTGCTAACAGAAAGTAGTCTTAAATGATATCTTGCTTCATGTTCCATTTGGATTCTGAATGAGCCATAAATTTCTATATTATTTTGAAATATTGTAACTTGCAGGAGTCACAAATGTTGTCATTTGCACTGCAAATTCTGCCTCACTTTCACGTATTTCTGAGGTCGCTGGGGCTGCAACAGTGTAGAGAGGATATGAAAGGGTCTGAGCTTTGTGTCTTTGTCGTGTGCTTAGTTTTTACATAAACAGATCCACATTGCTAGGGTACACATAATCATCAGTAGCAAATCATTAGGATTCACTCAATCAGTAGGAAGGATGCTGCAGGTGTTCAGAGAAGGGTGGAAAGAGCCCCAGTCCAGATGTGCAAAACAGTGTATCTGCTCTACTTGTTTGTTGACTCTCAAGAGGTTCTACCACAAAACAGTATATGTTAAAGCCATAAATATCTGGCCAAGCCTTAGCTTGGACTTCTGCCAGAACCCTGGAACCCGTGATAAAGCACACAGTTTTGTAAGGAATCTGATTGCTTTGAAGAACAGGCGAATGTAGTTTCAGGAGTTTTCTCTGCAAGTGTGTAAGGCTGTCAGTTCTTTGCTAGTGACTCTCCACTTATTTAGAGTGTTTTTTCTTCAGCAACAAAAGAGAAAATGGGTCTGCTTCCTTGTGTCGTTTCTCTTTACTTCATTTTCTTTCCCTTATGTCCTGTTAATATTTTTAATATACTGCTAAGTTATAATTGCATGTAGCTTATTACCATTTTCAGGTGGAAATCTGGTATATTACAGTGGTGAAAATAGGCAGTCTAGTAATTACTGCTCCTACTAACTTGTACTTAGGAGACCTCCCTAGCTCAACTGTGCATTTCTCATGTGCTTCTGGATTAATCACTCCTTGCTCTATTTAACAAGTAGGAATAATGTGTCCCTATGCTTCTGTATCAAGGGTGTTGTGAAGACCAATTCCATGAAAGGTGTTCTCAGATATTATGACGATAAATGTAAGTAAACACACAGGAAATGTAGAGCATGAAATCCAAAATGACAAGATACTTTGGGGTACACAGGTACACAGAATATCTGTCTTTGACCCTAAATAGGTAATGGCTAGTCCCACCGAAAAATGAAGATAGGGATATTTTTCAGAATTAGGGGGGGGGGAAAAAAAAAGATAATATTGCTTCTTTTGCTGTGGTGTGGTGGTTGTGGTGTTTTTATTCTTTCTGGTCAACAATTTAAATCCTAATGTTAGTGTAAACTTGATTTATTCTATGAATTATGAGATTTTAATTAGATGATTTGGTTGTGAACTGCTAATTTTTTCCTACTATGAAAAATAGTACTTAAATAAAACCATTAAAGTAGGCCACTTTTAGCTTCACCAGAGAAGGCTTTCAAGGCATACCACATTGTGTTTAGTATCACTTTAGAATTCCATAAATCTTTGATCAGCTATTATTTAATCTTTGTCCAAATTGGAAGCTAGCGATGGTCCCTTAAGATCTGCTATGGAATTGAATGAAATTTAATAAGGTGCCTGACAGTTACTTGATTGTGATTCGTAGCACTTTCATTTTACAGGCTTAAGCAATACTGACCTCAAAAGGGCTGTCATTCAGACTAGGTGCAAGGTGGAGAAATAAAACATTTTATTCTTCTTCCAGTCCATTTTACTTGATAAGCCCTTAATCAGAGTCTAAGTGAAGTTATGACCAATTCTGAGACCAGTTCTCTCTTCAGAGATAGTGAATTCATTTCTGGAACATTTTAGTGTGAGAAGTGAAAAACATCTAAAAGACAACATCTAAAAGGCTTTAACGTTGACAACTCTGACAGACTATGAATTTAGAGCAGAAAAGCACTAGGAGATCAGATGGCACGGGATGCTTCTCAGGGGACCACCTGGTGCATTTTCAGGGTCCCCACAACAGACCGTGGGTTACCCTGCACTGCGGGAGGTCCTGCCACCTGCTCAAGCAGAAACCGAATGGTTTGAAACGATGCAGCCAATTATTTCAGCTTGGTGCTCAACACAAATAGCTGAGAGAGGAAACCTGATCTCTTCAAAAGTTTTCATTTATGTTTTCTGAGGTTGCCTTTCTCCCAGGTGCGTGTAGATGCCATCTCGATTATTAAAGCACAATTGCATTAGTGACAGGCTGCTTCCCTCAATTAGTTTTGACACAGTGTAATTGTATGGCTTTAAGTGGAGTTATCTTATGACTCCTAATGGATGTTCCTGCATCTCTGTTTGCTACCTAAGCCACCTTTTTTTTTTTTCTTTTCTTTTTCCATTTGTATAATGCACAGTTTGTTATTTCAGTTTTAATCATAATTAGGCAATATTGTTTATTATTTATACTAATATCTAAATGTCAAGTCTCCATGGAATTGCACACACTAGAATACATTAAATACCCTTCTAAATCATTCGGAGATAATGCTGTAATGTCAGTGTGCTTTCAGCACTTTGGTTCAGTAACAAAGACTGGTTTGTAGGTAAAGTAAATGGAAGAAAGAGCAGGAAGAATGAAAATGAGTGGGGAGAGCTGGCTTTAAGCAGAGACTTAATGGGAAGTAGTGACTAAGTACCTGATACAGCAGTGGCCTGAAATAGTCAAACTTCACTGTGATGGATAAAATTCTGTAAATTCTTGCTCCATTGTTTCATGTGTTTGAAGGCTATTACTGTACTGCTGACCTTCAGTGTCCTTTTCCTACACACTAAACAGCTCTAATTCTTTAAGCCTTTCCACATAGGCTTTCTAGATCTTGGCTCACTGAAATGCTTTTGCAAATGTTATCTTAAGTTTCCTTTGAAAATAACACTTACTTAGCTTCATGTTATACTGTTATCTTATTTTCCTCACTTTAATGAATATAAAGTACAAACAGTGCTACTTTAGTGAAACTCGAAGCTAACTAGCAAACTAACTATTGAGAAACTAATCAAAAGTTCATAAACAAGTGATAATAACTGTAAATTGACTATGGCAAATTTTGCATGCTTTTTGGTGTGACTTCAAAAACATATAAACTAAAAAGGGGTCAAATCCTGCCCTCCAGAAAACAATCAGTGAAGAAAAGCTAGGACTGGGACACTCTTGTCCAAGCAGGCATAGGTTTTCATCTGCACTGGCTGCAGTATCTGTGACCTAGATAACATTATTACTGAGTAGATAGGTAGGAAAGGCAAAAGATGAAGGTAATTCTGTTTATATTACTATGTCTTGGCAGTTAGAAATAACAAAGAAATAACCAAAGAAGAGTGATTTACCAGAATGTAGGACAACCAACAACTTCGATAGGAATTGCTGCAAGCCTCCCTCTTCTGTGACCCTGGCGAAGAAGGGGTGACAGTAACGCTGTGTTATAGCATTGGAAGCCTGTCCAATCATGGAGGTGTGTGGGGTTTTTTTGTTTGTTTTGTTTGTTTTTTCTCTTTGTACAATCAGAGGAAATGTTGTCATTTTTAAGTAGCGTTTTAGCAACACAGATTATACTGACTTGCAAGCTGGAGGTCTGCTGGCATCTTACTGTGCCATTGTTCTACTTTATAATTAACCAGCCCAGGAATTCTAGTCTCTCACATAAACCAGGACATCATTTTCTTTTGACTTTAAGTGGAAAGATCCTGCCCAAAAAGGTGCTTTGGAGAATAATTTCTAATTCAGGGTTTTCAAAAGGTCTCTCTGAAGAATCTGTTCTCTTTGAAAGTGTTTCTCTGCCTAATTTCCCTTGCAACACTTTGAAAATGTACCCAACTTAGCAAAAATGAAATAAAACTGAAATGAGAAATGCTGTTATTGCTTTTTGTTATTGGTGAATTTAGTATCAAGTTTTCATTGGTTGGTAGGAAAATAAAAAATAGAGGATTTTTTTGGGGGGGTGGGGAGACAATGTGCACAGAATCCAAGTCTCAGTGGGAGACCACCCAAACTCAGTGGGAATCAAACTGCAGAAAATACTGTCTTGGGTGAGTCCACACCTCTTCAGAAGCAATTTGTTGTCACTTCTTTCTTGGAGCTTGCTACATCTATGTATTTCTAGGACTGTACTACAGGCTTCTCTGTGGGCTCTGGATTTTCTTCCGAAAAGTAGAGTGACACCATATAATTCCCCAGACTTCTGCACATCCATATTTTAACCTCCACTGCAGGCTTGCAGTTGGCTTATGCCTCAGGCAGTGGTTCCAACTGACTGAAAATGATGGTAAGCTTTTTGAATGATCGCTGGCATAAAAATCAACCATTTATTTTTTATTTCAGTGAGGAGCAATCTAAGACTACAGTTTAGCAAAACATGAAGATGTGCTCTATTGCATAAGGACATTTATCCAGTAATGATTCGAAGGAAAGCTAATGTTCACTGGTGCGAGTATTGCAAGGTTGCTGTTCCTTCCTCAGCTCTCTGCTCCTGCCCAAACTAATATCCAGGCAGGTTTGGAAGTAACATCACTACAGGCTGTAATACTTTGATTAATTCAGAAGTCTCAGTATTCTGAAGACTGAACTCATTTATCCTGTTAAATGCTTTTCCTTCAGAATTGTATTCAGCTGTGTTATTCATCCAGAAAAGCTCTACTTTATACCCGTAAATATGCACACGATTTTCAATAACATTAATAGGAATTACACCTGTATTCATAGAGAACAGAGGCCTTTGTGCGTTCAGGTTTTCTATTTCTCAACAACAGTAATGATGCTTTGAGGGCACTATTACTTTAAGAACAGAACCCATTTGATTTGCTTGGACTTTGAAATCTTCTGGTAAAGAATAATTGCCTGACATACAGCTCCTAGGAGGTGAATATAAATGAAAGACATTTTCCAAGCTGCAAAGCAAAATTACTAAATGCCTGATTAGGAGATCTGTGTCACTAGTACTGCTTCATTATGAGAACTCTCTTAAAAATTTCGTATCAACAGTTGCCTTTCACAGTCCACAGCCTGGCGCCTATTAAGACACAGAACAAATGGTATCTCCTTATCTCATGTAGGATGGGAGATGAAGTAGTAACAAGCTCTGTTGCGGCTACACCAAGAGGCCGCAGTATGGGAAGGGTACAGTATAGAAAGGCAGCATCTGTGGCATGGGCCTGGGAAAGCACATGTAGCTTCTGAGGTGTAAAGATTGGGATAACTGACTTCTCTCTTCACTGTTGCATGAGTTGCACATTCTAACTTTTTTTTTCTAAAAATGTAGAATAAGAAAAAGACTTTAAAAACCCTGCAAATACGAAATGATTTCTGCACAAGAAAATGGCTCTTGCAAGTGGAGTCATCTCACTGATTTTCTCATATTTACTTTTGCCTACTTCATTTTTTATTGCCATCTATCATGCAACTGACTTTATTACCTCCATGTAACACCAGGAAAACAGATATCTCAGGCCTGATTCATCTTTGCACTTATGTCTATTTAAGTTTGTGACAACCACAATGCCCCAAATTAGGGATTATAAATGAGTAGTCAGACACAGCAGACTCATCCACCTTGGACATTAAACATTTAGAACTTAGGATGGATTCCTAAAGAATCTAACTAAAGAATTTCAGACAACTGATGAAATCGTAGATGAAAATCAATTAACGGTATCTTCTAAAAATAGCATGTTAGCAATCAAATACCCATGATTCGCGCTCCAGAATTGTGTTAACTCCCAGTGAAAAAGATCAATTTGTAACAGCATGTGCAATTCATATACATAATTTCTTATAATTCCTAAAGTATCTCAGTTCCATTGCATATATCCTGACTGAAAAACTAGCTAATTGGCAGCAACGGTAAGGGATTGCTGTGGCTGAATCTTTTTCCTTCTTTTCCTCTATCCCTTTTTTTTAGAAGAGGGAGAGAGAACTATATTATCAGAAGGATCCTTTTTTTTCCCTTTCTTTCTTTGTTTAAATTCACTGCTGCACAGCTTTTCGTAATGTGAGATTATACAGCAGCCTCATTATATTCAACTCTACAGTTTGTTGTTCAGCCATGAGCTTGATGGTTGCATGAAGTGTGAGGTGAGTTTAAATCCGTTTTCTAAAGGAGATTCTTCACTTCATCATTATCTTGCTTCACTGATTGTTTCTGGGGCTTACAAAGATGCATCCATACAAAATATTGTACGGCTCCTACTCGGGGAGAATAGAGTGGCTAACAAAAGACTGCAATGGAGTCCTTAGGGAGCAAGCCATGCGGTTATGGGTTGGAGAACAGATTCTAAACTTCTGCTCTTTTCATCTTTTGAGTGATTATTTCCAAAACCTCTTGCTGTTCAAGTCTCACCAGAGCGCACAGTTATCACTTGTGAGCTCTTCAAGCTAGGCTGTCTTGACTTCCTTCTATACTTCTACTCCCACTGGGACTATGAGTCCTTTACTCTAAGTTTTTCTGAATTGGGTTGTCCCTGGTGAAAGGTATTACCAGCTGCACTCCAAACCAGGTACTGTAGACCCCCTCTTTATTCCAGTTGCTTGTGATGGTGATTGTTAGTTCAGAATCTCAAAGGTGCCACATACACAGCCAATTGATGGTATTTCCACAGTGGATGAGGGTCAGGAGTTTGTTGGAAGAAATGAGACAACTTCACATAATCTGATATGGATCCAGCAGATTAGAAATAGGCCTGGAAAATGGGACAGTGACACTGATAGTGGTGCTGTGAGAAGGAGTAACACAAAACACAGACACTCCCAAGCATTGCTGGTGTGGTACACTTGAGAAAACACGTGCATTCAAGTATTTTGTGATATTTGATTTTTTTTTCCTGAATTACAGAAATGTGTGTGTGGGAGAGGAGTAGTCAGTTTGTTTATATGTCTTGACATAAATTACCATGCTATTATATTCTAAGATTTATCAGAAATGTTTGTGATGTTACAGAAATGGTGTAATTCTACATAATGATAAAATACACATTTCTATAATTTCCATAATAATTTGAGTTGTGTCGTGCTAAAGCACTCCTCCCCAGACTATAGGGGTAAGCAGGCCTATTTCCTGTAGGTTCCGTGCATGTTTATTTTGGTAAACAATCCATAGCACCTATTTCCTTGTGAACTGCAAGGCTGGTTCTCTCCTGCTGACATGGTCGAGCTGTGAAGCACCGCAGATGGTGATGCCGGTGCTCGACGTGTGAACAATATGGGACAGGCCTGGAAAACCTGCCAGGCTTTGTGAGGGGTCGGAAAGCTTGAAACGGACATGTTCCCCCGGGCTCCAGCAGCTCTAATTAGTGTTTGTCCCAGCTTTGCTCCGTCTTTGGATGTCTAAGGCAACTCTCTTTAATAAGGTAGGAGTGCTCTGTGTTGTATATCTGCTTATTTTTTCTTTCAGAAGTCAGAATGTATAGGCCTATTTTTATTCCTGCTCAGTGGAAGGCATATGTCTGAGTCGTTCCTCTGAATTTATTTACATAGAAGAAAGACCCCTTTTCAGGGTTATCTATTGCATATACGCTGATAGGCTACTTGCATCTCTATATCCTTTTTACACTATTTAAAAATTAACTGGTTTACAGTCTTTATTCCTGTGGCATCAGTGGAACTTATCTAATTATATT
Organism: Tinamus guttatus; assembly: GCF_059628265.1. Lineage (NCBI taxonomy): Eukaryota > Metazoa > Chordata > Aves > Tinamiformes > Tinamidae > Tinamus > Tinamus guttatus. The sequence goes on from NW_028288923.1 coordinate 2,421,499, forward strand.
GTCTGAGAATTCATTATTTTCTTATGGAACTTATTTAGTCAGAATTCAAGAGTTTAGAGAACTATAAAATGTAGAAATACATTAATACTATTTTTATAACAGTAATGAGAAATGTACTTACATTTAATTTGTTTTAAAATAGTCCAAATAATCAAAGTCCAAGTTTTACAGAAAATCATTCGGATGCGTCAGTGACTCAGTGAATACCAGTGTATGTTATGGGCAACTCAACAGACTGAAAATGTTTAAATATTCTTCTCTGTGCATTGGGAACCACTCAGTCAATGTTTGATGGACTGGAGTTTAACTCGACCAGTTAAAATAATTTTTAGATTGTCTCTGAAAAATTTGAAAGAGAGCAATTATCTCAAAAAAGATTTTCATTTGAAATCACATATTCTTTTTTCTTAGTCTAATATGTTCATTTCGAAGTCTTTCAATGAGTTCCATTGCTGACTGTTCTCTCAGAATACGTCTTGAAACAAGATACCAAACTTGAAGGAGAATTGTTCCATGCAGCGCAGCAATGCACTGCTCACTGACACATATCTAGAGAGTAATAGAAGATCATGTCATCTGCTGCTTCTCTCTTCTGAAAAAGAAGGGAGAAATGAAGTCCATTCCAACAGATCAGTTACCTTTAGAGAGACTTTGTAATTAAATTAATATCTTAGATGCTATTTTGTTCAATATATTCCTACTTTTATTCTTTTAATCTTTCAATCTGTCATTAAGTATTTAAGGATATTTTTAATTCTCTACATTGAAAATCTAAGCTGATTTCTTTTACAAATGATGTTAAGCAGTCAGAAAGCTCACTAAGCTATGGAAAGAATGGGGACATATCATTTCTCAGTATGATGAGGACTCTGGAAACTGATTCTTTTCCACTTAGCACTTCCTCATTTTATACTTCATCAGTAAAATTGCTATAAGTAACAACATGACAGAGCAATGCAATGAGAAAGTTAACAAACACTACAAACATCTGATTATTCACAGGATTTCATGAAGAGTTGAGCATCTCCTGACTTTGGGAATGAAGATCTCGATGCTTTGTCAACTCAGTCCAGATGCATAACACATACCCACTCTTAGTAGTTCCTACAGTGGAACGTGGGCATGCACTGAGGTGGCTGAATGGACTGCTTAATTAAGCAGAAAAGCAAGTGCAAGCTAACTTTGCATCTCTCATTGCAAGTCCTGAAAATTGACTGTCCTTATGAAAATTTGTTTTTCTGCGCTTAATCTACTCACCAGGAAGCAAACCTTGACTAAATGAGTTAGATGACATCAGCAAAGTCTTGCTTTGCTTGAGAGAATATTTCTAATCTTACCAATAATTCTGGAAAACCAACTGTTTAGCTATTGTCGTTGTTACCTGCTCAAGGGATAAGAAGGACACATCATGAGCTACAAACAAAACCAAAAGTCCTAAATTATCAGTACCACATGGGAAGAAATCCCCAACTGTGGTGCACATCGCACCGAAAATCCAGCTGGCTGTCTTACGTAGAGCCATCTTCTATCTGCATTTTATCTGTGTCGTTGCAGTGAAGGACGTGAAGAAGCTTCTTACTCTGAGCATTATCAGTGATTTCAAAACTTTCTTTTTTGCTTGCATTCATGTTTCTCTCTTCATCAACTTTCATGTCCTTGAACAAAGAGGATTCTGAATGCATATAAAATATTTACATTTTATGTTTTTTTGTTGATTTTGTTTTATTTTCACAAGCTGGCCAGTGTTCTGGAGACATTAGAACTATAATACTTTTCTCTAAGATTTTAAATGTTGTAGCAGCTGCGCTAGAAAATCACTATTATTGTTATAGCATAGCATGAGGCAGGTTTATTTACAGAGAAACAGACATTATTTGATACTATTCTTTTATCTCTTGCTTTCTTAACATATGATTAATTACCCATCTTGTTGTAGGTTTATAAACTTAGGTAGATATGTATATGAGTATTAGCCTAATACTCATGCTTTCCTTTGTGCCTATGATTTGGCTCACAGAAATCAGACCAGCAGAGTTATTCAGTTGCATCTCTGTGCACTGCCTTACTGACCACAACAGCCCTGCGGGCCTGAAAACTCAGGATTAGTGACTCAGTAGCACTATTTTTGGGGACAGGAGACTTGCTGATCTGATCTAGTGTGGCCCAACAGTATTCTCTAGTACTTCTTTTTAATTATTATTATTTTACTTTAAAATTCAGTGGGAGTTAAAGTTTCTGTACTTCAGTAACAGTTTTAAATTTCAATGGATTCTGTTTTTGACAACAGTAAAAACCCTGTTTCCATGGCTTGAAGATTCCATGTAACGGACCCATAATGTTGTTACATGTTACAGAATTCCACATTCAATCCAATTCAAGCAGAAATTTCTGCTTGATACTGATCCAACAGAGTCAAGACTTTATATCTGTGGCATGTTTCTCGTCTGTAAATTCATAGCTATGCTGGCTGCACGTGAGTAGCCAAATATCTATTCAGGCAAATGAAGGAACCTATTAACCTGGAGCAACAGACTTCAAAAATTAATCGTATTTATTAATCACACAAAGTTTTACTGGTAACAGTATCAGTAACCAGAATTTGGCATCCAGATTCAGAGTAATTATTACATTACTACATATTCAGTGCATATGTCTAAATAGATTTACGTTAAATTATTCTGCAACAAATAAATGTTTTTCAGTCAGCTTTGTTTAGTTTCATGGCATTGAGTCACTTTTTTTTTAACCATTATAATAAAAAGAGTAGTTTGGAGATTACAGAAACCTCACTTTCTTTCTGAATTGCCTGAGAAGGTCTTTGCTGGAAGTTAACTGACAATTACAGGTTCTTCGGATTTCTATAGTTCTTGAATGTATTTGTTATATACCATTAGTCACCAGGTGAAGCCCGTCAGTAATGGCAATACCCTTCAGCAATAGCTCGGGAGAATTTAACACTGATTGATGGCAGGTCACCTGGAATTGGTTGGCAGAATTTCCAATTTTCTGTTGGGAAATTGCTTATTTCTTGAAGTCTATTCCCATTTTTGCAAGTGGACAGCAAGCTGAGATTATACATTATTATGTGTCTAACTATAAAATTGTGATGGATGGTGTCACACACTTAAAAAGAGTTAAACATTTCATTTGGGGCCGGTTTCAAGCAAAAGGCTAAGTAACTTTAAATTGTAAGCTATAACTTGTTTTTGGCTTTCATTTGTTCATTTGGATTCAGAACAATAGTATTGCATCTTAACTAGTTTTAAATAGAGACCTATTTGCTTTGTTATCATTCTTTTAAGTATTCAAAGGATTATGATATCTTTGTTTTAAACACTTTTTCACTTTCCAGGGTTTATCCAGGGACTGACTGACTGAGTAGATTAATGTTTTACTTTCACTTGTGGGACCTAGGTTAAAATTCTGGCAAAACTGCATTGGCAGAAAATCAAAGGCCATTCAGCAAAGCCTTCCCACAGTTCTTTTAAATCAGAAGGGAGAACAGCCAATACCAGCCAGTCATTTCCTGTTTCCAAAAGGATGCATGTTAAAAGCAAGAACCATTTGCCATTAGTGTACAATATGTATTATGTTTTTTAAAACCTGGCTGTATTGTTTTGGAACAAATTACCTATGCCCTTCCATAATCTAGTGGAAAATAGTGACAGTAGAAAATAAGAGGTGATGTTATCACTCAAACAAGAAAATGTTATATATTAATGACATTCTTAAAATAGAAGCAAAATAATAATGGCTCTGATTTGAAGTCTTAGACACAAATCCTAAGATTTGAGTTACCTAAAAATCAGGCTGCCGATGTGGAACACAGAGCCCTTTCTCAGCTGACCAGGATCCTACGCCGCAAGGCAGGAGGCTTGAAATGGCACAAGTTGGTGACTGCGAGTGGAGCGGCACATCTCACCATCCTCACCTTTACCTGCTAAGAATCAGCTTCCCTGCTTCCATTCTCATGCTTGAAATTTGATTTCTTTCCTACACTGTGAGATGGCTTAAGCAGGATGAGTAGGGGTGACCTTCCCCTGGTTTTAAGTAGCCTTTAGCTCAGTCACTGGGTTTTCCAGGAGGCAATAAATGTAGGACTTCGGGCACTTGCACAGGTGCTCTTCTGCTTCCCGGAGAACATGTTAATTATTGGCTGTAGTATGAAGCACCCCTCCTTTGGCAGTGCTGGACAAGACAGTGATCACTGCAATTTAATTTTATAGTGTGCTTTTTCCTGCTGGTTTATGGTCTGCATACTCAGAATCTGCCAGCAGGCTCAAGTGCCTCAGATAATTTTGAAGAAAAAGTACCTTGTTTCTGAATCCTACTTGGGAGCAGGCAGGGCTGAGTGTGAAGGCACCTTAGCCACATTGAGCACTGCACTAGCTCTCCCTGAGCTTCCTAAATACACAGGGAGCTTCCTAAAAGCTTCTCCTAGGGGTTAGGTAGCTGCAGGCAGCACTGATTCTTCTGTCAATATTTTGTGCTGAAAGCAAAAACTTCACCTAATTCCCTCTTCCGTTACTTAATATCTTCCCTGAATCTGCTCTTTCTGTCCAACTGTTCATCTGCACACCAAGGTTACAGACTTAAATCCTTATTTTAATGAGAAAGAGTGCCAAGATAAAATCAAAGGGTACTCAAGGTAAATCAAGCCTTCTCTGTATAAACTTCAGCACTTTTAAAATTTGTCCCTAAAGGAAATCAAAGATAAAATAACTCTTTTATAAGGTAGCTCAGGTACTCAAGAGAATCCCAGTAGAACATGGGAATTGGCAGCGTTACTTCAGAAGCTTTTATATTCCAAGATTTAATTAGATGTCCCTAACTAGAACTGTGGAAAGATGTTCAGTCCTTTTAGATATTTTTCTTATGGACTCCTATTATGAAGAAGCTATTTAATATCACACGATGTCTGATTCAGAAATCTGACCTACTAGGAACAATCAAATGTGCTATTTAGTCTTTCATCTCAGGTTATACTGATTAGACTTAGTGAGCAAGCAAATAGTGCATTTGTTTTCTAGAATTAAAAATGCATTTAGAATCTTTATTTTCATTCCACTCGGTGTGTACTGGATATTAACCTATTTTCATTATCTTGAAAATTAACTAATTCAGAATTGTTTTGTATGCCCAAACTAGAATCCACAGAAACATGCTAATTATTGTTTTTAATCCTCCGCAGTTATAGGAAAATAAATATCTTTCTGCAACATTTGAAGTCATACAAGCCTTGTTTTATTTTCTCAGTCCTAGGAGCCAATACTTGCATAACTATTGATGCTTTTTATCAGAAGCATTGGTGCACATCAGTGAGAACTTTCTACCACCTTGAAAATGACTTTTAGAATATTTCATTAGCAGACTGTCTTTCAGAACTCAAGTTGACATTCATGTTTCTTCACACCAGGCTTTCATCCACAAAGCTCTTTGTTCTGCTGAACAGTTTCGAGACAATATGGGCAATCAAAAAAAAGCAAAGGCTTATGACCTATCTGCATCTTCCATTCCAACATTTGATCAGTCTTATTCAAATCTCATCTTTTAATACTCCTCTGAGAACTTTCTGAGAATTTTATTTCCTTTCTTTCATTATGATTTTATTATTTCAAAAACTTCAAACTTAATGAAATGGTAGTTCTCTATAAAGTGAGAGGCGGATGCCATTGGTGGCTACACATTTATCCATTTTCATCTCTTTCAATAGTCTACGTGAAAAGAATCCGAAAACTAGAATAGTGGGAACAGTCTTTTTTATGTATATTTTACTGTCGGAGAGAGGTAGGGTTGCCTTTGCACTTGTGCATTTGCTTTTAACAGTAAAACACAGGAGTGGGTTGCTTAGCAGTTTTAAGGAAGGAGAGAACTGCCTGTTACCCATATAGCTATGAAATTAAATATAATATGTGTGTTTAGAAAGACAAAGATCTTTATTACCAATCAGTATCTCTAGCTAAATTAACGTCACCTGACATTCGTTCAGACTTCGCCGTATACTGCGATGCCGGCTGCGTGTTGGTCTGTGCGGCGTGAGCCTTCGCACTGCAGCTGCGTTACTGAGCGCTGGGGCCTGCCCGTCGGCACCAACAGGGCTTCACTCGTGCAGTCACTTCAGAAAAGATTCGGAGAAGCAAATTCTGTGGCTGGTGGAGGAGGTAACCCAAGGCTGAAAACAAACAGAACCAGACACATTTAAGTTAAGGCTGCTTTGGGCTTAGTTCCCTTCTTCGCGTGCCAGTCATCTTGGTTCTCCAGCCTATGGCAATAACAATTAAGCATCCTCTTTTCCACATGACTGCTCTAAAAAAATGAAGTCATTACATTGTTGCTGTTGTGATATTTTGCATAATAAGGTTACTTCTCTGGAGTGCAGTATTGGTTTGGCTTCTGCTCTGAGATGCAGTGATTCATTAATGCATGTGCTATATAGCTGGGCCAGATTCTCGGCTGGTGAAACTTTATGCCCCAGCAGGTAGTGAGCTGATGAAGCCTTTCCCATTGCACAAAGGCATAGAAGCTTCATCAGCAACTGTTTTTCCTAGATCTTATTCTACAATGGAAAAAAAAATATATGCAGTGTCTGACAGAAAAAGTTTTATGTGCCCAGAAGTTCAACTGCTGATGAATGAAATCTTCTCTGTCAGAAGTTGCATTTCACTACCAGGTAAAATCTTTCTGTTAGCAGGCAGATAAAATCTGTTTTGGCAGTATCGGTGTTTCTCTGCAGGTAAAACGTTCTCCATCAGCAACTACACTTTCCACTTGGATATAATTTTCTCTGTCAGAAGTTGCCCCTCTGTGACAAAACTTCAGAAACTATTTCACATGCGTTGTCGCTCCTGTCATCACAAAGTATTAAAGATGTTAAAGCGCTCCTTGAAAAGCTATGAAATTGGTTCCCCATAATATTACTAAATGAAACATGTAAACTTCTGCCTATAACATTCTGGATGTCAAACCTCAAAAGTCGGGAAATAAAAGCTTAAGCCACATTTTATTCTTTCCTTTTTTTATTCCTTTGTTTTATTATTATTCCTTTTCTTTCTTTTCTACCTACAAACATACATTTTATCACTGCCATAACTACTTTTACCACAGATAGTACTGGATGCACTTATTGCTCTCTTTGTGATCGTATAGTTGTCTATAGAAGACTTCTATCCCATAATGGTGATGTATTTCTTTTTATTCTTTCTATTCTTGCTATTCTTTCTATTCCTATGTACAGGAGATGATTTCAGTGTTCACTGCCAGTGCTATATACAGTATAAGGTAATGCTTGCTTTCTTTGTCATTCAGTGATTACTGATCACATCTCAATTTCTATCACAGGCAACAAAGTAAAGAAATGCGTCATTATTACTTTAGCTTAATAAATGAGATAGGGAAAAATGGCTTAAATGTAGATGAAACAGCCCCTGGAACTGTCACAGCTAATGCACTGACAAGTGCTTCCACAGTCTTTCCAGTATATTAAATAGGTTAAACAAATTAAGTGAATTACCACATCAGTGACTCCCATGCTACTTGTGAAATAATAAATGTCACGTAAAGCAATATGTCCACATCGGTCTGCAATGGGAATGGAGAGTGTCACTCAGGGGCCACAGGGCATTTCCAGCAAAGCCACCTTCGTTGTGCTGAGAAGCAGCAGGGTTAGCTTGCAGAGCACACGGCTCAAATACAGACAAGATGAACTTAAGGTAGTAGCAACCTCTTCACTATTTGTCATATAACTCCCAAGGTATCTTCTGTTGGTGGTGGAATCCATCAACCTGCATTTTTTGCAACCTGATGTTCATTTGGAGTAACCTGTTTGTCAGATAGCGCGGAGGGGGTGGCTGCTGAAAGGCTCGCTCGGTTCTTACACTGAGTATACCAGGAGGTACTGTCTTGTTTCCCCTGCAGAGAGGAAGACACTCTTGGTGACAATCACTATATAGTTAACAGTAGCAAGAGTAGTTGGAGCTGCTCGGATGAAGCATGCTGTGTAATGTATAAAGCATACTGTGTAATGTATAATACTGACTGTTCTACATCCTGTAATTAATTTAACCGCCCGTGGCTAGGGGCAATGGGTTACTGCCCTCTCTCCAGTCTACCAACTCCTTAATAAACAAACAAACAAACAAAAAAGCTCTAGAAAGAAGATATTTAAATACAGGAGAATACACTTTCCTGGTTTTATTTGCGTTGAAATATATTCTCACAGTTAGGGTCAGAAGGACATTATGAAGAAAACATATTTTGAAGTCAATGTCCCCTGTAAAGGGACACAGAGGATTGTGTCCCTTTGCTTTACTCCCAGATGTTTTTAGTAGCCGTCTGAGATCCCACTGATTCATGGGCTGAAGAGAAGCTTCAGAGTCCTAATATTATTTTTTTAGGATGTAGAGCAATCTTCCCTCTTCTGAGTGAGTAGAGCAATGTGCAGACATTCATTATGATAGTATTGGTAGTTACACATTTTTATACTCTAAAAAAAATCTTGTTTTCTTTATAAAAATACTGTTTCTTTGCAGGTATTATTTGCATTAGCTATATATATATATATATATATGTTTATGTGTATAGATACATATAAGTAGGATTTTGTGATACGTGGCCAAAAATTTAGTAAAGGAATTTGGAGATTTCACAGTGTCCTGTTCTTACCCTGGCTTAAATATCTGGATTTGCAATTAATAGCATTCTCAGTATATTTTTCTTCCATAGGTGATGAGCACAGCCTTAATAACTTATTCATAGCACTAGAAAATTAAAAGATAGGTAGGCCTTGTCCTTATGCTCTTGAAAATTCTTGCAGACAAAAAGGAGTAATTCTAGGTATCACGACCTCAGGAGAAACTCTAAACAGTCTTAGAGAAGAAAAATAAAGTCGTCTTGAAGTACTAGGCATAGCACCAGTGTAGCCTTTCTATACTCTGAGGGACGACTTCATGCTAAAAAACTAAACTTCCCAATGCCTTCCTTGTAGAAGTAAGGAAGGGGTAAGGTAGCTACCAAGAGGATTATTTCATGACTGTTACTTTCTTATTGTAGGTGAGTGGTTTGAGTTTGCAATCAAAACTTACCTGGCAGTGTTCTCTTTCCTCCATTAAAGTTAAAGTATGTGACCAGGAGTTTCCGAAGTGAACAGGGACAGGGAACCTTTAACAGGTGCTAACCACCTGCTTCTTATAAACCTTAAAAATTGAACTACCCACAATCACTGGTTGCTTTCAGACAAACTGGCATTATAACATATTAATAAAGACATCAGGGAATTACACTGGAATAGTTAGAAACTAAACGAGTCAATTGTCCTAAGCGTATTATCATTTAACAAGCTTATTAATTATCACTATTTTAACAATTAATAGAAACCTGTCTCGCTGTAGGCTATTTTGATAACTGTTAATTAAGTATCTACAAAATCCTTACAAAGTCCATGTGCTACTAAGAATGAGATTAGGCATTTCTTGCTTATGTAATTTTGAGCTAATTACACGACTATTAGATTTATCTTTTAAATGCTCAGTAAGTTCTCTTTTAACAATCATCTTATGTTTAATTAAAAAGCAGTATCTGGCTTGATAAATTTAAAATAAATGCTTCCTGGAGACACTAAATTAAGGTGTTAGTAACATTTTACTAGTGAATAAAGGACAATACAAATGTTTTCACAAATCAGAGTAGTTGTCCATCCCACCAAAAGGCAAGTAAATAGAAAAGAATTTTCCAAGGGCCACATTTGAAACAGAAAAGCAAATAAGATCGGCTGCTGTTCTACTATTCCGTAATCAAAACGGAATGAGTTACTTGATGTTTTCAAAAATGTATGTGGTTCAAAATACAGTAGAAAATGTTTTTTTAAAAGTTTCCTTCTGTATCTGTAAATGAACGTAAGTAAATTTAGCCTATCTACTTCAAAGAATGTTGATAGTATTAGACCAAGTCATACTTAATTATTTTTTAAAGCATATTTAACTATCTAAAGCTAGGAGTGCCCTAAGTGTCTCATTTGCAGTGAAATTATTTACTTTACCTACATAAAATGATTTTCAAAGAATGTCAATGTTGTGTTTGCATATGGCTAATATGATGAGCCCATTGTGCTTAATCAGAGCCATAAAATTTTTTTCAGCCACTCCATTATTTGAATGTGAGGAGAAAGGCTTAACACAGAGAACAGAATTCTAGAGAACCATGCCTTCTGTGGAAACCTACTAAGTGAAAAGTGTAAAGAAATAGAAGATTTTGGCTGGAAAGAACTCAGGAAGTCATCCAGCTTCACTGTTTTTCTTTCTTTGTTATTCTTGATTTGTGCTTGGCCAGACAGTTTTTATATTTATATACCCAAAGGTTTGCTGTCCTCTGGCAATTTATTCTGTTCATGTTTCCCTATCCTTACTGGTCAAAAGCTCTTCTGAGGTCTACCATGTTCACTGAGATGCTGTTTGAGCCCATTGCTTCTTGGTTTATCTTTCGTGGACACACTTAACAAATCATTCTCTTGTTCTTCTTTGCAGATGTCTTTCATATGAGGGCTGTTATATTCTGCCTCACCCTTCTCTTCTTCAAGCTAAAGTACCCCAGTTAATTGAGTTTTCCTGAAAGGCCATGTCTTCTGTATTTCTAATGATTCCCTTTGTTCTGCTTTAGTCCTTGCCATACTGCCATCCAGTGCCCAATGCAGTGCTCTAGCTGCATCTTAGCACTGCTGGAAAAAAGCAGAAAGTATCATTTATGATACAGCTCTTTCCTCCTCTTATGCACCCTGCTATGGGATGCTTTTTAGTAACATCACATTGACTCACTGCAGATTATGATCCATTAAAGACCCCTAGATTTTCTGCAGGGATTTTGTTCTGCGAGCTGTTTCCTGCCTCGCATGGCTCTGTCGGTGACACCTGCCTGGTGCAGAGGGTTGCTCTCATCCCTCATCATTTGTACTTTGGAGTATTTTTCTAGTGTGATAATGTCATTTTGAATTCTATTCATGTCCTCTGGCAGATCTGGAATCCCTTCTGCCTCAGTGTTAACTGCAAATTTTAAACCTACTCCATTAGCCAAGTAATTATTTAATGATACCAGATATAAGGCAGATTGCAGTGGAGACTCGCATGAAACATCCTTTTAGTCAGGCCATAAAATATTCATACTTAAGGTAGGGCCAGAGTTTTCATTCTGTTTTTCACTTCCCCTATAATCTTTTCATATATAAGGTGCACTACAGTTAAGAAAATGAAGCAACGTCAGTAAAACAGTGCAGTGAAGCAATGTCAAGTAAAATTACTCTATGCCTCAGACTTTGACAACATCAAGAAATTTATCGTTTGTTTTGAAAAAGAATGGAATCAGTAACTTACTCAGATTTGCAGCTGGATGTTTAGAAGCGCCAGGCACACAAAGGTGCGTCCAGCTTCCTCAGCATGACCTGGCAAACTGCGCGTTTCAGTAGTGCCTCGCGCCGCCGCTCTGCTAGGCAGCTCTGTCCGTACAGCCAGATGTTACTGAGCGTAGTTAGAGCCTTGCAGCTAAGTGCAGGAGCCATGCGAAGGGTGCATCATTAAAGATGAGCATTATCTCAATTACAAGGTGAAGATAACAAAAGGCTCTTTATATTTTCTTTATTTCTGTCTAGCTGTGCATGTGTTTTCCATCTTTCAACTGTACTCTCCTCATCTGATTTATTTTCTCACAGTAAATGTTATCACAAGTCATGAATTGTTCTCACTTCATGTTTACTACTGCAGATAACTATTATCTCCCACAGTCCTGTTGGCTTTATCCTTATCTTTATGCATTTCAAGGCTTCCTTCAATTATTTCATTTTAAGGTGCTTTACTTCTACATAACTACAGATTAAATGTGTGTGGTCCTCAAATACTGCAAGCGTCTGGCTCCCAAAATGAAACAGAATTCCCAAGTGCTCTCCTGCACCTCGGAGCAGTAAGAGTGCAGGCATTACCGTGCATATGTGTGTTAAGGTCAGCTGTGCTTTCTGTGGGACTGTCTCTCCACTTAAGAATCACTTGTCATGAGTTGGGTATTGTCATTTTTTTAGCAGTTCTCTTTATTAAAAGCTTTGAAGCTGTGATGCTGGTTCAGCTTTCTTTGCTTTTTGACTGACTGATTAGGGAAGTGGTGATAATATGATGGATCTCAGCTTTCATTCCCAGGAAAATTGCAGGAATTCATTGCCAGTAAACCCAGTTCTGCCATCAAACTGCTGACATGCCATATTGCTTTGCTTCTGATTGTCACTACAGTCATATCTGTCAGTTCATCAACTTGATAAAAGTCTGACTTGTTTGTAGTAATGAGGCATTTTTTATGTGGTTTATTGTGGAAAACTCCATTCCTGTTTCAATCTAGGTCCTGATGCCATAAAAGTCATTGTATCTTTTGATGCTTGACTAGTAAGCATCACATTCATCCCCCAGATCTCAAATATTGTTATTTTTTGTAGTCCAGCACCTTTTGGATACAAAATTTTGTTCTAGATCAGTGTATTTCCGACAGAGGCTTTGGTTTCAGCTATGTGAAAGCAGTGTGGTGCAATTTCATGCAATTTATATGTCCAAATAATCTCAGTGGTTCAGATGCTCTCAAGTGGCTGGTGAGCTGCTCTTGCAGCGCGTGGCAGTTTGACCCGAACGATAACGTTAGCACATGTAGGTCTTTGTCCGTGGTGCGGCTCTGGATCATTTCCATGCCTTGTCTTGGAGCTGCCGTATGACTGACTTGGTCAATGTTCTTGAGGTTTCTGTATCTGCTATGCCCATAATCTTAGAAATTATGTTCATGATCCTGCATCCTGCTCTGCTCAGCACACGAGTGCAGCCAAATAGAAGTTGGTTCCTTTCTGGACACATGTGTTTCTAAACCTTAGCCTTGCAGCTTCAGTAACAAAAACTGAAGGTTTTCAGTGTCTTCATCAGTGTTCTCCTCATCACATTATCCTGGTGACTTCCTGCAAGGGCCGGAACTGCTCTGCAGGGGAAAGTGAGCATGAAGAGCCGTAGGGCAGGGATCCCCCACCAAGGGGACAGTCTCACAGTACCTGAGCAAGGAGAGCAGAGCAGGTCCCTGACACTAACCAGGTTCAAACACGAGTTGCCATCACCAGGGACAAGTCCTTAGAGAAGCAGCAGGTCCGAGGTCAAACCAGGGAGTCAAATCAGGGGGTCAGGGCCTAATTTGTGCAGTATAGGGCCAGGCACGTGCACGGTTTGCAGGACAGGTTGGCATGAAACCAAGGATGAGGTCCTGGGTTTAAAAGCAGCTCCTGAGACAAGAATTCTGAGACTTCTCCTCTAAGAAGGCCAACTGCACTGCTAAGGCTGGTCTAACACCAGCGAGGAGGAGGGGAGAGAGGCCTTCAGCCCTGGCAGTCACATCATCTCTGCTCCAAAGATCCTCCATCCATAGGATGCACGTTGAAGTGTTTGCCTGCAACCCTTCCTGTTGCACCACTGGAAATATTGACCCCTGCTTTCTAGAGCCTTTTGTTTTTGGTATTCCATGTACTGTCACTGTGTCTCTGGTATTTCAATAAGTAACTGCTGAGTAAAGTGAGAGATAACTGCATGTATACTGAATCTTTGTCCAGCAAAAGTCTTGGAGACAAACAACTAATCCTAATCCTGCTAGTGTCCATCTATAAAGTATAATAGATTTTGTTAAATCAAACAGCTTTCTGCAAAGGTAAGTATTTGCTAATTAGCTGGGCTCAGTACTTTCTTTAAGCTCCTTGGATCTTAGCAGGTTTGCAGCTTGCCTAGTGTTCTCAATGACAGTCTCAATATTTATTTAGCAGTGCTATGTTTTTGTGTTTTTTTTTTTCATTTGCTTTATTGCTCCCACTGTTTTGTTTGTTTGTTTTAATTCATTGGGTGTTTTGCAAGACAGGTGTTATACCAGTTGAATTGTTTAATTTATTTCCAGGTGTAACATCCTTGGAAAACATCCCAGGCTTTCAAATACAGTTTGGTAATTTTCAGCAGCTTTGCTATAGGGATACTACAGAGAATTGCCTGCTCTAGAATATTGTGTTCTGCTTATTTATGTATTTTATTAATTATTTTTCTGGCTTTGTAGGTTCACTTGTTTCAGTTGTTAGTATTTTCATATATTTTTATTATGTGTAGTTTGGTCTTTGTACTTCTAGTTTGTATTCTGCTTATGATTTGCATAAATCTTGTAGCATTATCATTGTGCACCTTAGCAATTTTAGTACAATTTTGGCTGAGTTAGTACAATTTTGTGGGTTTTTTTATCTTTTTTTCTTGCAAAAAAATAAGCCTTTGCAGGTCACCATGGTCGCTGATGCTCTACGGCCTAGTTGCACTCAGTGGCTTTTTGTTTCTATGCCCTTGAATCTGATGCAAGCCTGAGCTTTATGTACCACATATTTATTTTTGTGTTGCATTGATGTTGGACATGCAAAATCTCGTTCCCTGAGTCATTGCCTAATTCCATGATATGATGCCTTTATACTTTGTTTTGTCATGTACAACCTTTGACATAACATTTTCTCTTGCTAATGTTATTGCCTATGACCTCCTAGGCAGGGCCTTTTCCATTATCCTGTTTTTCCTCTGAGGTATCAATAGGTCTTTTGTGTTTTGTTTTGTTTTGTTTTTTCCCCTTTGTGAATTTGGTTTTGCCCCTGGAGTTTTAGCATATTTTCTCTTCTTTTCATGTTTTCCCTGTAGCACTTGGTGAACTGTGTATCTTCTGGGCTTGGTAGTTTGGATGGGATGTCATATCTATTTCAATGTGTAAAGACAGAGTTATCACAAGTTCCATGAATATCTCATTTGGATTCCTCAATCTTCCTTATTACTTATTACTACTATATTTTTTGTCTTGTGAATCCACAAATTAGCCCTTTTGAGCAGTCCAACATAAGTGATATATGTTGAAAACCTACTTTAGTTGCTAACAGATTCACACTTCATTTCCAGAGACCCTTCCAGGATTTTATACAGCTGTCTCAGTCTCCTCCCACTGTATTAGACTGCATGATGTTGTAAAAGATGGGATATTTGTCCATGACGTCTTGAGTTACAGGAACTCGTGGGTTCCTCACTTTCTATCCAAATCCATTGCATTTCAGTATTTTTTTCAAAGTGATCACGAAGGACGTGCAGTTGTTGAGCATATTTCCCTTGGACTTCACATGCACGTGAGCTGCCATGCAGGCGAAAGTTTTCTTTTTTGTTTAGGAAGTTTTTTCAAATATTCATGATTTCATATGTCATGAGCTTGCAAGAAATAACCCATTCCTGGTACCAGGTTCTGAGTATTTATAAAAGAAGAGAGAAAACCAAGACAAAACAATATTTATACTTTATTTTAAATTTCCAATACCTTGCGGAGTTCGTAAATTTTCTAGGTGTAATCCTATGCAGGAAAAATTTACAAATTTCTTCACCTCTAGGTGCTCAATTCCAAAACTATCAGAATAGTGAAGAAATATCACAGTACTTATGTGTAACTGCTAGGATTTAGATTTTATGGAGAATATTAATATTAATAGGAAAAGACAAAAAAATTATCAACAGCATTTTTTTCTCAATTAGCGTCAGAGCAAAGGCTAGTCATGCTCTGAGGAGAGTATATTTTGTTTTCCTTTTAAAACAGTGCATTTGTCTGTGAGGGAAATCAGAATCACTGGAAACTATATATCTTTTATAAGCTACAAGGAATATACACTTTCCATATGGTTTGGACTAAAAATATTTTTTCAATCTGTCTAATGTTACATCATTAGTAACATCCATTTTTTTTCAGCTGTACTGTTTCTGGTAGGCTTAAAAAAGTATTAGAATCTCAATATTTTATTGTTTTGCTTGTATTTTTCTTACCAACAATCTGCAAACTTCAGAGAGCTGGTTTGTGTCATGCTAGACAAAAAGTGCAGCCTTTTAGGAATCCTACTCTTCATTTCCTTCCTGTGTTCACTATGAATGAAATGAGAGGAGCAGCTTTTTCCTTCCCAGTCGCGTTGGGTAACGTTGCCTGTCGTTGTCTGTAGCTGTGTGTGCCTGGCTGCCCATTTTAACTCCTGGTCTGTAAGTCTTAGCAACTTATTTTTCCCAATTACCCTGTCTTATAAATGAAAATAAAGTATTTGCCAGAATGCTTGGATTTAGACTCCCCTTGGTCATTTTTCCTAGGCTCACAAAAATGCTAAGGAAATTAGTAGTAGCATCTTAGCAGCACAATAGAAAGAAAAGAATTGTAGTGACAGGTCAGTGTAGGGCACCGCAGCCGCAGCTAAAGGAACTACTTGTGTTTTGTCATTTGAGGTAAGCAAGAGTTCTCAGTTTGATATGCTTTATATGGGTTGTCACTTCCAGGCAATCTGAAACAAATTACACAGTACACTCATGACAAAAGTGTTCCTAGACAGTGGATTTTTCTTTCCTCAGGCGAACCATATAATACCCATAGATCAAAATATGGACAAAAATGCTAATTTGGAGTCCGGACTGCTGTGTACCCACACATCTAGAAGATTGTTAGTGAAACCTTTGTGAAGTTGGCAAGAGTGTTATCGGCAGCTACAGTGGAGGTGAAATTCCAGTGTGTGTATTTGTCACACAAAGCGGTTGACTAGCTTACCATTAAGTCAAACAGAATCGTTGAAAGAAATGAGGCAGGTTATTTAATTGCAAGACAGGGCTAGGAAGAGGGAAGGCAGACATGTGCTAAGCATTTCTGCAATTTCTATTCACAAGTGGTTGGCAATTTCAATAGTTTTAATGAAGAAATATGCTCTATTACCTTTTGTTCTGCTTGCAGATAAGTGGATTATATCTTGTATTTGCTTGTGATCAGCGACAGTATTTCTAATCTATTCTCACATTAATAGAAAAATAGGCTTACTTTTTAAGATAAGATGAAGAGTTTTGTGAATTTAAAATGCATACCTACAGAGCCTATTTCAGCAGAGTTGCTTTCAGTTCTTTCTCACTTAGATCAATTTTATATCACTGGTAACTCCAGTGTTTTATCGATATAAAGTGCATGTAAGGAATTTGGTATCTTTTGTCAAAAAAATACAAACATTTGTCTAGGTAGGCAAAAGGGCCAGGCCTGTAGCTAAGCAGTGCAGTGATGATGATCCTGCCAGCTGGGTTCATTTATGGTGTTTGCATAATCTGTCTGCTGAAAGACCGTGTTCTAGGCTTTTAAATAGTACAGCCTTCTATTCTGTAAAGAGCTGTAGAAAAATCAAAACTAAAAGTCAGTTAATCTGTCTTCTAATCTAATGAAGAAAGCCAGTAAATCTAGCCCATATCATTTCTGTGTTTTACTGTTTTTAGAGTTACTGTAGTTCTATATGTCTAAATTAAATCTTCTGTGTTGGAAAAATAAGCCAGTTTCTTCTTGGCTAAGGTTGAGTTTCATAGAGATGAGTTGATCACCATCTTGGTACTAATTGCCATCTTTGTAATAAACTTTTGTATTTTTGAGACATTTACCATTATTCCTCCATCCTCCCTGTCCTGGCTCAAACCAAACCAATTATTTTAACCTTTCATTATAAGCAATGTTTTCTAAAATCCTTGTAATTTTTGTTTCAATCCTCTGGAACCTTTCTAATTTATCTGCACCTCTCCTGGTGTGAAGAGCAGGTATTCTAGAGGAGGCTTCCTACAGCCCAGGAAAGTGCAGTCATTATTTCACCAGTGTTCTGTATGAGTGTCCCTATACATTCCTAAGTTACATTTGTCTTCCTTTCTTAACCCAAACTGATACTCTGATCAGCCATAATCTGTTTGTGTCCTGCTCTGGTCCCAGACAGTTGTTCCCTGGTTTTGCAATTATGAGTTTATTTTCCCTTCCTAAATATAATACTTTGTACTTGTCTTTACTGAATTTCATCTTATTGATTTCAGACTGTGTTTCCAATTCATTATGGTCAAAACCATTCAGAATTCTTATCCTCGCCTCCAAAATGCCTAGCGCCATCCACAGTTTTGCAATATGCTCTGTCTTCCTTTACACTAAGGTGTTAATGAATGCATTGAATTATACCAGACATGGAGCAAACTCCTGGGAGATCATAAATGATTTGTCTCAGGATTTGACTAAGTGCAGTTATTAATCATTTATGCAATCACAGTGGAAGTGGAAAGGGACCTTTGGAGATCATCTAGTCCAACCTCCCTGCACAGACACAGGATCATGTCCAGGTGGGTTTTGAAGATCTCCAGAGGAGACTCTGCAACCTGTCTGAGCAGCCTGTGTTTGTGCTTACCTAAGAGTTAAACCATGAAGCATCTTTTTTTCTTAAGAAAGGGTTATATGGGACAGCCTAATAAAGTCTAGCTATGTTACATTTACTTATTCCTTCAGCAATCCAGTTCCTTTCCTGGAGAGGGGTATCATGTGGGTTTGACATCACTATGTTACACTGCTTGGATTTTTTTTTTCTACTGACCACTTGTCCCCAGAATATCAGTTCCTTAATCACAAACAATTTTTGTTCTGTTTTGACTCAAAAATGTGAATGTAATTCCTTTCTGAACCATTCACCCAAATGTGAATATTTGTAGTATAAGTATTCATATCTAATACAGTTCATTTCCAATCTGTGGTCTACAGATGTTTGTGGATTATTTACACAAAAGGAAAGTTCTGTGGATTATTTTTATGGATTATTTCTAGGCAGTGCATAACAGGTCATTAATAAATATTGTTCACATAGCTAGACTGAAATCTGAATATAGGAACTTTCTTGAGTCTGGTGTCTCTACCAAACAAATACTAGGTATTCACAAATTTGAAATGGCTGAAAGTTTCGGTACTAGTTTCAACAAAAGCTGCAAGTTTCAGTGTGTTTAAGGTGCTGCTAGTCTCTTACAGTGACTGCTGCTGAATGTTTTAAACATCTTCTCTGCCCTTCTGTGTGCATTTTCCTGCCTGTCAGGCTGAGGATGTGTTCTGCGGGGTCTCTTTCTTCAGGACCCAGATTTGCTTCAGCTCTGGCACGCTCAGCTGCCTGCGGGTCCAGGGGTGCAGGCGGCAGCCCTGCGCTCGCTCTGCTTCCCGGGGGCTCGGGAGACTCTCACTCCCCGCCAGTCCCAGCCTGCCCGGCCCAGGCTTCTGTGGCACGTTATCCGTGCGGGCTGTAGGCTTTGGTTTCATGATGCCACAGATCGGTGCAGAGCTGAACTATGTTTCATCTAACGTTCTGTTACCACAAAAAAAAAAAAAGTTTAAAAAATTAATTTGTCTTTTCCTGCCTTACTCCATATGTCCATGCAAAAAAATGTGAAGTTATAGTCCAACATTCCTTTCTGCATTCTGGTGGTACCAGAAGCCCAAGCACCAAATCTCCATGAGTTCCTTCTCTTTACATCCCTCATACTCTTCTTGTAAGACTTGTGGTCTCGTGCTGAGGTCCCTGGATGCTGGGATTGTTTGGCTTGTGTGGCTGACCATGTAGGTGAATATTCACTGCTATTTATGGTGAAGGCTGGAGACATAGCAGCATTTAGTAAGAGAAACCCTGCTTTAAACTGAAAATTAAGTGAAGACAGAAAGAAGAAAACTGCTCTTACTTTACCAAGGTACCAAGGGATTAAGGGCTAGATTTCTTACAGACAGCTGCCACAGCTCGAAGCTTACTCAACCCAGCATCGTATTCAGTTCACGTTAATCTACCTGGATGAGAACTGCAATGTCCAAACAGCAGACACAGAACCCACACTGCCACCTTTCCTCCAGGGGAAATAATCTCCAAAAGAGGGACAGGGTGGACAGCAGGGACAGTAACCTCTTTGGCCAAGAAATAAATCTGAACCAGGTCAGGATTGAGAGCCCAGCGAGCGCCAGGCTGACCTTCAGCGAGCTCACATGTAACACAGCTGCCTTGCAGGAGGGACAAACTCTGTAAACTGTGTTTTTGTTCAGCTGTTGCAGTAGTGCAGTAATGCAGTAGTGCAGTAATGCAGTAGGCAAAATCCTAGAAGACCAGAAATCCTAGTCTGAACTGCCTAATTGCTCAAATATCTGTCAGAAAAGAGGGAAAAGTAGTCACAATTCAGATGTTGACCTCAAAGATCTGAAGAAGGTGAAGAAGATTTCACAGAGATTATAGACTTGATTTAAAACTATAAACTATCCATTTTTGAAATTCCCTTGCAAAATTGTGCACTAAAATTGCACAATTTCAACAAAAGTTGAAAAAATGTATCTAAATCCATTTATTTTGTTTTTTTTTAGATCTGTATAAATCAAATGTAAATCCATTTTCCAAGTATAACTTGGGAATACTAAAGCATACCTGGAATCAACTGCTTTGTACATTCACTGCACTTGGATGCCACAGTTTCACAAATGAAGAAGGAAGTTGAATGGTTGCCATTATTAAGGCAGTTCTACTGGTAGGTCTGGTATTATCCTGTACGACAAAGAGAGCTCCTGATTTCAGTACTGCGTTGTTTGCTGTAAGCAAGTGCAGATCAACTGGCTTCCTGCTTCCCCCCCAGGAAGTAAAGGATAACCCTGACCTGCTCAGTAGTTACATCAGCATAAGCAGCAGAAAACCAGACTCAGGGCTGCTTAGAGAAAAGAAGTTATTAGTGATCTAATATGAAATCAGCCTGTCTTAAATAATTTTCCTTTCCATGGCTTATAATTATGCTATGCATTAATATTTTTGTTTTGTTTCCTAGAAAATACAAATGAAAATAAAAAGAACAATTTAAATTGCTTTGATTTTTTTCGCCATCCACCAGCCGAATTTATATACCTCAGGAACTAATATAACTCTTTGATGGGAATTGCTTATTTTCTGTTGACAGCTTTTTAGTGAAAAAGATAGAAATCAGATTGAATTTCGACAGTGAGAAATTGAGAGCTTGTTCTACCAGCAGGAATCTCAAGGCCTCTAATTTTACCTCTGTGAGCAAAGATGAAGCAAGAATATCAGCAACCTACATTCCTACTGGAGAGAGAAAACACAGCATTCTAAAAGTCACAGTGGTGGCAGTCAGAATCTCCAGTTTGTCTAAACTTCAGTGATTTTACCTCAATTTAAATATGGCAGTGTATAAGCACAGTAAGAATGCTGGACTCTGTTACTAGGGACCCATCAGTGTGGTACATTGCAGTGATTGCAGTGAAATAAAGCAGACTCGATCTCTCCCAGGACACATGTGCATCGTCCTTCCCTCTGGGTGAAGTGTTGAAGTCCCTCATGGCAAATCCCTGTCACCGTGAGTCTGGCCACCTCTCTGAGCGCCACCGAACAGCACCAGGAACAGGACTCTAGTGCTTGCAGAGAACCTCTGTTGGCTCTCAGTGCCGCTGGTAAGTTACAGCAATGTAGCTTAGCACTGTTATTCCCTATTTCCAAGGGCTCCTGTTTGAAATACTTAAATTCTTTATTTCCTGTAGAAGCTTGAGTTCTGTTGCTTTTGATGTTGCGAAGCTTAGAAATTCTTCCAAAACCTACATGTTGTTTGTATTAAGAAAGACTTTACTATTTAAATTCTTCAAATACTTATTTTGCTTCACTGCTGGAAAATGTGCCTGGCAAAGCTGGATAGGATAGATTATCAATTAGGCTGAGAAGATGTCGTAGATGATCTTAGTCGTAAGTTTTCACCTTCTCTTCTGTATCCTGCTCCCCAGGCCCTCATCCATGCTTTTCCAGGCCCGTCTCATGTGTGCATGACTCAGCCAGCTCTCCAGCTTGGTACTGGCATAGTTCCTGGTTTTCCGGACAGTCAAGTTAGTTCTGAATTTTTAGGTTATTTTCCAGCCAGATCAGCTCCCAGGCTTCCCTCAGTGTGGTGTGGGTGCAGGGAATGCAGAGGAAGGAGGGATTTGAAGGAAAGTCTTTTCATACAGCCTGCCCACCTCATTAGAAAGAGGGCATTTCATGGAAAGGAGCTCAGGCTGAAACAAGACTATTGTGGCTGCGTGATCCCAACCCCTGACAAGGTCGCCTCCTGCTAAGATTTGTTCAAAACAGTTGATGTGTTACTTTTTAGTGGAAGGCTCTAGGCCAAACTGGATGTGGCCTGTCCTCATGCAGCTACGTTTTCTGTAATTCAGCTGTCATACAGTTGCATGCTTATGAATAAAGCTGTATTTGTTAAGGGATAATGATCACTGTCATCGTGGACCAGCAGAGGACAGTGACCTTCATCAAGGCTGCCTGTTCTCAGTCTCCTTGGCCTTGCCCAGCAGAGGCAGCAGGTCCCGGTGCTGCAGCTTCTCCTCAGGAGCAGCCCTCGCGCCCGCTCTGCGCCCTGGCAGCAGCCTGGAGTTGGGGGTTACAGTTCTAGCTGTCACACTGTCTCACATACAGCAAATTTCCTCAATTTGTTTTTTAAACATTGGTCCACAAAGCAGCATTGCAAGCTGGGAGAGAGGCCTTCAGGTTATTTATGCAAAATGAATGCCTTCAATTAAGTTAATAACTGTTCATATGAGCATTGCTATTGACTTTAGCCACATGAGCAGACCCACTAATTAGAATTAGATTGTTAAAATATAAATATGAAAATGCTTTGTTCTCTTTCCAGTGTCTTGCAGCATTTTTCTATTTTGTCTACTTGTGTTATCTACAGTGTAGTCTGAAAGTGCCTTTTCTTGCTGCAATATATCATCATAACACTTCTTTCTATGCAGCATCATCATAAACCATATCAGCCTAATTCTTTTCCATCACAGCACATTCTGTTGTGTCCTAATGCTATTACTTCATGCTTGGTTCTTTTCTCATGGCATTTCTGCTGTATCATCTTTCATCTTTATCATATTGTTTTACTTCCTTTCATCTTGTAGTTTTTTTCTGTTGAATCCTTGTTGAATCACCTCAGCCTTCAGACACTAGTCTGTTGTGGTTCCTTTGCAGCATGTTTCCTATCTCCACCTGAAAGAAAACATGTCGTCTTATTTTCTCACCAATTTATAATAAAATAGTGTCTTTTCTGCTTATGCTAGAGTACTAATTCTGGCATCAAAAATAGTTTTGATCATAAAAATTTTGAGAAAAATAAAATAATAATCCTTGATACAGTACAAGAAGGAAGAACATAAGGTTTTCTCTGTCTTTTACAATTTCTGTTTTGTGGACTTCAATTACAGAGATTGGTTACTTTTTAGAAAGCCTTTATGTAACTCAAAAGCATAGTTTTCTTCTTCGGAGGTGAGTTAGACAAGACAGGAGCCAGTGAAGAGCTGTGACCCCTTCCGTTCAGGCCTCTTGGGCACGTGGAGATGCTCTAATTCTGGATCCTGCTTGTCCTTAAATGTGGCTTTGAATTGGCCAAGCCTGACACAGCCATGGCTGTTCAGTAGGCTTGGTGCCTAGAAAATTTTCATTTGCCTCATCCCTGCGGTGAAGGGTGTCTCTGATGTCAGCAACCGAACTTGCAAATACTGTGGTGGAAGGTTGAAGTGTTCGTTGTCTTCCCCATCCTTCTGTAGAGCAGTTCTTCCCCACAGTAGAAGGCACTCTGTATCCCCACGTTGGCATGCTGGCTGCTTTGCATAGGGGTCTTGCAAGCTGGAGAAGGATGTTGAGTCCATTAGAGAGGTCAGTGTCTCCCCGTGTCCTTGCTTATAGCTCCGTAACCGGGATGGCTGAGTGAGCATATATCTGCTCCTCACTAATCTTTGGCTTGGCTTCCACTGAAGTGCGGGCACCTATGAACTGCAGCAGCTGCAAACAGACCAACTGCCTGTTGAGCTTTCTGCAATGGCAGTAGTGTCTGGAAAAGAAAGACATGGATATTAATCTCTTAAATCCAGCCATAAAACTGGTGAGACAGCACCCTTTAAGTACCAGTAAACTGGCCATAAAGGAGCTGAGTACCAGCCCCGTACTTTGGATTCCCAGTGTCACTACAGGGACATAAACTTTTAGAGAGGCAATAGCAGCTTAAACCACCTTTGGAAGGTTTCACCAGTTCTTACCATGTGTCTATGCTCCCTCTACCATTTTGGGGGAGATTAGGGTTTCTCAGAAAGAAAGATGAATTATTCAGCATCCGTATCGATGGTACCACTCAAAACAAATGACAGCATCAGAAAATTGTGTTCCAAATTTACAAACTTACTACACTATCTTAAAGCAAAGACAGCCCTGTTCTGCAGACAGGTTTTCCCATGTTCTAACACCTCTATTTTTAATTAAAATGCTGACAATCAGGGATAAGGGGAACAAAATACAAAGGTAATCATGTACAGAAAAACATATTTCACCAGAGCATAAGCTATTAGCACTTTCTCGGCTATCTGATCATCTGACAGGCTTAAGGGTAAAAGTGATGTGAATTTCAAATCTCTAGCTGCTCCCTGAGGAGGCTCTGTCTCCTCCAGTTTGTAGTGAAGTGAAACAGTGGAATGCAAAAATGAAGGAAAGCAAAACACATCATGCAGCAGGATGTATAAACATATAAACAGGGCCAAGTCTAACCTTATTTTGGTGCCATTGACTTCAATGCATTCAGCAGCCCATAAACATCTGTTCCAAATGGCATAATCCCTCACCAGAACTCGTCTGTCATGTCACCAGGTTTAACTCCTTAGGACTCAGTTCATTCAGGAACTTAAGCAGATGTCTGATGCTGAACAGGTGAGAATTTTCATTGAAGTCAGAATGATTACAATTACGTGTTCAACAAAATCCTTTGCCAGCTTGGGACCCAAGTGCAGTATCTTGTTTCAGATGGTTACAGGATGCCTGGCCACACTACAAACTTTCCAGGCCTGCATATGACTTTTTCTTCCTATTTTTTTCCTTCTCCCCTTCACTTCAGCCCTCTGTTACTGAACTGCCTGGTCTAGTTAGTATGCATGGGCATCCCTTACAGGTGATGTGCCCTGTTGCTTTCTATCACTTCTTTTCTACTCATGCATTACAAATTTCTCCTTCCCCAGATGGCTCTTTGTTCCTTGTATAATAATCGCTATCATTTATTTATTTATTTATTTGTTTTTTTACTGTGGAGCTCATTTCCTCAGAACATACGCAGCTGTGGCTAGAGTCTTCGGAAGTCCTGAAGTGGGACTACATCTTCATACAGGTAGCAATTATACCCAGGGTCATAACATTTAATATGAAATAAGTATTCTGCAAGATACACTACTTGCCATTTGCGTTATTGTAATGCCTTGCGTTTGACTTAGAGACCAGAACTCTGCTTTGTTTCTGGGCCAGCAAGAGCCAGAAGGTGATCCAGGCACTAGAAAGTGAGAGCCTAAAACTGGTGTGAGAGCTAACGAAGAAAGCAGGCTAACCCTGGAAGGCAGCAGGGCAGGAAATGCTGCAGCATGATAGAGTTGACTCAGTGCACTACAGCCTGTTCTTCAGTATGGGGACAGACTTTCAGAAGTTGGAAGGTCTTAAGGACAGAGGATTGTACTAATTTTAAAGGGAATTTGCAGCAAGTGTGAGGGTGCATGATCTCCTTCAGTAAAAGCAATTTCACACAATTTCAGGTTTTTGTTGTTCTGGAGGCTTTTTACACCTAGCCCTAGTGTGTGGTGCTTGCAAGAGTCAGAGGTTGTATCAAAGTAGACTGAGCATAAGGCGAATGTAATTGCAGTTCTTAGATTTGCTCCCTGTCCTGATGTCACTAGTTAACTAGGGTTTTCTCCAGGTGGAAATAGCTTCCATGTTTGCTCCTGAAACAAGTGTTTAGAAAACGATTAATTGCATCTCTTTTTCTGTTGAATATCTGCAGCCTATTTGCCTTTTATTGCTGTTGTGAAGGTAATCTGATAATTCCAACAGATGCCTTCAAGATTTATTTTACTATTGTAAATATCTTTGCACAGTTCTTGGCTAATGTGCACATTTCAGCACACATATGATTCCTGTCCCTTACTGCTTGCTCGGGAGTGAAGTCAGTTACTCGTATGTGGTTAGATGTATGTTCTCCTACATATGTTCTCTTCTGTATGATGCACATGAAAATCCTACTTGCCACTTGCTCTTCTTTTTTTGCCTCGATTCAAAAGCTTTTCTGGTGCACACAAAAACCCAGTGAGCTCCCCTAGATTCCAGCGGCAGCGTGCGCCTCTGCCTCTTTCCACACGTCTCAGTTATATCTTGGTCCACAAAGGACACCTTTGATTGAAATAAAGACAAAAGATCCTTTCATTACACCTGGCTTTTCGTGATGCAGCTTGTCTAATGTCAGATGGGAAAGCACCAAGGTTCATAGGTTCGCCACAGGTTAGTCTCTAACTGGGATAGTTTCCTCTCTTATGTTTGTCATTTTTCATGGCCTCTAATTTAGGGCCTCCTTGGAAGGAGGGTAAATGGGATGAAATCTTTAAAAAGGCTGGCATATCAAATGATATTTATCACAAAATATCACAGGTTTATGACATTTATAGCTGTAATTTAATCATACCTAATAGGTTTCCCTAACTGTAATATTGAGTATTTTATAGGAATCAGAATGAGCTTTTTGATCATCTGTGGGTACAACTTCACTAATAGGCATAAATCAAAATGTCTTAGATCAACTTTGTACCCCTAAGGCATAATGTAAATGATGAAGGGATGGGACTTCATTTTGTCATATTCTCTTCAAATATCAAGATATATTAAAGAAAACACTTTTCTCAATCACAGGTGCATGTACGAAGAATGAGTGACAACTTGATGTCATCTCTTTGATAACTCTACTCCCTTGGCATTTTTAGATGTACTTTCATAAATGAGCTTCAATTTGTCTTGCACGGAGTGGAGCTGTATCTCACTGTCTGCAAAGCTGTATTTTAAAATGTGCTTACTACTCTGTAACTCACAGAGGAGTAGGAAAGGTAAAGAAAAAAATCTTCATGTATTTTGCTAGAGACCAACAGGGAAATGTGCATATTTGTTCCTAAAAGTCAAAGCACTACAGGGAGAAGGGCAAACGTGAAGACTGTACTGCTGCACCACCAGTCTGGCAATTTGTTATATGATGTTTTTACATGCCACTGCTCAGGGGATGACCTGAAATACCACAGTCTCTCTGCCTGCCAAAGGAAAAAGGCAAGTAGAGAACATTTAATAACTAGGGCAGGTATTTTATGCAACAGGGTGTGCGTCTGCATGCTTAAGACAAGCAGAGATACATGCATAATCTGAGATACATCTGCAATCTGGTTTTATTTGAGCTGTGGATATTTCATAAATATGTCATTTAATTTAAAAACTAATAATATTAAGGATTTTCAGTATCAGGTAGGGCCATCTTTAAATGCTAAGAAAAGATAAATAAATAACAACATGAGTCAGACTTTCCTATGTTATTGTCAGCTTCCATTTGACATCTTGTAGGGCTTCTCAAGTTTTACATCCAGTAAGATTCTGCCCTGTTCAGCTTTTCAAATGACCAAATATAGCAACTTCTATAGCATCTATAGAATCAGACCCATCATTTCTCAGTCATTTGAATCTGACAACAGTTGCCTGCCGTTATTGCTTCTTTGAATTCTAATCTGACATTTAACCTAACTGGAAATGTATTGTCTCATTTATTTTGCTTGCTTTTCACCTTCCATTTACTTCTAAATAACCTTTTTCTTTAGATGATTTTCATGAAATTGCCACTAAAAAGAGTCCTGTTTGAGCTGCCTCATTTGAAAACTGTAAGATACCGCACGACATCTGAAGATGTCATTGTAACACATGAAAAACACTTCAGCTAGCACATAAACACTATCAAGTAGAATCCCAACTGAAGTTATAAGCTAAGCTGAAATGATATTTTGTTAATAATTGTCAAATGTTCCACAAATAGCAATTCTAAATAGAACTATTCTGAGCAGTGAGAACAGTGCGTAACATACTGAATTTTTAAACAGAGTTGAACAAAATATGGAAATTCTGTTTGGGAAATGTGAAAATCTTGAAGTTCGGTTTTGTTCAGAAATGGAACAAATAGAAGATCTTCTTCTAACTTTCCTACAAAAAGAAAATTCTAAATAGCAGCTTCAAGAAGTAATGTACATTTCAAACTCAACATTTAGGCCTAAGATTTTCTTTTGATTTTGTATTATTTTGACAACATCATTGGTGAAAGAAGTGATAGTATATGGAGCACATCTTAACATGAAGAATAAAAGTATCCTCAGAGTCTTTGCTGATTTATGTGTCAGTAAATAGAGAAGGAGCTGTTTTCAATATCCTTTTGTAGGATATAGGATTACATTTCTCTCTCCTGACAGGTTGTGGAATAATATAAATATAAATATAGATTATTTCAAGTAAATACAGAATATTGAAAGAAATAAATTGATAAATCATTTAAATATTTTAGTTAAAAATTATCAAAAACAATAGTATTTCCCAGAAAAAAAAACATTTTCACCCTAACAGCATTTGCTAACAGAAAACTATTTTCTGGGAAATTTTTCAAGCCGGTTCATTCATTTGCAATGTAAGAATACATTTGTATTCAATCTCTGTCAAGCAAGCAGTGCATGGCTGCTACAATCTCCAGTTTCTGGTTTAGCAAATATTTTGTTCAGTAATTCTGCTTCTAAAATCCTCGTTTGTCCTGTGGTGGTACCAATCCATAAAACCCGAATGAACCCCCATTCTCCTAGAGCCGCTACTAAGTTTGGCAGAAACGATGGCAGCCCCAGAGACGCCTTGCAGCGTAGGGGGATGAGGCAAGGGTAGAGAGAGGAAGAGTGACATTGCATGAGTAGGAACCACACAATGTCTTTACTCTGCCTAGTGCCATCCCTAGCCATTCACGTTCCTTCTTAATCCATTTTTGGATCCACCTTGGGAGCTTCTCAGCTTCCCAGGAGTGCTCCCAGTGAGGACCACCTCGCCCACCCAGGTACGTGCACACGAGCCTGTGTGCACCCCTGCTCATGGCTCAGGGCTCTGCTTCCAGCTAGGGCAAAGCAGTTTCCCTGGTCAGCTGTCACATCAAACTCTTTTCTCATATTTCTTTTTTTATGTTATTTCTTTTCTCTCTCTTTCTTTTTTATGATAGCCCAAATTGGATACTTGCTTTGCCTTGTATCAATCGTGTTAGCTTTTTAGGTAGTACCTGTTGTATTCTATACTCCAGCGGTCTGCTGTCCTTCTTCGGTAGGAGTTTGCAAGTTTTATCAATTGCCTCTAATGGTTGTGGCCTGAGGGAAAGCATTGCACACTTTGCTTTTTACATTTCTGCACTTTAAAAACGCAGGAGGTATTATTAGTCCAAGGAACTGCTCCCCACTGCTTTGATCTCTCCCGCAGTACTACTCTTCCAGCCTGCATGTCACTGCTGATGCCATGTTACATTACTGTTTTCATTACTGCTACTTCCACCCATCATCCTCCTCCTCTTCCGATGGTACTGTCTCTCAGCCCAGCTGTATGCAGTGTTCGCTGGAGGAGGGAGGACGGGGGCAGGATGTGCTACAGCTGGATCTCCTGAGAGTTGTCACTGATTGAGGGGCTGTACCCAACCTCCCGGGACTCCCCAGCAGATTTATTTTCAAAGATAGTTGATGATCAAAAAAGATGGTGCATAAGCTGCTATCCCCCCCTGGAATCGCCTCAAAGGAAGTGTGTCTCAGAGATGTATTCCCTCTTTGCTTCTCCTTTGCTTCAGGGCAGCAGTAATTTGCTGTAAACCAAAGACAGCAACAAATTACACTGCTAGTGACATGAGGTCAGTTTGTCTGCCCATCACATAGAGCGGAGGAGAGAGCACAGCAATAACTCTTCCTGCGGCTCCTCAGGACACGCAGGAGTATCACCCTATAAAACTCACTGGTCTTGCATACCCGTGTTCTGCATGGCTGACATTTGAGGTGAAGGAGGGAGGAATCTTGATTTTGTTTGTCCCTGACTCAGCATGAAGTCAAAGTCATTATGAAATGTATTAGTTTGAAAAGTCTAGTTTCAGTGACAAGTTACTAGAAGCTCTGGGAAGTGTTTGCTGCTGTTTTATATAAAAGGAACATCCACCAGAAGACCTAGCGCTGATCTGAATTTCTTCTCTTACATTAATTCAAATACTGTAAAAAGTAACATTATAATAAAGTGTTTTTATTTACAAGTTCTTAGCAATTTGCAGTAACTCACAAGCTAAGGCATGATGGTACAATTCTGTATAGACTTGTACATGACTTTGCACAAAGATTCACACCATTTGCAAATAATATGAGATACTGACATTAGACACATCACACAAAGTCAGTTACAAAGAAAGGGAGACTTCTTCTGTTAATTAAATAAATCCATAAATAAAGTACAATAATAATAATAATAATAAGCCAGAATGTTCTGCTGCCCCTGAATAAAACATTACTTGTGAACAAGTGCTGATAAATACAAGTATAATATATCTTCTCACTAAAAAATGTTTTATATGCAGTGAATAGGAAAAAGTAACTTAAAATGTTATCATTTCTTCATGGAAACCTATGCATCCCTTCAGAGAAAATGAGCAATGTTGTCTAGAGAAGGGGTGCTCAGTTGGACGCAAGAGACCTTGGGCCTGTCCCAGGTTTTGGACTCTGCTCTGGTTCTTACCAGTGACCTGCTGTGCAGAGCACCCAGAGGTTCCCGTCTGAGCGGCATTGCAGCCAGCTGAAATTAGTATTGTTCTACACAGAAAGGAACTTGACATTACTGTACTGCAAACACTCGCATGTACAGTAAAAGGCAAAAACAAAGTTGTTTTCCAGTTGCCAACTTACTGAGAAACCTAATGTAAGGAAAATGAAGTTGTGTCAGACAGGTGAAGGACTCTCCCAAGCTATTAATTTATTTTGAATAATTCATTAGCTCACACTCTTAAACTCTGACAGACCCTGGTAAATCCCAGAGAGGGGTATTGCATCCCTCAGCTGGGCTCCTCACCAGATGCATTAAGGTTTACATAATAAGAGGATGTGTGAGTATTTTTAAAGACATATTTATTCTGGAAATGGTAATTGGAGCCCAGTGTCTGACTCTGAGAAGGAAGTGAAGGTGCGTGGGAACAGAGCGCCCGCAGCTGACGGGCTGCGGAACCGACGCGGGGCTCCCGGTGAGCAGTGAGTTCAGGCAGCTCCTCCCCTGAGGGACTGTCCCTTAGCTTTTACTTGGCAATGATTTTCAAAGTTTAATACAGCATAAGGCAAAAATACTGCCCAGTGTACCCCTGTACCTCATGGGGCAATGCAGGATGAGACTCTTGGCTGCTGTAAACAGGCGTGTGTTCTGTGGAATTTACCAGCTTGTGTGCATTGTGCCAATAGTTAGCAACAGTCTGGGGGAGGTAGAGTGAAGAAGGGTGACTTTAGAGAAGAGGGATGTGAACGTAAAAGTGTGTTGAACAGGGGAGTGCACCTGCAGAACTTGCAAAGTGATTAATATGCTGTAAACAGATACTGCCTAAAAGCACCTTCTCCCTCTAATATTATTGCAAAGAAAACTGAATAACTTAGTCACTATTTTTCGTAACTTCATGTTGGACCTAAAATGGTCATTGAATTAAAGTTGAACAAATAGATCTTTTTTAAACTAAATTAATAAACTTCCTTATTTCCCAGCTATCTAGGTTCATAGCCTTTACTTAATGATGATGCACTTGATTAAATAAAATGAAAGAAAAATGGAAGTTCTTTCAGACATTAAAATGAGTAATGAGTTTAGACTTAATCCAAAAGCAATTTAACTTTAAACATTCATATGCAATTAAATGAGCCATTGAATTTGCTATATAAGCAAGCATTAATCTTATCAATCTATGAAGACTGGAATGTTATACAGTGACCCATTAATTTCAAAGTCTAATACAAAGTCTGTTTAAAGCCTACAGTCTATTAAAAAGCCTTATCCTATGATATAACTGCTTTTTCATAAAAGTCTAAACCTTGATTCATTTCTTATTGCTTTAATCATTTGATAATCTGATATGACAAGATTATAGTTTCAAATCCAAATCCCAAAATACAGAATTTCTTCATATGAAAAAATTT
Source organism: Tinamus guttatus (assembly GCF_059628265.1). Lineage (NCBI taxonomy): Eukaryota > Metazoa > Chordata > Aves > Tinamiformes > Tinamidae > Tinamus > Tinamus guttatus. The sequence goes on from NW_028288923.1 coordinate 2,453,446, forward strand.
TGCATATGCACTTGCTCCAAGTTCTAACTTCAGCATAAGCAAGGATTTTTTAGAAACTTAGGGAGTTAAACAGAGGTGATACTGGTACATCTACTTGCAGTCTTACATGCATAACAAAAATATGAGACTAGTTTTTTATCAAATGTTATGTAGACTAACAACTGTACCTATTTTCTAAACAGTATCTTGTCCAACTTAGTGATGAATTATGGAGCAAAATACATTCCTTACTCAAAACATCTGTGAAAGAAAACAGATGATTTTCTTAACAACTGATACTTTGAGGGCATTTTGTTCCTCTTCATGCTGCATGTGTTGACTATAGTGCTTTGTGCAAGCAGGAATACAGACCAGAAAATTTACTTTCAAGATTTCCTTAGAAATCATGCTGATTTACAAAAAGTAGTAGTTCTTGAAACTGCCCTTTTTACTTAATGAGATGATTCAATAAGAGAATTTAATGGCATTGAGAATTTAATGGCATCACACATTAGCTGCCAGAATGGAAGGTCATGGTTTGAAGTTTCTATTTGTAATCAGTAGTTGCATCCACAAAAACCAATCAGTGGAAAGGTTGATATTTAAATATGTTTATGTTACTAAACAGGTGTTCTTGTTCCACATACTGTTCTAGCTAATTCTAGCTAATTTTTAGAAATCTAAGGTCAATGAGAAATTACTCTTTAAATAAGACTGAAACAGTTGCAATGGGGCTGTCAGATGTAACAAATAATAAGTACCCTGATGAATATCATTTTTTACTGTGCTCCTTGACTGTAAACTGTAGAAGTGGCTGCAAAATTCCGTCAGTGTATACTTGGAGTGCCTGAAATACCTTCCTGGACTCCTATCTGCTTGCTGAAGTCTGTGAAGAGTGGCTCTAGTAGTACTGCATCCTTCTACAGATAAGTGGCTAGGGTTACATTTCCAAAGTTCCAGTATTCTGGTCCTGCACCCTAATTAGCCCTGCAAAGGCGCTAGGAAGGGACTTGTGTAAACGCATGGAGCTCAGCGGAGCATTTCCCAATTTACACAGGAGACAGTATCAAAATTTGACCTTCTACATGGTACTCTATTCCTTTCCCAATATATATTTTTGGCATTTAGAACAAAGGCATCACAGTGCTGGGGATGGAAGATAACAGTTGCTGGAGTGTTTGGGTTGTTCTGTGCTGCAGTTTCAAGAAGAGGTAGTGCTGCACTCAAGTAAATACTCAAGCGATAGCTGAGCTCAAGTAATTACTCAGCTAATAATAAAATCACTGACTTGTCCTAAGAATATTCACGTCAAGGTATTACTCAGGAGACTTTAAGCATCTTTTGTTCTATGTCCCAGTAAAGCAAGGTAGAAAAGGTAATAGAATTCCTTAAATGCTTCCCCGAACCGTGAAATGCACCATGCTGTAGAGGGATGGGAGGTGTGAGAAGGAGTGAGCTGTGAGGAATTAAAATCGTTGCAAACCTTAGGGATTTTATCAAAGGACATGGGGATCGGTCCTGGCACAGGTGGCCTGGGCAGGTCAGTGGCGGGGCTGTTCTGCAGCGTATTGGCTGTGTGACAGCACAGCACAGTACAGAAATTGTAAACTGACTTTAAAATGAACGTTTGCCTGTTATTTGCAAGAGGTATTATATCAGGAACTGGTCAGATATCTTCTCTGGGCCATTTGTAAAATGTTTACAGTTTTTTTTTTTTTTTTTGAAAAAAATGTTTCAACCATACCTTAACTTTTGAAAGGCTGTTGATTTTGCTGAATTTTTACTTTGGATATAAAACAGACATATGCTGGTAAAGCACTTTTGAAATACCCCATTTTCATATTTTCAAACAAAATATTTTTATTTTGCTTTCAAATGGAGTCTTGGTTTTAAATGTATTTCTATTCTGTATTCTACCTTAAAATAGAGCTGCAACAAAATGAAACCCTTTTTTTTTTCTTTTTTCCAAAATAAACTATGTCAGCAGCTGGCCTGAGACAACATTTTGGTTTGTTACAGCTGGTATCTTCTTTCATGGAGAATTTTGGGAAGATAGGATTTAGTTTGTGATGGGCATGAGAACAGTTTTGAAATCTCAAGATCTTTTGAAAAATAAAAATGCCGTTTTTGTCACAGCCCTTGTTCTTTTTGTGTCGTTGCCTCTCTGCTTGCCATATGATAAAAATAGGATGTTCAGAACATTTGCCACAAGTAAATGCTGAACATAAGTAGAGCAGATTTCTTTCATGTAATTCTGCTTCAATTAATATTGTACCTTGATACGGACTGGCTGAGTTAATCTGCAGATCTGCAGCATGTAAGTCTAGGCATCAACATCACTATCATCAGTCAGAACTGTCATAACTGCTTTACAGAAACTAAAAGCCTGACAGATAGAAGCAAACTTCAAAAAAATATCTTGGCAACTTTTATCCTCTAAAGTGGTCCAAAATAAAGAGTACCTTTGTTGATCACTGTAGTAACATGGTGTAACCTAAACAAGTCATAAATGGAAAATAAATCTTGTATTTGAATTTGGTTTCGAGGTTTTGATCTTGATTTTGCAAGACGACAAAAATAATCTTGGTCTAGAGTTTCTGTTTGGCCAGTGGAACCATTACACCTCCCTGCAAGTTCCTGCTATAAATACCATATCTGAATGTTATTTACATCTCTCTGACATATGTTTATATGTCTTATATGTCTGCTTATGAATGTTTCACCTATGCCATTTTGAGGAAAAATTAATAGGCAAGGAGTGTCTGAGGAGCAAACGCAGTAACAAGGCGTGAAGCCGTCTTCCCTGGCACCACATGGAGGGTTTGGAGTAGTAGTAGCACTTGCCCGGGAGAGCTCTGGGCACATGATGTGATTAGAGAGGGCAAAGCCAGCCCCAGGACGTGCCCGTTATTTTGGGGTGCCCAGATGGCACATCCCAATGCATCTGCTTTCCTTCACTGCGGTGCTGGTAGAGGTGGTAATTCTTCTTTCTCATAAATTGATCATATTGCATAAACTATGGCAATATTGACATAACAAAATTTGTTCTGCAGCACGTGCCGCAGCACATAAACTATAACTTTTGTTATAGCTTTACTACTAGGTTTTCATTAATGTATTAATTTTCAAACAAATACCTTTTTACCATAAATGTATTCACATAGTATATAGATTTGACAGATGGATTTTGGAAGTTCTTTTCGCTGTGCAAACAAAATCTACACATCGTAAGAAAACAGGCTTTTTAGAGAAGTACTAAAATGAGAGATTTTTCTAAATAATTGATTTCTAATCTCAGTCAACAGTTGAACTCACCTAATAAGTATTTTAAGTACAGGAGATAAGGTTCAGTTACTGTCTATGATAGTAGATAATACAAAAAGCTTAATGGAAGATGGTCTTTCTAATAAGGCAGTGAGAATTTAACACAGTAAAACCCAGCATGGGATGTGATTATCACAAGACAATAATATCTTTGGGCTTTTTGCTATATAAAAGCTGAGTGCTCCCTATAATGTGTGCATTTTAAAATAACCACACCCCTACACATTGCCTGATTGATACAGAGCTATGATTTCTGTTTTTTAGATCCATCGTTTTAGTAAATTGCTTTGGGCTTGAGTATTGTTGCTGTGAGATTAATAGAGTTCTGCCTAGGAGATGCTGATTGCCTTAGTTCTGTGCCTGATAGTTAGACCCTCACACCTCCGTTCTCAGGGAAGTAACATGGCAGTGAGCATCACAGTGGGATAAAATGAATCACTCCTCTCTGAAGAGTGAGCAATCCATCAGGAGGAGAACTGTGATACTACTGATGCTGTCTCTCATTTTTTATTTAATTAGTTATATTGCCAGGATGAATAAGTTAACTCTTTTTGACCTGCCTCCATCAACGTTACATCATTTGCTGTATATTCACATAAGCACCCCAAGCTCTCCCTTCACCTGCACTGGCCTAAGGAAGTGTTAACCATTACACAGCAAGGCACGGATTGTACATCTTTATAGCCTTTGCATAGTAGGGAGTATATGGAAATATTTAGCTTCCCAAAAATAATTTATCACAGAGTTCTTCTGAGAAAGGAGTTTCTTCAATTTAAAAATTATTATTCAGTCCTCTAACTTGGGCATCCATTCTGTCCTAAAAGACAGGAAATTTCTATTATTCTTACCAGAAGCCACCCAAGGAAAGTAGGATGGGCAGCTCTCATACACCTTCCTGTGTTAGGGTAAGGGGTAGTTTTGCTCAGTGACCTAAAGCTTTAATGTCATTTGGAGTGCTACTTTTGTTTTTTTTCCAAAGATATATATGACTTAAACAAGAAGTTGCTTTAGACTAAAATAACACATTGTCTTAAGAATATTTCCCATATTCCATGACGCTGATTTCTCCTCCACTGAGAAGCCAACCTGTCACCCCAACATCTGCGATCCTTTACACATCCGACTGCAACAATGTTATACCGCAATAGGTGTAATTACAGCTGACGGTGAATATCTGCAGCTGCATTTGTTGCTTTGTGTGTGCTAACTGATTAACCTGCTGGTGTCTGGCTACGCTCATTCCTTGGTCAAAAGCCCACTGAAACACATAGCAGAGCATTTAAGCAGGGGGCTTTATTAGTGCAGCATCAGTAATTCTGTTCTTCACAGAGAAAAAAGTCTGTTTAACAAAATGCCAAGCATAGATTGTTTTCTGGAATCCTCTGGAATGTCGAGACATGAATTATTTTTTCACAAAAGCCTGTTTGTAAAAAGAAAGAGAAAACTCTATTAAGAACAAAGATATAGTCTTTCTTAAAGTTATTTTTTTCTCACTCAAGACCAGTTTTCTGAGAAGTAAAGGGAAATGGCAAGTGGACAAAATGTAACATGCTTCTTTATCAAGACACAAGTTAGCATTCATTATATGTTGAAATAAATGAATTCAGAATTAAAATTACGAGGAACATTTTTTATTTTTTCAACATGATATACAGTATGTTAACATGCTGTGTGACTGTGTGTGCTGCTTTCCTTCTATATCCCTAACATCCTTAACATTCTCGTCATGGAAGTTTAGTGAGAAATTGGGCCAGTGGAGCTGTTCTGGATTTAGTGACGTGGTGGGTAGCCGAGGACACCCCGATGAGAGGGCAGATCGGGGCCGCGGGGCCGCTCCAGCCACCGGCCCCAAGCGGAGCCTGCTTTCTGGAAGCAGGGCTTGGGCTTGCCAAAGTGAGAGGGGTAACCCTTTAAAATTGTCTCCAGGCCTTCACTGTTTGTTCCATTATAATTTGCTATTGCATCGTTTTCTGAACATTGTCACATTTCCAAATCAAACACAATTCCAGCTGTGTTTTGCTCTCCCTATCCACCCCTGTTTCAGTCACCATCTCATGCCTACAAGCAGCACAAGTCTGAAGCATTCAGAGTATTATAGCATGTCCCTAAGAATAATGTGCTCACCTTAAAAAGAGCAATACTTTCTCATTTATGCATAATTTAATGTTTAAGAACCTTTCTGAGTCCATGACCTGTTTGTATAACTACTTCAGCGTAGCACACAGGTATGTTAATTCATTTTGATTTTAAAGGATAAAGTACAGCAGAAGAATAAATTAAACAAAGGTTATATACAAAAATATCCAGCTTTGCCACTTGAGGAAATGTTCCAGTTGTCAATTTTATTAATATCATTGAAAGAACTCTTTCCTGGATAAGAATGATAGACATAAGTGACTTTATGGAGTCTGTGCTTTAGCTATGGGAAATTACATTTGCACTCTGGGATTTCTACACTGATGGACTATGTTCATTTCCAACTGGAAAAAAAAGGTAAATAATTCTAAAGGGAAACAAACAAAAAAAGTTTAGGCTCTCAGGACAACACATATTTGTTCTGCCCATGTGTAGGCAATCTGTCAGCTCGGAAATTACCCAGCTGTGAACAAAGGCGCCCATTCCTCAGCACTGACAGTCTCCTCGTGGATCCCAGCAACTTACCCCGAGCACACGCTTTAAAATGAAGCGCTAGCACATTACTCATACACTTCTTACCTTCTCATGACAAACTTTATATCATGTTTAATGACAAAATATACATGTGAGCATATGTAAAAGACTGTCAGTTGCTTTCTTTGTGTAAAGATGAGGTTGTTTATACCTCTCAGGGCTTGTGCAGTTTGTTATCCTCAAGGATGCCCTCCCACCTCGTCCCTTCTCCCTTTGCAGCACCTCTCGGGGAGATACCAGGAGCCATGGGACTGACTAAAAAGCCAGGAAGGCAAAGTCAGATGTTAAATACAAGTTGCACTAATCAAATAGAACTTCTTAACAAGTAGGATTCACTACTGTAATTCTGTTTGAACAAATGTGAGTCACATGCAGGTACTGGTAAACACACCATTATTGTGACCATTATCATCAGCTGCCCTGCATTTAATCTTTGCACGCTTCAGCAGTGATACTCCTCTGCTGTAAAATCACTTGTAGTGACAAAATCAAGTCTAATGATCCTTTGGAAGGGGACAGCGAGCTCTGAACTGACCACCAGCTTCAGCATGGCAATTTTCCTAGTGACATCTTCCTGACAGATGGCTTTAGTAGTGCCTTCTGATTTGCTTATGTCTCCTTCCTCGTGTCACTGCAGTCATCCAGCCAAAACTACAAAATATTCTGTGCTTCATACCTGAAAATGCCAGAGAGGGTGGACATACTCGGGACAGATCCCCAGATGGTGCTGTCAAACTGCTGCTTGGAGCCGTGCAGCGAAGGCAGTGCTGGGAGGCAGGCAGGAGCAGCAGCGCGTGGCCGGACACCCCTTTCACGGGAAGGTTTTTGCAGGCCTTCCCCTGTAACCCCCTCTCCTTCCCACTCCTGTCTACACTAGTGGCTTTCCCTTCTAAACACATTTCCTATCTGGGGGCATAGATGGAAGGTTGTGCTTACTCAGCATGTGATGTGGCCTCCAACTTGGCCTTTACTGATATCCTAGTTGGTCTTCTTTTGTTCTAATAATGCTGGGTTTGTAACAGGTTATTTATAATGAGAATATTTCCACATGGAGCTTAATTTAACGGTTTATTTCAGTAAAGGGTCATAGCTAAACAGACTTAGTTGGCTTTTCACACAGTGATTGAATTAGTGCAGCCTCTAAAGGGCTGGTTTAAAGGCCACAAAAGTCAATAGAAAGATGTGCATTAAGTCTAACCAAAGCCAACCAGTGAATGTTGCTAGCACTGCAGTGTTATTTGGGTGCTGCACATTTGGGTGGCTCCACCCTTTATCTTTACAAAGATTTTCAGAATTGTAAATGACGTGAGTTGGATAAAATCAGGAACATCTTTTTAGCAAAAATCATACTCAGAAAATGGAGCTGTTTTGCTTCATCTGAAGTGTTGGTATTGGTTGAAAGTACTTGTGTTGAAAACATGGGCATTAACAAAAGGACAAATCATGACTGTCAACTATGTTTACCAAGTATAATAACATTTGGGCACTATACAGTAGAAGAAAATCTTAGCTGTTCTACATGTTTAGGGCTATAAAAACAAGATTATTGTTGTTTGGTGGCATTGCATTGTATCTGGATCTTGAATTAGTACTCCTTTAGTGGTAATAAAAACAAATTGTAAATCCAATTGGTTTTAGTAATATGAATTTTGCCTGTAAAGCACTTTTCTTCTATTAAAGCAGTTACTCAAACAAAGAAAAGGAAAATGCTTTTCCAGAACAACAATAATAGGAATCTGTTTTGAACTCCCTTACAATATTGCCATAAACTTAATTTTAGTAATCCAGATTCTTATTCTGCTTGGTTCTCTATGAGTATAGCTCCGTTTATTTCAATAATCTTGTTTTGTCCTCATTATACAAATGCAAAATCAGGGGAGATGTGGAATTTTAGACCTTTATTCAAAACTCACTGAAGTCTGTGAGTTACTACCCTTTAATATAAAGCAACTCAGATTATTTCAGAATGGGTTCTAATAGGTGGTATTAGTTACACCAATTGTATCCCAGCTCAACTTCATTGATTTCAATTGCATTGCTGAGTAGCAGGTGAAGAACTTTAGTTTGAGGTAAAGCTTTCAAGATCACCAAGGGAAAATTAAGTTCAAAGGTGATAGAAAACTGTAGTTGTAGAACAGATTTCGACATTGTTTTCCAGTTTAGCCTAAGTTCTCATGTGACCTTGGCCTATCACACTTTAAAAAGTCCTCTCAGGTTTCCCAGTGATAAAGACTGGAATGGAGTGGACTAGAACAGAACAGAACAGAGTGGAATAGCTTTAGATCTGATGAAGTTAAATATGGAGTTTAAAAAAGTAAACCCTAAAAATGTGTTGAAGTAACTGAAATTTTCATTTTTCCTCAGCACAGTTTTTAATACTAATAATGTTTATAAACTAATCAATAATGGCTCTTACCCTGCAGCCTTTTAAAAGAAAAGCATTCTGCTTTAGAACAAGGATAACATGCTTCTGCCAGATGTCAGCAGTCTGATATTTTTAGCATTTTAAAACAATGTAAATGTGTCCCAACTACTAGATATACTTGAAATCTCATGTCAAATTTGCCATGTACACAATAACAGACCTGATCCAATTGGTATGTTGGATGTACATAGACTGAGTAGCTCATGCCATATGAGCTGAGGATGTCCCTAATGTGTAATAAAGCACTGCTCAACATTTTCAAAGGAAGAGGTAATAGACCTTAGACTCATCTAAGTTTTCACTTCAGCACTGAGTAAAATGTTCCATAACTTGATGCATCTGCATTTCTGGCGATCAAAATGCTTCTACTTCCCTAATGCTTAGAGAAGGCCAATTAGGTAATTCTGTATGTGGCTGAATTTTACTGCTGGAGTTGATGAAATTTTGATAAAATGCATAAAAGCTCTCGAAACAGTAGAACAAAACCTTCCTCTGCAACCCTTTTCCTTCCCAGCTCTTACCCTGCCCTCATTTGTTCTTGCACAGAAATACCCATTCCTAAAAGGTATGCAGTGTTCTTAAAGAAAAAAAGGCATGTATGTTGGAATGTTATTTATATATAATGAAAATTAAAAATGGTGACAGATTCCAAATATTAGGCCATATTTAGAGGAATCATAGAATCACAGAATGGTTAAGGTTGGAAGGGACCTCTAGAGATCATCTAGTCCAACCCCTGCACACGCAGGGTCACTAGAGCACGTGGCACAGGACTGCGTCCAAGCGGGTTTTGAAGATCTCCAGAGAAGGAGACTTCACAACCTCTCTGGGCGCCCTGTTCCAGTGCTCTGTCACCTTCACTGTGAAGAAAATTTTCCTTAAGTTCCTGTGGAATTTTTGTTGCTTCAGTTTCTGGCCGTTTCCTCTAGTTCTGTCGGTGGCCACCACTGAAGAGAGGCCAGCCCCATCCTCCTCACTCCCTCCCTTGAGGTACTTATAGACACTGCTCAGGTCCCCTCTCAGCCTTCTCTTCTCCAGCTGAACAGGCCCAGCTCCCTCAGCCTCTCCTCATAGGGCAGATGTTCCAGGCCCCTGATCATCCTCGTAGCCCTGCACTGGACTCTCTCCAGCAGCTCCATATCCCACTTGTACTGAGGAGCCCAGAACTGGACCCAGTAAGAAGATAGCACAGCATTTATGCAGCTTCAGAAGAAACAGAGAGGCAAATGCTGTGCATTGCTACAGCCTCTGCAAGTGCTGCATATACCCATAATCTGGATTCCCGGGGTGAGTGCATATCTTACCTTTCAAGACCGTCCATAGCTTGCCCAGGAGAAGGGCTCTAGATGACGAGCTAGATAACATTTCCCCCCATCATACAAAAAATGGATGATCTTCCTTGCAATTTGATAAAGGCAAACATCAGGTTAGCCTGCCCTGGAGAAAAAAAATGGGACATTTGTAACCTGTTCTCCATCTGCAGATAAAACTTCTGACTTTGGTAGCTTTTCTTGCACAGACATCTTGGGATTTTTCCTTTAAGCAATGTGCTGTACCCTGTTGAATGTCAATTAACAGTGCTAATATTTAAATAATGTATATATTCAAAATTTTAAAATTCTGAATATGTCATGCTGGTGATTCAAGATTTGCCTGGCAGATAGTATAAAGAAATTACATTGCAAGCAGTGATTTATTTAAACGGTAAGTACCCATTACTATATATTTCATTTTTCACAAGTTCTTCATCCACTCAAAGAAATACCAGGCAGCTCAGCTTTGCAAAAAAATGATTGATTCATCTGGCATATGCAAAGATGGACTCAGTGCAGTTGGGGATTCATAATCAGAGGAGAAACATATTAAGAGTAGGTGTCATCTTCCTTGATGTTTGCAAAAACTGTCAGAAACCTGCATTCATTATGGACTCCTTATTTTGTTACATTACAATCCTACAGTTCCCCAAGTAATTTATGTGCACATACAGCACCAATTCCTGAGCTCTTTACTAGGGTAAGCCCTGTGGATTTCAGCAGCAGCTTACCTAAATAAGGACTTCCAGGCTCAATCTTTGGAAATAAAGGGAAGAATCCCTTTATTGGGATGAATATTGGACTGAATATCTTCTGTAGTAAATAATTTAGGAAATTGAATATTAAAGATGTTGTTTTAGAACTGTATGCACCACTGGAATATGAAAAGAGGATCTGACTAAGCAATATTTGTATTAGCATTGCTATTCCTCTATGCTAAAGAGGTAAGTACCCCTTATTTTCTTTTGTTTCCCATTCTTTATGTGTCCTCTAAGAACAGCTCCACTCAGAGGGCACTAAGAGGAAAGATACTTGTATTAATCTTTTGTTAATGTGATCCTTTTTGTTGTAGGTTTAAGAAAGTCTAAAACATTAAAGTGAAATTTTAAAAAATGTTTAGTCTCCAAATTATGTTGCTGTTCCATTAAATTTTCAGTTGCCCCAGTGTTGTGAAGGATCAGGTCCAGGCTTTGTAACTGCCTCCTTTGGCCAAGATGGCATTGGTGAAAAAAAAAAAAAAAAAAAAAAAACAGATTACAAGAGCAAAAAATAAGCATTTTATTTATGACTGATTGTTGTAATAATATTGTGCATGATATAAACACTGCAGAGCACCTAAACTTTAAAATTCTGCTGCTGCTTAAGTTAGACCTAGATTTTTCTGAGTTCCTCTTGTTAATATAGTGTTTCCAGTTCTGCTGTCAGTGACACTAGCGTACATGTCAAGCCGTACACTCAGCTCCGTAAGTCACTGTCTCACTGTTGAAGTTAATGAACTATGTCAGTTTTCATTAGCTGAGGATGATTTTTCATAAGTAAAAGCTTACCTTGACTTTTAATTGCTTTGAAGACCCGTAGGAGAGGATCAACCACAAAATTTCTACAGTACTTCGCCACCTTTGGGCAAAGCACTTCTTGTTCCTCTCTTTTCAGTTTGCTGTTCAGCCATGTGCAGTCTGGCCTTAAATTGGCAGTGCAATCCTCATTTTCCCAAAGTGGAGGATTTTTGCAATCAGTTGCTTCTATTTATGTAGACAGTAACAGACATGATCTATGAATAATGCTTAGGGTCTCTTTCAAAAAGGATCTATTTTCAGCTGTTGCACAAAGCCCTGCTTGTCACCGCTTTTTCTGGTGCTCGTTGGGAGTTCGACGTTACCCTACCCAGTCTGAGAAGAGGGAACAGTGGAGGCAATGTGAATTCATCAGAATCGTCCTCTATGTTGGTGGGAAATATTTAAAGAGCAAGAAATAGATTTAATGGAAAAACTCCACAGACACAGAAATACAAATTCTGCAATACTATAGGGAAGCCTGATACATTTTCCACTCCAGATATTATAATATGCAGATGGTAGTGTAGTATTAAGACACTCAGTTAGCTTTAAACAGCCTGGATGCCAGATACCAGAAGCAACCTCTGATTGTAGCGCAGAGTTTTTTGAAAGTGTAAATAATTTTTTAAGGCAGGTAACTTGTATACCTCAGCAGCCACAGCTGGAATGCATACCTTTACACTGCAAAAAGTAGCATGTCTGCTTCAGTGATTTGTATGAGTGTCTGTGATAAAAAGCATGCCTTATCCATCCATCCGTGTGTCTGCCTCTCTACCTCCCTCCTCCCTCTCCTAAATAAGTAAGTCCACAAACGGTGTCGCAATATCATTACAGATGAGCTGTAATGTAATACTTTTTAAGAAAAAATAAGTACTTGGCAGTCATTTACTCTAACATATGTGAATGGTGCAGGACGAACACAGGGTACTCGGCTGATGATTTCAGATGGTTCCGTTTTGGCAGGTAGGAATCCCCATTAGCCTTGTACTGTACTGATTGAGGGCCTGTCCAAACATATGTGTAATTCATCAGCCTTCATTTTACACCTTCAGCTACCAGGTGATTTGTCTGTTTTTATTCTTGGTCAATATATCAGGAGTAATGATAAGATTAAAGATTAAAACATAAGATTAAAACAAGGTAAATTATATTTAATGACAATTAAAAAAAAAATCTTCAGTGGGCACAGCTTCTGTTCCAAACTCTTCTCTTTTTTTGGTTTTGGCAATGAAATTTCATTGTAGATTAGGATTCTCTTTGAAACAAATTGCCATGTTTTTCTTCCCTCCTACTGGCAGCACGAAGAAAGCGTTCAATGGAGAATGCAAAAGTTAATTTCAGAGAGGTTATTTAAAATATAATCCAGGTGCAAGTATACACTGGAATGGCAGCTCCTCTTCAGATCCCTTCATTTACTGCCAGCAAATCACAGTAATTCCAGATTCTTCCAGAATAAGGAATGCTGCTGCATGCCTGTCTGTCACAGCTGGCCCCAGCGCTGTCTTGCTTCCTTGGCAAAGAGGGCACCTTAGGGAAGCCAGGCTCAGGGACAGCCATCGGGAAGCTGGGACATCGGGGAGTGCTGGGCAGGTGAGAGTCCTCGAGTGTCTGCCCGTGCTTGAGTAGTGGGCAAACCTGCATAAATGTTTCCTGTGCCTGCTGTTTGTCTCTGTGCATGCTAAGGCATTTTCTCAGCACACAGAGGACACACAGTCTATAATTAGGGTAGATACAATTTCACAGTAGCAGAAAGTCTTGAAAATCCATCTAGTTTTTGCAGATGAACATTCAGCGGAGGCTTAGGGGATAATGACCCATTTGTGATTCCTCCAGACAGATTTGATTCAGTTTTGGATAAAGATTTTGCTCACTTCTTTTTCTAAATACCTACTTGTCATGCTGCACATTCTGTGGGAGGTCTGTTAACATGATTGCTAATAAGATATTGCTCTGTTTTTTCGTTGTCAAATTCTCAGGGAAAAGATGGATGCTTGGACATTATTTTAAAAAGTCTTGCTAAGAAAGTACAGATTAATGTGGAATCTATCAAATAAGAAGGAATTTAGAAAGGAACAAAGGGAGATGAAGGTATATGTGCTCACAGTAGGTTTTATTTTTCCTCCTAAGAAAGATGACAGCTACGAAGGGAGTAGCTCTGGTACATGATCCTTACAGGCTGTGTGTGCAACACCTGCTTGTACACGAGTGCACAGACATCATCTCGAACAGCCTGAATAAAGACCAGGCTGGTCTGCTGCTCCTGCAATAGACTGACTTCAGTGTGAGCTATTTATAAAAGAGTCTTTCATTCTCAGCGGTGCCTTGGCTGGAGCCAGAAAGGACAGAACTACTGGCAGACTGGCCTCTTGCCTAGTGTGCTGTGACTGACACGTAATCTGTCACTCCCCATCATCTGCGGGGTGGTGATAGGAAAATAATGCTCCTCAGCTTGCGTTAGATCACACATTACTCTCCTGAATACAGCTCCCTAAAGCTGTGAAATGGCCCTTAAAAAGTGTCTTTGTTCATTTTTGATAGAGGAGAATAGGAAAAAATGATAAACTGGGTGGAAAGCAAAACACACATTAGAGACCTGCGAGAGAAATTGTCTGTGACTGAGATTTCAGATTTCAGTGTGGTCAGATGACCTTTCCCTGAAGAATACTCGTGGTGCAGATCAGAAGCACATAGGGTGCAAGAGCCGGGCCATGTACTGGCAAGGACACTGCCTGTGAATCATATTTCCCAAGCTTGAATACTGCTTTAACTGGTCCTGTCCACTATATCCTTGGGAAATCGATCCCCTTCCATTTCCACACTCTGTAGAGTGTAAAATTCCAGGTGTGACTTTTCTCTGACATACATGGGTGACATAACAGGGTCTCAGTTTCATCTGATGACTACAGGAGTTACACCAATACAAACACAGTAATAGTATAGTATACCAAATACAATAACTGTATATCCTGGTTACGCAGATCTTTTACTAAAATAAATTAGAGCTTTGCATGAGTTAAGGATCATAGTTCTTTAAAAAAATGATACTTAGAATATTGTTTGAGGCCATTTTCTTCTGATGTTTTGTTTACCTTCGCTTTATGCTATGCAAACCATCTAAAGTTTACAGAGGTGCCAAATTAACCTTCTCTTCCACCCCTCTGGTCTCTGGTTCCTGGGCACCAATGTTCCTTCTGCCGTGGTTTCATACAGTGAAGTTGCTGATGCTCTTTAGAATATTATAATGCTCTCCCTGAGATCTAACCTTGCTGCCTCGATTGACACTTATGTAAATTGTCACAAGATGTTTAGGGCACATCTCTTTTCTTCCTTAATAACATGTCATACTGATGTGGCTTTATTTGTATTGCATAAGGAGATGATTGATTAGAGAGGCCAAAATTAATTTAGATTGATATTCACTGTCATATTTTGTAGTGACATTGAAGTATAACTAACTCCCCTGTATTTTGCATTTTAATTTGCTTCATGGTAAACTTTGTGACTTCACAATGCCTCCTTGAGCCTCCTTGAGCCTTACCAGGCAAATCACCAAATGCAGCCCTTCCAGCTTTAAACCATCTCTCTCACTTCATAAGTCAGTATGTTACAGAGAAAGCAGGGCTCAAGAAAAGTGTGTAAAAATGCTGTATTTGCACCTGTCTTCTCAAGCTGAATTTGCAAGTGCGTTGTAGGTGATAATCAGTGCAGTCCCATTATGTTCCCTTTACAGACAAGGTTGTTCTGCTATTGCCTGTGATGGAAGCAAAATCAAGACCATACACATTTTATTCATGCAGATGAATGCAATGTCTACTGAAAACCTATCTCAGTAATTCATGTTTTATTCTACTTATTCTCTGAGTTCCTTTGACACTCTTTACTATTCTTTCTATATGTAGTTAGGAAATACATTTGAGCTCAGATATATAGTGGTACAGACATTAAAGCACTGACCCATGAAGCCTGATGTAACAAGTTGTTTCTTTTGTATCACAATAAAAGACCCTGATTTATCCGCAGTTTACCTAGTAGGAAAAAAGAAAATATGAAGGCTAGAGCTACTTGGGTGCTGTCCAGAAATGTGACAGATTTCACTCAGTTCAGTATCCAGAAGCCGTGCTTCAAATGCTTTATGGTCAGTGTCCTGCACAGAGCTGAAGCATCTCAGGTGGGAAAAACAATTTCCAAGAGAACTAGTGACTTGTCATAAAAACAAGATTTCTGAGGATGGCTGAGAACTGAAGAAATCTTAAACTCCTTTGTATTATCAAATATTTTACACAGAAATACAACTCCTGTCCAATAGAGACTTGGTCATTCTGAAAGGTATTTATATTTTCCAGACTTCTTGAACAGTTGGTTACTGGAGGTAGAGCCAATAGGACACTGCATGTGTGAGCGTGCAGTATTAAAGATAAATATCTGGTCGCATGCTTCATTTTAAGTGGCCTATTTTGTATACAGCTAGTCTCATGTAGCTTTTAGCACTATCTATGGATTTTTGAGGCCCAGTTACCACCTTTGGGCAAGCTAATGAGTGACTGTGAAAAACTCTCACACTGCTGAGCTCATGTGTAACAGGACAAAAGGATTAGCCAAGTTACTGTAGAGGGTTTGAGTTTCCTCAGAAAAGAAGAAATGCTGGTTATAGACTCTGGATGGAAAAGAACCTATGAAAATGAAGTTAGCTGTATGAATTAGTTCAGGCTCCCTTCATTCAGAGCGAAAGACAAGACCCAGCTCTTTCCAGAGGGATCAAGACCAGGAGCTATTTGTTGTCATTAGAACCTGCCAGTTAACATGGAGCTACCTCACAAGGAAGCTGGATATTTTTCGAGCTCTGAAATGCATTTTGGGGTAAGAGAGATTTTGTTAACAAATCTGTGTAGTGAGTGCTGGCCTGCCCTTTTAGGCCTGTGCATTTCTGCATTTTTCATTTTTCTCCCTGTAAATGGTTGGCCATTTAAGTGACAAGGGAGCACTTGTATCCTGTCAGGGCCTGGAGCTTTGCTCACCTGGAATATGTTCCCACAGATGTAATGAGATGGGCTATTTGCTCCTGTTGTGCAGCTTTCAGCAAGGCCCACCTGCATCTTCATTTGGACGATGTGTCATCATTCCCTTTGACAATTTTATCATGATCGCAAGTACAGAAAGCAAATGGAACACCCTGGTGAACTGTGTCAGATCTGTGACCATAGACGTGATCTCGGATTTTGCTGTGGTGGGTCTGAATGTGAGATTCACAAGGACAGTGCTGACAGGGTGTGATGTGAAGCATCATGAACAAGAGCTTCTCCTATATACTGTGTTACTTCTTAATAGGAACTCGTTAATTGCGTATTTCATATTTATGACCCTATAAAAATAATTTTAATTTGACACTAACATCTGAATATGATTGTCTGAAAGATAATAGCAATGACAAACACCGATATAAATCAAACCAAATGATTTTCAATTTCTAATTAAAGATGATGCTGGAAACTCGAGATGAGAGACATATGGAGAGAAACACATTTCTTTGCAAGAAGGAAACCAAAACCATATGGGGAAAAAGTGCAAAGATATCAAGTTAAAATCTGAACTTCCTGCCTTCTGAAGTGTCAGTAAAGGAAATCCTAAACTGATCATCTTCCTATCAAAATAATTTATCAGTCTCTACCACAAACCACTGAGTAAGATGTGAGACATCTCAAGCTGTTCAGAACAACTGGGAATTGATTGTAAGTAACCTACGACGCAGTTGTTTTTACCAGTTGAGACCGTAAGACAGATGGCTTGAATATATTTAAAGATGGGGACAAAGCTGATGTGACACTGAGCTGGATTACCACAATGAACAGTGTCAGATGCAGACTTGTTCTCAGATGAAAAAGAATTAGTTCAGAAAAAATGGGTGCCAGTGGTCTCCAGATGCCGCAGACTAGAAGAATAGCCTGCTGCCCCCCGAATCTGCCCCACCATCTGCAGTCCCAATAATCAAAACTCTTAACTGTTCCCTCTGCAAATAAGGCTTGAAATAGGTCTGGCTTTCATCGCGTTGCAAAGGGTGTTTAAAATGTTCACAGAGGACCGATAAGGAACAGCCTAGCTGAGACTGCTGGTGCAACTGTTATAGTCTAGGCTATTTCACAAGTCAAATATTGGGAATTGCCTTATTAAAGTGCCAGTAAAAAAGGGAGAGAAAATTTTGAAGGTTTTTAGAGGTTTTAAATGATCTCATGTAGTATTGCAATCTTACTTGCCTGTTTGTGAGGAGCTCATACAACTTCAGAGCCTTGTTTTTGTTACTCTTTGGCATAAAACCATTTGCAAAATTGAGATTCACTTTTGCTGGGTTTATTGTACCATCAACTACTTGTTTATATTGGATAGAGGATGAAGTGGCCAGCTCTACTACTGGTAGGAAACAACTCTGCCTGAAACCTGATGTCTCAGATCATTCCTCTTAATGTTCCTTTCTCTCTAAGGGCCTTTATTTTTTGCTTTAATGACAGTTTAAGCTGCAGCTTTAAAAATGAGTTAACTTCACATTCACATTTAGTTCCTGATTTTTAAAGACCTGATTATCTTCCTCGTTTGTAAGCATAATTTTGTTGTAATAACTAAAGATGCAAATTCTACCGATTTAATGCCCAAAGGCCTAAGGAAAAGAAGTCTAGAACTAAATATGTGGACTGTAACAGGACCCTGACGACAGAGCATACATTATTTGGGTCAATATGAAGCAGTTCTTAGCAAACATATTCTTCAGGAGTACTGAAATTCAAGCGTTATGCTTTAGTGTCTGTATTCACTAAAGAAACCTAATGACCATACTGGTATGACATAGTAAACATTGTTTAATATTTCTCTATTTATAAAAAATAAGCCATATTCCGTCACCTTTAGAAGTTGTGGCATTATGTTCACAATCACAGTGATGCCCATTCATGGCATAAAATTGACACAATTACCATGGCTAATTATTTACGAGTATCAACAGGGAACACTTAAACAATCTCTGTGATAGGGCTCAGGGCACTTCCAAGAGAGTGAAGAAATAGTTAAGTAGAAGCTATCCATTGCTTTTATTATGTGCTAAAAAAGAGTTTCTATTTATTGCTCAAACAGTTAAGCAGACTGGCTTCACTTCACTTGTAAGATGACAAGTTCATAGCCTGAGGAAGAAAGTCTGCATCATACCGTTCTGTTGTGTCTTACCAGAAGAGTCTTAATGACCTGGCATCCCCAATAAAACACAACCAACTCACTTTTTTACTTCTTTTAGTTCTCAGCAATTCCAGGGTCAGTGTTATGTAATCTGATGGGTGAATAAGCATCTGTGAAAGAGTTTGATATATGTCATCTTCAGTGTGGCTGGAATCAATCTCAGTCAAGTCTTCCTGGGACACTACAGTAGAATAATTTTGTAAATCTAAGTCATGCTCATGGCAATCAAATTTTAAAGTTGAAAAAAACCCTGTGCCTGTTTTCTGAAAACCTCAGGGTGGCGGAGGAGGGAGGAATGGTTGCCCTGGATGTGATAATGGTAATAATTCGGTGTCAGGTGTTACTTCTAAGCTGACAGATCTCTTGAAACATTCAGGTTAAGGCTTTGAAGATGGTTTCATGAGAAAAAGGTACTTCAATGATCCAGGCCTTTTTTTTTCCTTTACAAGATGAATTCCAGATGAAGTCCCAGATGAAGGCACATCATCATGTTAATGTAATTACAGAGAAATAAGGACTTGCAAAGGATTGTGTCAGATGAATTTGAAATCACAGTGAAAGAGTGGGAACAGGAGAGGTTAACATTTCCTTGTGCTAGTCTACATTAAAACCCGAGAGAATGAGAGGAAAGTGACACTGCTCAGTATGCCGAGCAGCGTTTTGTCTGCACGGAGCCGTCGCTGCTGGGCAAATCTTAAGGCCGCTGTGAGAGGGGCAAAATAGCTAAGTGCTCCAGCGACGCTTTTTCTTTTTTTTAATCTGGGCAAGTTTGGTTGTTTTAAATTCTGTGCTCTTAATAAGAAAATAATTCAGACTTGTTTCCAGTGTTTTTGCTATAGCATTTTGCAATCAGCCTCTTTTATTCTTGTTGTACAACCAAATTGCCATTTATTATTTTTCAAGGTTTTTTCATTTTTTTTCCTGTTTGAAATTGACCTATTTCTAGGAATATCTCAGTGGAAAGGAAGCTAGTTAAGTAATGTTGTTACTGCTTGTTACAGAAATATCAACAGAGTCCAATGCAAAAGCCCACAAATCTTTTTGTCAGCATGTGCAATTCAGGAAATTATTTAGACACATAATAGTTTCCGCAGATTTGTGTCTCAGGCACAGGCTTGCTTCAGTGCCTGACGTTTTGCCTGTGCCTACCACAGCATCCGCAAGGGAATTTAGGGAGATGTGCACTTGCACCAGCATAGAAAAAGAAGAACTAAACAAGAAACCTTTTTTTATAAAATAAGATTCAGAGAGACCTTCACTGTTGAGAAACAAATGCCAACTATTAGACAAAAGGATATAATTAGACTGTGCTGGATGCCTAGATTCAGTAAGAATATACATGGCATCAAATATTCCTCCCAGTTCATTAGGAAGTGAGGATAGAAGTGGGAATTTGCATTGCTGAAGACAAGAAGTGTTGAAGACTAAATGGAACTGGAAAGTTCATTGGGAGGCGCTGACTGTAGTGAGCTGGTTTGCAAAGGGAGAGTCCTGGGAGACCCTGGAGGACGGCGTGTGGAAGCTGCAGAGACCTGGGGAGGGCAATTCGGAAGAGCTGCCAGCTGAACTAAATCAAAAGCAGAGGACAACCATTTCTGTGGGAGCCTTTCACTGAAATATTGGCAGCTGCTGATACATAACAAAAGCTCTGCTTGTGAATGAGTTAGTAGAGTTAAAAACCGAGGAGGCAAATGGTCTTCTCTTCAATTGCAGTGCATGAGTAAATGGCTACCAGCCAACACAAAACACCTACGAAAATAAAATATTCAATAATATTCTGATAAATTATTCTAAAATTATCTTTCTCCCTGTTATCAAGGCGCAATAGTTTATCTCATTAGCTGCTTCTAGATTGTTTACTGTGTTCATCCTTTAAATTTTCCTTTTGTAGTTCTTATTCTAAAATTGTGGCCCAGCTCTATCACTGGCAGAGAGCTGCTTTGATATAATGAGACTTGCTGTCTGAAACTGGTTGTAACTGTGGGTTCCACTCGGCACCTACAGCAGGAATTCAACCTCTTTGTTCTACTTAAATAAGTACATGGAAGTGTTAAGTGAATTTAATGACCTCTCCTGTCCTTAATATATGCAGATATCTTCTAAGTATAACCTCAATAACTTCAACACAGAGATTCTTGGGATTGCAATGTATGGCTTTGGGAATTTACAATATCCCACTAATTCTTTATACCCTTAAGTGCCTGCCGCACATTAATCTGAATTTTATTTCTTTTTTTTTTTTTTGTCAGGTAGTAACAGAAGATTATATAATAAAATAAAAATAACTTGGATTTTTTTTAAGAAGAAAAATGCTTCTTTTAATGAAACAATATAAAACTATAACATATGAAGAGTTAATTTTATTATAGACATTGTTAATTCTTACATTATGTCATTGTGGGATCATTGCCCTGGTGAATTATCTTTCTCTGTGTCATGACCATGCATTGAGGAAGCACGCTATAAAAGCCTGCTCATACAGCATCTCTGCTCATTTGTATTAGATCTTCAAATTATGATAACTTATACTGCAGGAAGACAAATACCTCCTCAGTGTTAGCACTATGAATTTCCATTTACTCTTTGCTGTGCCGCAGCTTCTCGGCAGTGTGGGAGAAGTTCTGTTCCGTGGCGGTGGCCGAGTGGGCTCTGCAGTGGGGCTGCCAGCGAGGGCGGGCGAGTAGGGCAAGAGCGGGAGCTTGATCAGAGACGCTTGGGGATTTGGGGATGGAGAAGGGGTGGAGGACACAGATCTTCATAACGGCTCTGACTAGGGGAGAGGGGCTGAAAGCAGTGCTCATCCCCCACCTTCTAGAGGTGTGCATTTCTCTGGCTCCTCAGTATTGCACCTCTTAAGTGCTTCTCTCAACTGCTGGTGCTGGCCGGGGCTGTGCTCTGTGCCTGTGACTGGGCCCTGCACATGGAGCCCTTTGCACGGCTTGTCCCGTGAGCAGGCCCTGCACGTGAACCAGCCTTGAAGAGAGCTACCAAGGGGCTCCAGCTCTGAGTTTTGAGTCCTGTGAGGTCAGGGTGTTTTGTTCGGCCTTGCCCAAGCACACTTGAGGGCAACTTTGGCTTGTTCTGTTTGATTTCAAGTCCTCTCTTTCAGTTTAGTTTTCAATTAAAAGAGAAAAGAAGCAAAAGTTGAAATATATGCAAGTTATTCAGACAAAATTATCAGTTTAATTATTCACTGGATATTGCTGAAACATCAGGTAAACTACTGAAATTATGATATTTTAATGTCATCTACAGCATCTACTTTGACGTAAAATGTCAGAAAACATCCTATAAATGATTCATGATTCCTTTTCCCTTTCTCCATTAATCAGATGGCCCTTTCCATAGACTGCTGATCCTGAATGAATATTCTAATTCCTAACAGGAAACATTTCATACAAGTGGTTTTCATTCAACACTTTTGACAGGGTCTCTCATGAGACATTCTAGTGAAAACTAAGCTGTCAAAGAATAAGAGAAAAAGCCCTCTCATATACTAAAAAATAGTTTAATAAGAAGAAATAAAGGGTTAGAGCACATGGGCAGCTTTCCCATTGAAGGGAGGTTATTAGAGGGACACTCGAAGGATTGAGCCAGGATTTGTACTAATCAGTGAGCTATCAGCTATCCTAAAGAGGAGGTAATGGCAACAGAAAAATCAAAAGGATAGTCAAACCAAAACCTGAAAAACTTAGACCTTAAACTCAGAGAACTAATGAAATATCAGATAAAATTAGTACTGGGAAGTCCAAAGTAACATACAGAGGAAAATCTTAAAATTAGAGAAAAGAAATAGGGATGGCAAAATAGGAGGAGAGATTGCAGAGATAGATAGATGGGATAGATAGGAGTTTGATTGCACAGGAGATTGCATAGATAGGAGTCTTTGGCTTGGAAAATAAATGAAAGAGAATGCCTATGATGGAGGCATTGTTGATAAAATCATGGAGGATGTAAGGAAAAATTATTGGAATTATTACTTTCTAGTTTTCATAATGCAAGAAAAAGAGCATGTCTGGTGTTCTTACTGGTGCAGATTTAACGGGAAAAAAATAAAAGAAGAAATTCTTCACATACGATGTGATTATTGTGGAACTGATTGCAACAGGATGTTTAGAAGAGAAAATTAGAAGTGGAATCAAAATGTGATTAAACTGTTGAAGGACAGGCCGATTAGCGGCTATTAAAAATGTAGCCGTGGAAGTGCCTTGTTTTTCCTCTGGTAGGACTCTTTTCCATCTCCTACCTACCAGCCAGGGTCTGTTAGTGTTCACTGATGAACTTGTGGTGAGCAAGGCAAGCAAATAAATTCTTTCTATTCACAGGTTTGTATCCACCAGCTGAAGAGGCAAACATTCACAGCCAGGGGTATCAACTGCAGAATGAACTATTTTCTGGTGTTTCTCCATCTCTGTTAAAAAGAATTAAGGCATAGGCTCTGAATGTGTGCCATTTTGTACATGATGCTTACACTTTGGAGTTTTCTTCTCTGCAGGAATATAATTTTCTGATCTTTTGAAACTTGTATTTGAGGAGAAGTATCTTTGACTGCCCTCCACTGAATTAAAGATGACAGAAGAGGAATTGTTTCCATGGTTGAACAAAGATGCCGTATTTTGCACTGTAATGATTTCATCATGTGCCTGCATTTTGCAGTAGTAGCCAAAATTTCCAGATGAAATAAACCCATACAGTAGCCCTGCCCAGAGATCTTGAAATGTGAAGGCATTTGGGAATGTTTCAGGGAATGGGAGCAATGAAGCCAAATGCTCATAAAATGGCTCTGGAATAAGAGAAGCTGGAGAAGGAAAGGGCTCTATTGACCTCACCACTGCTTGAACGTGGAAATTTTGTTTGGTTGGGTTTTATTTGTTTTCTTTCAGACATTTCTGTTCATGGCATTTTGAATGAGCAACTTATTTTTTTCTCTTGCCTTAAAGCTTTCTCCTTGGTTTCTGTAGGAGGATTTGGATGTCCTTTGCAAAGGCAGGTTGTTAGGGGCAGAATCAGAAAGGTGTCAGAGGGCCAGTGGAGGCTGTTAGCGCTGCCCCTGCCACTCCAGGCACACAGGGGATGTGTCCTGGGAGCCACTTTTTGCAGGACTAGGCCCCGTCAGAATATTATGTGGGGGCTACCACATAATAACATCACGGGATGCAGACTCTTGCAAACACTGAGGTGGCAGCAGCAAGGTCCCCTCAGGTGACTTGGAGAACACATGGCAGAAACAAGTTTTAAGGAGAGCAGGAGGCGAATTCAGTCCCTTGCATCCTGGCCCAGTCTATTTCTGCAAGATAGAGGTGTTTCCTTCCGTTCTTTTGTTATGCAAAGTTTATCTCATTTTCTTCAGTTTAATTAAACCCTTTTCTTTTTGTGGATGTCAAAATCTGTCTCTGCATCTCCAACTTGAAGAGAATGAAAATACTGGCTGGAAAACCAGTTATAAATAGATGGGCTGATTCTATTGTTTGGTTCCTGGCACTTAGTATGTTTGTTGCTGCCTTGTTCTGGGTGGACCACAGCGTGTTGAGGAGCTTCACACACTGGTAGCCAGGTTTCTCTGGTTATTTGAATTGATATTTGAACAAATACTAAGCATATAAATGCTTCAAATAAAGCGGTATCAGCCAAATCAGGCTTATTTTCAGCAGTCAGTTTAGCTACCTATTGTGTTGCGATATCATCCCAATTCTGTAAAGGGTGAAGGTCATGTGGGGGCTACCATAACAAAAGCATATTAATGTCTGCTGTGGTGATGGTCTTTTTTCTTTCCTTTCCTTTTCTTTCCTTTTCTTTTCTTTCCTTTTCTTTTCTTTTCTTTTCTTTTCTTTTCTTTTCTTTTCTTTTCTTTTCTTTTCTTTTCTTTTCTTTTCTTTTCTTTTCTTTTCTTTTCTTTTCTTTTCTTTTCTTTTCTTTTTCTCCTATCTCAAATCAGGAAACTAGATAAAATACTCTGTCTTCCATTAATAGTTTACAGATGAAAATGAAGGGAGAAAAGAGACAAAAGGATGAAATGGCATGCCCAAAATCACTGGGCAGTGACATGTCCAGGTTTCTTGATATTCTGCCTGGAACCACCTGCTTCTTCTTGTTCTTCTTGTTGCTAATGATGTTATTAATAGACATGTTATTAGTATGACTACCACCATCATTATATTTACTCTATACAGCTATTTTCAATGATGATGTTTCCCTTGGAAAAAAAAATAAATTACTTAAATAGTTTTTTAATTGGGACTTCTGGTGACATAGAAACTCCAACAATTCCCTACAGCATGTGTGAATACATGCAGCCCTCAGCAAAAGAGAATGGGCCCATCCCCAAATTATTCCATCTGGCAGAGTCAGTACCTGCTGTAGTTCACACATGAATAGCATCAATTTGCATGTAAATAGAGGCCTACATGCTTCTGTGGAGCTAAAAGCTGTATTTCAACATTTCACAGTGGAATTAGGCAGTGGGCACATCACTACATGATGGTTCAACCTTGTAGTGACGTGCCAGCTAAAATCATTTTAAATGCTCTTCTCCATATTTCCCGGTAGGATTATTTATTGAAGTAGTGTGTAAGAGCTCAGAAGAATCCTCTATTGAAATGCTGCCAGCTCTCAGCTACAATTCTGACATTGACGTTGTCAACTGAGATTAAGCATTGGTCTTAATGAATGCTGACAGTCTTGTTTCGTAGGTATGGTCCTGCGCTTCCTTTCGGCAAGGAACCAAAATAGAAAGGGTGGACATGTAGGGAAAGATTTAGAAGCAGAGATGTTTACCTGTATTTGTACTTCGTTCATTTCTGCTTCTTTCCATAGCAGTTAACATTTTCATATCGAGATGTAACAGCAAATGATCCTGGATGAGTTTTGTGTAAACAAACCATAAACGACATGTTCCTCAAGCAGTGGTTTCAGACAAGCTGGGAAATTCCAAACTGCCACCACAGAATAAGATGAGACCCTATTGATTCGGTATGTTCTTTGAGACACTGACTATTGTTTCCTCAGCCTTGCCCACGTTAAATCTGGGTTTGATCAAATTGTCCTTAGGGGTGACCAGTTTCAGATTTACAAAACTCTGCAAACTCCTTTGACCCCACATGGTTTTGCTTGGTTCTTTTTGCAATTAATGTACTATCTGGACCTAAATCCTGGTGGTGCTAAGGCAGGTCGGTCCTTAACTGAGACGCCTGAACCTTCATGTGTTGTCTTTAAATTCATGTAGTTCATTTATACCTAGTTCTTGCGATGTCTATGGTCTGGGTGGTTCCTTCTCTGTGATTGCAAGATCATGTCTACTTTGCCATCGTGCAAATGTGCTGCTGTGGTGCAAGAGGAAGGTAACACTGTTAAATTCGGTAACATCCCTGTTGTGTGAAAATCCTCATGAGCAAAACCTTATGACTCACTAACTGTTCTAGCTACCTGAATATGAAATATGTTATTTTGATCATTTTGTTACTTGGCTCCCACATCCGTTCACATTCTGGTGGCCACATCCACATAAAGAAATAAAGGTGTGAACTTAATATAAGAGGGAGTATTAGAACCCGCTACATATTATAGGATGCATCAAAGCATAGTAGTTTGTCTGAATGGAGTAAGCGATGTTTGAGCTTTGTATCTGACTTCCCTGGATCCTTAATGAGTCATCTCTGAGATAGTTACCTATTTCCAACTTTACTGAACATAAATACTGCCACTGGAACGGGCACACCAGGCTAAAGGGAGCGGAGGCGGCTGCCTTGAGCATTGCTGTGAATGGGCAGTTGACCCTGCTGCTCATGGCACTCGTCCCTGCCAGTGGCACATGACAGAGTGACACTCATCTCCGGGAACAGCCTGAGCAAGAAATGTCCCACCTCCACAGCTGGTTCTGTTCCTATAGATTGTAATTGCTAATTTCTGTTAGAAAGGAAAAAGATTAAGGGAAAACCTGTGTTGACACTTACCTTTTAGAGATGCTATCAGCTTTTCATATTAACAAAATTCTTTCAAATGCAGGGCAATTATTGACAGTTCTTTAATATATATCTTGAAGGCAAGCTCTGGGTCCCTACTTTCTTTATTTCAGCATATCATACTATCGCAGAGGTAGGCTATTTTTACAAAGAAATGAGTTGTATCTTTATAGCAAGTACTGTTAAAGAGGATTATAAATAGGCTTTAGACTACAGACTTTGCTTTACAGTTGAAAAAAAAACCATCAATCACCTGGCTGAGACTAAATCCTAACATCTCACCTTCCTAACAGTTTTTAAAGGTCACAGATGTATAGAAATGTTCAGCTTAATCTTAAAAGCATTGACTAGTCTGGCAAAAGCATTTTAGGGTCTTTTCCTTTTTATTTTCCACCAGCTTTTTAAAATGTGAAAGAAGTGTCACTTATAACTACAGAGCGGATCTTTAAGAGAAGGCAGAGAGTATCAGAGATCAGACTCTCATCTCAGAAAGGTCTCTGGCAGCTCTGTCTGCTTTGCAGGCAGTCTGATTCATAATGTTTGCAGATTGCAGTGGTCCAGCCCCGCTCCCCCAAACAGGTTATCAGCAATCAACTACATGCTGGAGACAGAGAACAACCTCAAACGAGCTCTCACCTAAAAATAGCCATTTTCAAATTAAAATCTTGAGTCAGGAGGGAGAATGGTTTGCAGCTGGGACATGTTTTATTCGCTTATGTCACCAATGATAAACAACTACAACAACAAAAATCTCCCCTCCATGCTGAAGCTGTTGGGATTCTGCTGACTGGACATGTTTTATTTTCCAGTGATGTAACAGAAACACAAATTAAGTTGTAGGGTGATTTTAAAAGCCTGTCAGTGAAATAAATAGGACCATTTTCAATCAACACTCATCTGGACGTAACTGTGACAAATTTTCAAACTCACCCCACCAAACTGAGCTAAGCAAGGAATATGCCTGCTTCAGCTTCCCTATATATTAGTGGATATAAAGAGGCACTTGAAAAGGATGATTCAGCCCCCGTTTGATCTGAGTTCTCCTCCAGAGGTGTTTGACTCTCACTGACTGCATAGCGAGACTGGGGTAATGACAGTCCCAAGTTCAAGATATTTTCAAGGGTTTCCAGTGAGGTGCACAAGATACTTTTGAGATACTTTCATGTTCTTGCCCTTTGTCTTTTGGTCTTTCTTTGTTCCTCCTCCCAATTTTGTCCTTTTTTTTTTAATGAATTCTGTAAAGTTGCAAAACAAATTAGAAAAAAAGAAACCTAAACGAACACAAAAGAGAAGTACTCCTCCCCTGACACATAGCTGTTCTCGCACTGATTGATTTTTTTCCTGGCGTACCAGTCATCATTTCTCATGAAATGCTTATCCTCCAAAGTAAATGTAGCATTTTGGCAGCATGTCACAGGGGTAAGGCCAGTGATGGATGGGAGCAGTGTGTCACAACAATGTCGTTTTATTTTTATATCACAGCTGGATTAAGTTCTAATTCCATAACAGGGAAAAAAAAAAAAAAAGAAAGAAAGGTTTATTGGGCTTCATACTTTAGCCCCATAAGCGTTACAGCATGGAAGGAAGCTGGGTGCCCTTCTGAAAGATATGCTATAATTCAGCCCCAACTTCCTGGCTTTCACAGGAATATTTATATGGCATGAAATGCTAATTAATTCAGTAACAGGATTTACTGGGTGATATGCTTACTAACTGGGGAATTAATAAAGAGCAGGCAATATTTTTGGATGAGTATTATTTGCTAAGAATGCAGCTTTAGCTGAGTCATAGATTTCTATCAAACTCAGCAAATTATTTGGCTTACAGGAAAACTGTAACATTTAAGTTTTTCAATATTACACAGGATAAAAAAAATATTTCATTTGCTTAGAGGTGAAATTTACTTAAATGTTGCTCAGAAGCTCAAAAGAGAGAAAATACGCCCCAAAATAAAACCCAAAACATCTGTTTTCAAAGTAAACATTGCAATTGGCTCAGGAGGAATTTCTGCATTTTGAAAAAGCTCCACCCTGATAACCAAATTTTTAATTAAACTGGAGAGAAATTGTCTTCTTGTGTTTCTATTTGGCTAGATTTTTACCTTTTGTAAAAAAAAAAAAAAATGTGGATAAAAGAAGGCTGTGTAAAGAGGATGCCTCAGCAGCGTGAAAACACCAGGAAGAATATAAAGATAAGGATCATTTGAGGAAATGCAGCTTCCTTGAGAGCTGACCAGGCTGGGGAGCTGTTCCCTGGGCAAAGTCTCTCTTCTGAACAGAGACCTAGGTGGGATGCCAGGAGTTCCTTGTCTGAGAAAGTAAAAGAGGGAAGTCTCTCTCTCCAGTCTTCTCTTATAACTCAAAAGACAGTGTTTCTAAGGAGATGTGCAAGTAAGTACAACTAAACATGCACTGCTTGTGGGGTTCTTTTTAATTATTGCCTAGAGTTTTTGCTGTGATGGCTAATAGTGTATTTGGTTCATAAATATAGTACTGGTAACAGGAAGCTCAGGAGAGAAAAGAAGCTCTGTGGTTTGACCTTGGCTTCATAACTAATAAATGGCAGGGCATTTACAGATCCAGGTGAAAAACAGGAGATCTGCTCTCAAAAAATTAAGCCCTAACACTGAGTAAGTGCAGCCACAGCAGTCAGTGGAGAGCTGTTGTTCCGTAACAAGAGTACTTCAGTAAGGGAATATTTATGATAGTTACGTAAACAAGTAGTCATTTAGATCCCCTCATTTTCCACGGTGACCTCCCAGCACTACTAGTTCTTGGTACACTCATGGAATAAAAATGGATATAGCCTTGAGCTGCCATCAGTTGCCGTTACGCTTGTGGAACTGGCATTTGCTTTGCAAAACAAAAGCTGCCTGGCAGTGTCCTTAGTTTCAAAATTACCCTTTAACCATTGTGTTGTGTCTGGGCTGGAAATGGCAAAAAGGCTCCTTTTCAACCTTAGGCCTCTTAGTATTGTCTATTGATTTTCATACCTAGCAGTTTAGGATGTGATAGGTTTATGTATCAGGTCAGAAACAATTGATTTCCTGTTAATGGAAGAGGAAAAACACTTGGATTGGCTTAACAAGCTCAGTATTCTGGCCACTGTGCGAGCGGTGACGTTACTGTTTGTTACATGATGTATCCTGAATCAGCCATCCTGAAATGAGACATTATGCTCCTTATAGGAACAAAATCCCTAAACCTCAGAGGAAAACATAGAAACAACCCCTCCCTCCCCTCAAGTCCTATTTGTAACATAACTGCATTTGCTTACAGGATATCCATTGTAAAATAGCGTTCTCTCAGCTGGAGAGGTAACTTAAGTTACCACTTAAGTTTGATTTAAAAATTTTTGACATGTCATCCTAACTGCCCCTCCACTTCTTTCCAAGAACTGATGCTTGAAGTTGTAAAACAAGAAGAAAAGAGGGAGAAACTAGATAGGTCTGTGTCTGTAGGAGCTGCAGTGAAGGCCCTTTGAATTGTGCCTTCATGAATAGTCCAGCTGCAAACGTTGTGAGCAGGGGACACGACGTGTCCTGTCATGCCAGCCAGGGAGGCCAAATTCCAGCACAGGAATGCAGTAGGTGGCTGGAAGCTGTGACTGCATCACTTGTCAGAGGAACATACAGAGATGGTGATGAGGGTGAGGCGGTCTCCCATGCAGGCTCTCTGAGACACTAAATTACAATTTCTGCATTTCATTAGGCGGATACTGCACGGAGTAAGTGCACGGCAGCGTCTCCGTGGGAGCTCAGCCGCTTCAGGCCCTTTGTTGGTGACGCTGTTTAGTGAGCACTAACCACATGCGAAGTCAGGGTTTCTTAATGTGCTAGGAATGTGAAAAATACCCAGTAAACAAAGCAGTTGAACAGTCTGGAAAGAAATACAAAATATAGCAGAGATTAGTTAACACCTACTAAACCTAAAAGGTAAACTGTGCGTTAGGTAGTGCAGTGGTGCACGGAATTGTTGAAATGGCATAGCTCAGTAGACACCTGTGTTGTACTAAGGTGGCTTTTTGCAAGTCTTGCTGCAGTATCAAAACTCCAGCTGCCAGCAGTGCTTCTCGGATCATGCCTGAGAGGCTGGTGCTGCCCTGCACTATCCGCTCTCCCTTAACTTTTCCTTACAATAGTGTCATGTAGATGAAGAGAATGATCTCATTTGTGCACTTAGAGAAATAGCTGAAGTTAATTGGCCTATTAAACAATTAATTCAGTAAGTGGGTGTTATACGCTAGCATTCAGGTTATGTGAGGTAAATTGTCTAAAGCATAAACAGAAACTATGGTCCAAAATAAGAAGGGAAGATGAGCAGGGAATGAAAGAGTGAGAGATGACATAAATAAGAACGTAGTTTTAGAGAGACCTCTAGTGTTCCTTAAGCAAATAATGCATTACACAATAGTTTTCTACTAATGATCAGAAGTTCTCAGTTCTTTCAGCTGTCATTTACCATTTCCAGGGTGTTTTTAACATAGTGTATCAGAAGTGGCCATACATTTTTAAGCATAATCAATATTAGCCTATACTCCCATTTGTGCTATACTGATAGCAAAGATTATGTAAGGCTGCCTTGTGGCCCTAAAGTGGGGGAGAATCAGACCTATTTTTTTTTTGTTTTTCAAGTAGATGTCATTTTGATGCAGCACCATATCGGGAATATATTATTATGGCTTGTTTTTTGTTTTTTATCTTTCTGTCAGATTAGTGTCCTGGTAGGTGTGGAGTTTCTTCATTTCAAATAATTATAGTATAATCAGCATTACAGTAAACATTTCTAAAAGTGTTTTATTTTTAAAAGGGAATCATGTATGCTTTTGCTATAACTAAAAGACCCGATCTTCTTGCCACCTGTGAATGTAATTTTCTTTGCACAATTTATGTCATGCATGGACATAAACTGCATAAGAAAACTTGTACAAGTTATTATGATGGGGACCTACACAGAAGCTCCTGAGAGCAGGTTGCTCTGATTGACAGTGATGAATGTCTGTGGTGGTAATTTTCTGAATTAGTCTGCCTCCTACAATGCTCCTGCCTAAATTAAAGGTCTGCTTTTCAGTGCTCAGCAGAGGTACATACAGATAGGTGCATTGAGGTGTATAGAAGGAGGTCATATTAAGGTAATCAGCATATTCTTTCAATCTCAGAAGACATAAAGAGATTCTGTATGAGTAGTAAAAGTATCAAGTAATAGTGACTTCAAAACGAATGATTTGTCTTGACCCTTGCTTGTTGCACTGGGCTGGCAGGGAGAGAGCAGAGCAGGTCTGGCTAAGAGGAGGGAACCCCTCGAGCCAGGCTGCCCCTCCCTGGGCTCTTCCACACGGGCCAGTGTCCCCAGCGCTTGCTGCTACCTGCAGCCCAGGCTGTCATGGAGCTGCTGGAGAGGGGCCACGTGCTTGTGCTGACCCTTGTGCTGGACACAGGAGGAGTCGCTGGTTGTGCAGGAGGCTTGGGCTAGGTGATCTCCAAAGGTCCCTCCTCACCTTAATCACTCTCTGGTTCTGTGAGATCTGCTTTGCTCTGGAGGGTTGGGCATTGGTCTGCACGAAAAGAGACTTCCCTGTTTCCCTGGGCATTCAGCTCCTGAGAGCTGGAGGAAATCAGGCTGGCTTTTCCAGCCATACAGACCGTATCCCGAAAGCTTCAGTTGCTGAGAGTGGTAAGAAAATGCCTGCCAAGCCCATAGTAAGAGGGACAGAGGAGGAAATGAGGAGTGTCTTAAGTGCAAACGGCTCTCCAGGTTCCCTTTTAGCGCTGGGTAGTCGTTGCCAGCTGCTGTAGTCTCTGCTGTTTCACTTGTGTCCACAGCTGAGATTTCAGATTGCACAAAAAAGCTTCTAGGTTGGCACAGCTCCTCTGCTAGGCGTTTGCTGCCATCTTCATATAGGAGCTGAACACGTGTGGTTGGCAATCCAGGTTGACCACCCCCATTTTAGAATAAAGGCAGTTTATTTGATCT
Source organism: Tinamus guttatus (assembly GCF_059628265.1). Taxonomy (NCBI): domain Eukaryota; kingdom Metazoa; phylum Chordata; class Aves; order Tinamiformes; family Tinamidae; genus Tinamus; species Tinamus guttatus. Next base: position 2,485,858 of record NW_028288923.1, read on the forward strand.
GAAGGTGAAAAAGCCCTTTGTGCCTAACTGCAACACTCCTTGTGTGAATGCCGTAAAGATTTGTCTTGTGTCCTTACAGAAATAACTGCGTTTAAATAAACCACTGAACAGGAATATAGCTTGTTTACGATGTAGCTCCAGGGGATTTTCTTAACCCACTAATGATTGAGTGTTCTATTCCCTTAGAAAAGTGCAAGCATTTTAACAACTGAAAGTCTGCTATTGCAAGAGAAAAGAATGTCATCCTAGTTTTACCACAAGACAATAGAAATGTCTTGGAAAATGCAAATGGTTATGCTCCTATTAGCCCAATGGTGATGTTCCTGCCCAGGGATTTGGTGATTGTCCAAATGCACAAATAGGTGAAGTTCAGCTGAAAACAAAACTGAAGCACGGGGAGAGATGGACCAAGTGAGCTCTGATGTTACATGGTAGCTGGGGGTCAGTGAAGAAACAGTGGAGAATAGTGAAATCTCACTACTCCTAAAATCAAACTTAATCCAAGCAATAGATGTATTTCTAAGAGGTAGTTTTGTTTGTTTTTGCTCTTGAGGTCGCTCCTGTTCTTCTCCTGTTGCAGTTATGGGGTTTTGGTCTTTTTCTGTAGGTTTGGCATTTGTTAGGAAGCATTGGGAAGTGCATGGTGCTGTATGGATAAACTGTCCTGTGTCCTGACCACACCAGGTGTCCATCTCATCTGGCATCTGCCTGCTCCCTGGTGAAGGGGTGGTCTCATGAGTCAAGTAGCCAGTTGCAGTTCCATCCGTTCCGTGCTCTTGAATATTCCACTCCTAGTACATGAGCAAACAACTGCAAGAACTTAGGAGTATTTCTAAGAAGGTGTGCACCTTTCTCTGTGAGATGCTTCTGGTGGGTTAATGACTCCATCTGCAGTACACTGCTGAAATAATTCCAGAAGTATTGGGGCTATGAGCCTGAACCAGGCTAATGGGATAAACACAAATGGTCTCCACATATTAAGCGATGGGCTGCATAAGGAGAAAACACTGGTGTAAGGATAACACTGCAAAGTTGTGTTGTGTTTCACTGGAACTGCCTTTTTTGGGGCATATTGCAGTCAGGCAATCCTTTCTGTTTCCTATGGGGTTGTCACTCAACACTGTTTTCTGACAACCTCAGCAAAAACTTTAAACAAAATAACTCTAAACACATTATTTGAGCTAGGTATTGAAGGAAATATAGTATTTTATTTTGCAGTTCTAAATGATTGTGGTAACTAAACTTTTTTTTTTTTGTAAATCAGTTTTTTTTCTTATTATTATTTGCTCTTGAAATCCTTGGGAATTATGTGCTAGTGACATCTGTTAACACTGCTGCACTTAACATGTAATTAGGAAGAGGAAAAAAGAAAACAGAGAAAAAAAAAAACCCTCATGCCAGTCTAAATGTGCTTGAAATGTGCCAGACTGATAACTCTGGAGAATTGAGTCCTCTGTTTATCTTCCAAATTAGCACAGAAAAATCAATGGCAGCATAAACTTGCTCATGTCAAGCTGCAATGACTTGGGCATATTGAGATGTGAGGGCAGCCCAGGCTTTGTATTGACTATATGGTCCTTAGGATCCCATTAGGAATACTATGAAGGGTGCCAGCCTTCGTCAGTCGTCAGCTGTACTGACAACTTCCAATCAACTTACTTCCAGGAAACTTTTGAACATCCATGTGAAGTCAAGCTTTTGGTTCAGCATACATTGCAAGTGGTGATTTTGAATTAAAAGGTTTTATAGTACATTCCCAGTCTCTTGGCTATCTAATCCTCTGGTGTGTTTTATTTAATGCATAAACTTCCATCGACATGACAGAGCCAGAGGCATTACCATCTATCACGTCAGGGCTCATATTAACGGTGCTCGTTAGCACGCACTGGCACAGCACACTGTAATGGTCTGAGTTACGCTAATGGTCCATGGCTGGTGGGTCACAAGGGGGTTTGGAGCTGCACCTTCAACCAAGGCCACGGTGCTTTTAGGAAGGGTCGGGGGGCACGCAGGCTTGGCCCGCCAAACACCCTAATGCATCTTCAGAGCACCTTGTCGTGTATGCTCTGCTTTAATTGAGATTAAGTGGCTTTGAAAGACCTAACAAAATTTCAAGGACAATGCAATATCTCATACTCTCAATGAAAGGTTTTTAATGTATTTCCTTATAGCCAAGACAAATATTCAGAACAAACACATTACACCAAACTGATGTTAAAGGTCTGTCTCAAACCCCGAGAAACCAATATGATTAGAATTAAAAGCATGGCATACTGTCCCTTAGCATGGTGAGAAAATTGCTTAGGATCTTGTGTTCTGCAACAGCACCACATAGCAGTGAAGCCATGGAAGCAGTATTTTTGAAAGGGAAGTAGAGATGTCTGGGTCCTACTGAAAATCAGGTTGAGTTTGTGCCAGGGAAGGCTGCTAAGAAGATTGTCCTGGGGCTGCCTGTTCCGAATCCCTTGCAGGGTGTCAAGGCAGGAACAAAGACATTCTGAAAGCGTGGTTTAGATTTGTCCCCCAGTCTTTCCCAGCATCTATGTTAATAGATACTACAAGAAAGGAGAAATGACAAAAGAGGAGGCTCAGACCCCTTTCTCTTTTTGTTTTTGTAACTTCAGTTTGATACTTAGCATTTTATTTAGTTGCAAACTTGTCATCTCTGGCTTGCTTCAGTAATGATAAAAAGGTGCTGCAGTATCTTGGAAGATGATGTTTTATTCCAATAATGATAACTGTGTAGTTTCATGACCCTCCTGAGCTTACATTTGAGGACTCATTGGAAAAAATGCCATCATATCACAAGAATGTGAAGTGTAATACTGCCAATTTTTTGAATTATTCATTAGACAGAAGAGGAAAAAAGGCAACCAAGGCTCCAGCTTTTTATTTATGGTTTTACTACTCTTCGTATTTTTTAAGTGAAGGGAATACAATTCTTCCCTCTTTTCTGCAGCCACAACTCATAAAGAAAGGGAAATATGTATGCTTGAAAAGTTGGGATTTCTGGGAATACATTTTCTTCTTTTAACTTGCATTTTAACGTAAGGTAAAACATTTTTTTGACAAGGTAAGTAGAGTAAACAAAGATCAGTGGGAAAGTAGAAATTATTGAAGTACTGGAAAAACTGCTGCAGGCTACTTTTTCACACATTGCTGCTCAAGTCAGGATTATGCTATGACAGTTCTATCTCTCCTGCTGACATTCTTATAGACTCTATTAGATTATTTACTTCGTGTAAAATAACATTCTATTACAGCTCCTTCATGTCCTGCTGCTATTCTAAGTTCGAGGGGAAGAAATTCTGCTCAGCCATAATTCCTCGCTTCCAGCTTGTTAATATGCCTCTGAGATCATTACTAGAAAGACTGATATGTGGCCTCTACTTCATGCCCCATTTTCTGTTGTGGTAACGACTGTATTTCTGGGGTGTTGGTGTTCACTTAAATCAGCAGTGCTGCATAAGATGCATTAGCCTGTGTCTTGAGGTACTGGGTGAAGCCTGCGCCATCCTGTGCTGAAGATGTAATGTCATTTTTATGTCAGTAAGGGGGAGAGCTTTCCGATATTTCTCCTGCGTTTTCATTGCAAGGAAAGGTGCAGTCAGTCATGCAATCACACCTGATTTCAAAAGAAAAAGAATTGATTCTTAGTAGACTTGCCAGGAACATCTGTGGATAAAACAGGGTTAACAGCAGACAGGTTACTGGAACACTCTCTGAAAATTGGCTTAGGTCCCTTTTTCAGTGTCAGGAGATAATCAAACACATATCACTGAGTCCCACCTAAGGAGGCTGTTGAAACTTGTTTGCTGGCAAGACATACTGATTAGGACCCAGAAAATGAATTTGCCTACTGTCTCTGAGTTCTCAAGGCTTTCATCACTGCAAGTCCAGTTAGGTGCACCCCTAGCAAAATATTCCCACAGTATGGTAGATTGCTCCCAAAGCTCCAGCCTTTGAAAAGTAGTACTTTCAAGACGGCCTGAAATCACCCTGGCAAGTCAATCATCAGCCCTGCTGCTTGCAGTGTGAATCTTGAAAGCGGCACTCAATACTTGAAGAACTGGCATCAAACCAAACAGCAGTGACCACACGCTTTGAGATGGTCAGAGGACAGGGAAGCCGCAGCTCCACACACAGTTCTGAGCACCGCGCTTGATCTCCTTTCAAAACCTATTCGGACCATCTTCCATAAAACCTAGGTAGCAGTTCACCAGTAATAATACAGACAGCATGATAATTATCCAGATATCAAACCTTTGGAGGAGATCCTTAATAAACTTCATAGTAAAAAGTGAATTACATGTGCTCAAACACATGTTGAACATATGGAAAATCAGCACCAACTGCAGTAGCATTTTATTATATGTGTGGTGGGTCCTGATAAGAGCAGTGCAGAGAATTTGGCCCTTAATCTCAGAGCTGGGCAGGGACTGTGTGTGAAGTCAATGTGGCTTTTGCCGTTTGACTTTACCTGAACAAGGATTTAGTCATTTCTCTTATTATTTTCCCAGTTTGCTGCACAGCTTAAAGTTAATTTTTAGTTTAGCTAAAAAGCTCAAAACAGCTTAAAGTTTAACTTTGTTTGCTTCACAGCTGAAACTGGGAATGAAGTTAGGTACATGAGTATGCTGTGTCAGACATTAATGACTGCTGTCTCTCTTTCTGACAAGGAATGTGGCTTATTAAATATCCTAATCATGATGAAAAGATTCTCTGATGGTCCTTTACAAAGAAGAAGATGAGAGTGCCAAAGGTGAGGTCTTGTTTAAACAGAATGGTTAATAATTCTACTACAGCAATCAAATAGAAAAGATATTTGACATTTCTTTCAGATACGGGGCTATTGATCAACCTGAAAAAAAATATTTTGGTACCTGGAGCTCCTTACTTTCAATGGGCTTTAGGACAGATTTGCTTTATGTTGCTTCACAGTCTTCTTGGTGGATTAGTCAGTGGAGTCCCTGGAAGAGTGACATAGGCAAAAGCACAGGCCATATATTTATTACTGGCAAAGGAAAAAGCAGGTTGCTTGGTACTGCTGCAAAATTCTTATTTCCCTTACTCCTCTTACTCATCCCCTTGCCTCTCAACCTCCCCTTGACACCAGTCTGATCTGTTTTCTCAGGCAAAAGGGTGCATTCTCTTGGAAGCATGTTTTTGAAGTAGAAATACTATGAATATTATGACCAGTTGTTGAAGTCATTTAGTTCAAGTGCCCATGGGATGTTTTTAAGATCCAATGTCCTATCTCAGTTTGCTCTGGTAACCCAGCCTTTTAAACAGGGGGTCATGATGTATATATCTGTTGGGGGTTGGGTTTTACATACCACCAATTATTCTTATCAAAATATGTTAAATCAACCATGTTTTAGGAGAGCAGATAATTTCACTTTAGACTGGTAAATATCCGACTGTAAATGAAGCTACCTCTCATTTATTGCAGAGGCTAGCACATTCATCACCATGCCTAATTAAAATTTAACAATTAATAAGCAGTGGCAAACCCTATACAAAGGTCAGTAGCAACCTAAGCAAACTTATCAAAAATGCAGAGGGGTTTAGAGTTTTTAAAAAGTTCATTCTGTCCTTAATTAACAGATCTAATTACAGTCCTGCCATAGCAAAATGCAAAATGATCTCTTCAAAAGACAAGAAGTCAAAGGTTTAATAGTGCAGATAACCTTCTTCTTCAGTACATACTGACCCAAGTGTAGAAGGGAATTTTACCAGGCAATCAACAGAGTTGATGAGATGGGTTTGACAGAAATTAAAGCTAAGCAATACACAGAAATCCCAGAACAACAAAGGAATTGAGAGGGAATAAAAACTCTCTCATGTCTTGGGATTTGAACTAACACCAAGTCAAGACTTTGGATAATCTCCTTTCTTAGTGAGTTGTCAATGTATTTATTCTGTGACCTTTGCTGGTTAGTTTTGAATAACACCCTGCATTCTATGGACTGCATATGTTTAATTATCACCTCATTCAGCTAAAATGAACAGTGCAAAAATCAAGGATAATACAGCAAAATAGAGCTAAATACTATAGAGCTAAGCACTTTATATTCCTGCAGTTAGTAGTCAGCATTTAGGAGCTGAAGGGCTATTTTCCAGGTTTCACCGAAGTGTTTAGCTATGCATTACTTCTTCAAGAAGACAAGGAAAAACTGTGTTTTTGCTGAGAGTTTTACAAGAGGAGGCTGGAAATGAACAAAACTGGATTCATCACTAAGCAAACAAAAACTTCCTGGTGATGTATGTAGGCAAGGGTCATTACAGCCATAAAGTGGTTGAAAGAAAAATTAGACTGTTTAAAATTAATAATATATAGTTGGAATGAATTGCTACTATTCATCTTTACATTTGAACTAGCAGGAGGAACACCAGTGTAAGAGGCAGGATCTCTTCAGGTAAACCTGACCTGTGGGAATATCTGTATCATACCCTTTCATACTCTGCCAGTGAATAAATGAATGTAGACCTATGGTATATGAAGGAGAAAGAACTGAATCTCAGTAGTTATTATGAAGAAGCTCAAAACTGCAGTAGCACTGTTCATCTTACACTGGAAACAAAGTAGATCATAACAAATATTTCAACCAAAAGGTTCATTAAACACAACATGAAAACAGAGTCTGTTCCAAGCCATCGCCATGAATTGTCCTCTAGCTTTTCAGGTGCACTATCATGACCTGCATTAATTTTATACGGCATGATAATTTTCTATTGGCTGGAGAAGAAAAAATGAGGTCTACCCTAACTGATGAGCATATTAGGAATTATCTGTAATTTCTTTCCTTAAAACAATTAGATTCAGTTTTTTAATTGCCTGGATTGAACATTTAAGTGGCATCACCCATCCGTAACATACTGTACTAAGGTATCTAGCATCATGCTGGTCCTGTGCAATATGCTTGAAAGCAGAGGTGGTGAGGCTCGCAAATATAACAAATGTTTTTATTTTCTACCCATACTCCCTGTGGGACCACACCATGATCCCCACCTCACCTTCAAGGAAAGTATAGCGATTTCTAAATCCTGGCTGCTCAAAAAGATTTTTTGAGCTATTTGTTCCTTCTGTGCATTCTGCCTCAAAACGGGGCCTGCAGCCCTGTGCTTAGAGGCACAGAGTGAAAGATATTATGACATATGACTTTATTCCTCTCTTTGGGAATACTTGCTATAAGATAGGAAATGAACATAATTACTTGAGTTCTGCTGATGGTATTACAGTTATGTTATTAGTATTGAAATAGCAGGAAGCTCAGTGCTGTAAAATTTCTTCTAAGCAGTCACTCCCTCTCACAGCCCATTAAAGGCTCACTTCACACTTAGATCTCTTTTTCTTTTCAGACTGAATCCTAAATCATTAATTTTGCACTTGACATTCCTGAAAGAAATCTTTTTTTTTTTTTTGAAGCAAAACCTTTTCTTGATGTCTGAATGCACCCTGAAGATGTTAATCACCAGAGCCATGAATTTAAGACAAACATCTATACAGGTACCTTAAATTTATGGAGACTTAATAGCAAGAGGATATGAAGATTTTTGTGTTAATTTTCCAGCACCAAACAACAGGCTTTAGATGATATCCTTTACTAATAACAACAATCTGAGCAAGCAGAGGTTGTTTAATGTATAGCCCAAAACATTGTATGAAAAGATGACAAATTAGATTCAGGGGGAAAAAAAAAAAGGAGAACCAAATCAAACCCTTTTTTCCCTTTCCCACCAAAACTCTTCCAGGTTCCAGGTCAACTGTCTTTAAAGCTATAATTTATATGGAGAGAGTTGGCAATAAAAGCCAAGTGTAATCCCCCAGAAATGTCACCTTTTTACACAAATGTGAAAGAAAGAATTATTTCTTTCTGTTCACTTGTGAGGCTTTTTCTTCATCCTTTCCTATCCCAGCATCCGATCTTTGCAAATTAAAATGAACCCATAATGCGAACAGTTGTTGAATTTTGATAACTATTAACAAATCAAGATCACCCATTTCAAACCTTTTCAGCCTCGCAGATTCTGAATCTCTCATGCGTTGTTGCCCTCTAGTGTTACTTTAAAATGTGTATGAAAGATTCCATCCATAGAGGTGCTCAACAAGTGTGTGCTTCAAAGAGACAGGGCCAGCTGTAAACTCGAGGAACAGCGATGGTTTCTGTGGAAAGGGGCATTTTGCAATCCTTGAAGTACCAGTACTCTGAATATGCACTTCCAGATGTAAGGACGGGGAACTGTTGTCTCTGTATGTCTGTACACATACTCCAAACGTGCCTGGTGCCATGCAGGAATTTTGATCTACCCTCAGATTTACTGTGGCAAAATTTTCTCAAGGAGAAATCCTTGGTTTAGCGAGCATTTATACTGACTTTGGTCCTAGTAACATGCTGATAAGTTCCATCTAGGTTCTTTTTCCTCATTTCTCAGTCAAAATCTTCCAATCTGCAACATGAGATGATTCATGACACTTAATCTTGTTTACAAGGAAGAAATATTTGAATATTTTTGCATATTCATGTTGGGCAAGACTTTCATCTCACTGTTGCACACCTGTGTACAGCATTAACTTCAGCAACACGGTGTGACCTGTATCAATAAAAGGAACAGAATCAGATCAATGTTAAATATCCCATCAACATTTTGTGATCTAATTATCTGTTGCTTTAAATATGCAAGATATCCGTTCTGTATGTTCTTCTGCCAGTCATTTGAAGGTACTAATGACTAGGCTTTTAAAGTCATGGAAGCACTTGCCATGCTCAGTACCTCCTGAGATTTTCAAAACACCTGAGATACTTACTAAGCTAATAGATTTTGACTATAGTTAGATAGTAAAAAAAAATAATAGTCTCAATAGGCTTTTATCTACATCTTTAGACATGAAATATCTTTCAAAATCTGGCCTTAATCTCTTAGACCAACACTTTCTGAGAAGAGCAGACCATGATAGCCCAATACTGGTGTGTTGTAGGACACTTACAAAACATGCTTTGCGAGCATTTTTACACGTCTCCTTGACCTGGCTGCCAGAAGCCTGTTTCCACTTAGGCAGCTCTGAAAGAATGATTTAAAATTTGATCTCGAACAAGACAGTATTTTTCCAAAAGATTGCAAATGTCTCTAACATTTCATGCACTGACGCTTATTTTTTTAATGATGCTCATGACTAGATTTTATGGCGAATCTTTATGATTGAGGCAAATCAAATCTCAGAGTGATTTGTGTCCCCCCTTGGCTATGGTTATAGCTTTATAGCAGTGTTAGGATGTGCACTAGTTGTTCTTTGCATTCAAGGCCTGCTAGAGGATTTATATGTGAAACTAAATGGGGTAAATGTACTGCGGATTGCACAGTTCCCTAGTAGATCATGAGGCTGGTTGCCTTGAAGTGGGAAGCCTAAGTGAGAAGTTTCCCACAGAGGAGTTCTACTAGTCAGGGAAAACTTCAGAGCAGTAGCAGAAAAAGTCAGATTTACTCCATAGTGCACAGCAGCTACAGCCAACTCAGTTGTAAACTCTTGTCTCCATAGAGGAATCAGTCAGGGCTGAGCACAGCATAGAAGCACCTGGCATAGGGCTTCAAATACATTAAAAACTTTTTTATCAGCAGGAGAGGAAGCTCCACGTCTGGGCAGAAGCCACAAACAGTGTGGAAAGAAGCTCTGGCTTCTGAGCAGAACTCCTATACTGCTTGATACTAATGCAGCTTCAGCTCTGATCTCCGGGCAAAGGAAGTGAACGTGCTGCACGAGCTGCCTTTGTCTGCTGCCTCTGAGTGTAGCTGCCTTTGGACATGCCTGGGTTTGTCGCTCTTGAGCAGTCAGAGTAGCAATATGTAAAAGATCGGTTGCAGATGGGATCGTTTCCACGTTCAGAAGATAGAGGTTGCTTAAACATGGTGGAAGGGGTTGCTCTGTAATTTCTGCATAATTCAACCTGAACCAAAAGGTTGGCTGCAGAATGATGTAAGAAAAAATCTGAGTTTAGAGAACATACAAGTCATTGCTTGCAATTGCCTATACTGAATTTTGTCCTTGTTTTTCTCCTCTCCTTGTCAAAAATGCAGCTACGTACAGTGATCCCTTCATACCATTAGATCTGTTCTCTTCATGTCTTCTTCCTTTTCTATGGCAAAAACAATTTCTGGGATCTCTTTATTCTTGTTAGTGCTGTAGAATCAACAGAGCTGTAGGGAAGTGACTTGGACTGTTTTTTATCTCCTACATTAACAATAGAATTTTAACTAAGACGACGCTTCAGAAGAGCAGTAATGAAATGCACAAGTCAAGGAGAACACAGCTGTGACTTTCACAGTTTGCAGGGCTGTCAGCTAGAGAAAATGTATCTTTACCAGTAAAGTGGGCAAATTTATTCCATAAGACTTTCAGAGAAAATAAATTTGAAACTTCACAATGCTATTTATTCAAAGTCACTTTTCAGCATATAGCCACTTCTCAGAGTTCTCATAATAGTCAGTAGGAATCTCGTAAGCATCTCAATGTGCCTTAAGTTCTTACCTCTGTCAAGAATCAGCAACCAAGTTTATAACAAGACCTTTCTTCTTTTATTTTGCTGGAGAGACTCTTTTAATCAGTTCACAGTTGCCTGGTATGTGTATAATTTTATGCAGCAAGAGAAAGATGAGCATATCTGTACTGACATAGCAAGTTCAGAGATGCTTTGCTTTGAAATTTACAAGCAGATAGGATATTCATGACCAGAATTACAAATGCAGTTAGGCACAACACATTTAGAATTGCATTTCTTTTCTTCTAAATTGTTCCTCCACATCTTGTCACTGCTTGTGTAGCATATCAACAGACTCGGGACTGGCACAATAGCACAGACTGTCATTGGGCTGCATGCAGACTAAGATGCAGGCGCTGGTTTTATGTCTACAAATGCATTTTAAAATTATACACATTTATTGAGAAAGCTGTGCATGAAATATATAGGCACAACAGGAAAAAAAATTCTCAACTTTGAACAAATTTTTATCATTGTGTCTGGAGAATATCCTCTGCATTCCATACATCTGAAATCTGCAGCGAGAAGGAAGTTTGACCATGGAGAGAACATGGACCATGCTGTGCAGGTCTGGCCAGGAGCATGCTGAGCTGGAAGGAGAATGGAGTTTTGAATCTACATGATTTGAGATCACAATTTCAGCCTTGAGCCCCATAAGGTAGAATGGAAGCAGGAGACCTGTTTTAAGCATCTGTCTTTGGCTAAGGGGCTGAGGAGTTTGGTGTCACGTTATGTATATCTCCAAGCAGACATTCAACACCTAAGGCATTTTAATGGCAGGAATTTAATCTGATTTCAAATGTTCATAGGGTTAAGTGACAGCTCACTTAGAGATTTGAAGATTCAACTAGATTTAAGTTTACTGGTATCTGCACTGAAATCCCACACAGTTTTGAGTCTGTTCCTTATGTGTGCGGGGTCAGAGTATACCTGTGAGCTGGTTTCCTCTGCCCAGGTTTCCTTAACTGGAGAATAAGAGAGGGAGTCAATATATAGGGTTGTTTGTCTTACTGTAGAGTTTGGATACAGATCCTGCAAGGTGTGATGCTTTCAGCTGGCTTGAGATGCAAGTGAAAGATAGATAATAGGTGCTTAAACTTATTTAGGGTCTGGGTTTCGCTCTAGTTCCAAAATTGATGTTGGCTCTAATTAGCTCCTTAAATCATGGCAGAAGGGACATGCAGAATTAACAAACTTTGTATCATTATTACAATCCTTTCCAAATTAGGACAAGATGTTTGCCAGGGAAAAAAAAATGTCTTGAACATATTGTACTTCCACTGTACCTGTTCTGTAACTAAGCAGAGAACTTGGACTCCTGGCATCTCTCCCAGACTCTGCAGTGTGCTCACTTTCAGTTTGAAGCAGATAGTAGCAAAAGATCCTACCCTGGCAATGGCTACAAATATCAGAATTCCCACTGTGGGGAAAACTTCAAATATTCAGAAATTTGCCATCAAAGCATCAGTTAAAAATCACAATAAGAAGTTCTGCTCTTGTCTTCATCTTTTATCTTGTGAAGAAGAGCAGCTCCATGAAACTTAAGGAGCAAATCTTTGACACTACCTCAGCCATTCCTTGCCTCGTTTGGCCATATGAACCTATGGAACTAAAGGCTTTTGCTAGGTAGAATGTGTTTCAGATTAATGATGAGGTATCCAACATGCTCATTCACAGTAGCAGAGTTTGATCACATTGATAACAAGCTCTTACAGATTTCAAAGCTTTATTCAGATGAAATAGACTGAAACTAATGTTTGATGCTACCCTGTCTACCTCTTAAGGGGAACTTGGGCATCTGCTAGGTTTGGCAAATATAAGGTTGATATTTTCTTAGAGAGGTAAGAGAAGTCTGTGGCTGCATGTCCTAATTGCAGTTCCCAAATCACCTGAACTGGGCCAGCTGCAGGCAATTAAGTAAATAGCCCAACCCAGTATAAAAAGAATCTGATGAGGCCTGTTCTGGTTGCTTGTTGTTATGGTAGAGGGGAGAGATTTAGAGGGGGTATCCTTATGGGGAAGTGGAGAAGGGTCTTCAGAATTTAAAAGGTGAATATACTGAGTCTGGATGACTAATTTTAGCTATTAGGCTGAAGAAAATTGTGTCTTTGTCCTTAGTATGCTTGTCTTTCTAACAGGCTTTAACTATAGGCTCTGAAACTGTAGTGGACTTGATATGTTCCTGGCTTGCTGATTCTGCTTTATCTTCTTAGCAGAATAAATGATCTCATATAATAACAAACCTGACAGATCTTCATAATTGATCACTATTCCTCACAGATCAAGGGCACAGGATGCAAGTGGAATGAATACTAGGCAATGTAACTATTGATTCTTTTAATAGCACTACTGCTTGTCTCTGTAAGTGCCCACCTCAGCAATAGGAAGTTAAGGGAAAAATAGAGAGGGAAAGTAAAATTAGAATTAAATGAAAGAAAAATATAAGTAATTGATAACTCAGTTCCTGCCAAGTAGTCTCTTACTGCCTCAGGATTCAGCTTTACATAAAGCTCTTAACTGTATCAATAGGTTGTTTTTGGACTTCAGAAGACTAAAGTATGTTTAACTGGAGGAAGAGTAATGAATCAACCTTGCTGGAACCAGACACAAGTAAGTGATATTCAAAACCCCTTCGTATAAATGAAAGACATGGAAATGAGTGACTGGCATAGGCTCAGAGGTGCTCTGAGTATTAGAGTGGGGTGGGAAGGGCTACTCACCCCTCTTAAGCCTTGCTCGTGCCTTAGCAATTCTGGTTTCAAAGCCTCGTGTCCTTGATAAATAAGGAGCTGCAGAACTGATTAAAGTGTAGTCCAGTGGCTGTTATATTCTGATACCAGAAAAGATAGGTGTCAAGTTCTGTTACTGCTCAAGTTTCCATGACATTCAGCCATTCTTTTTAAGTTCTGGGAAGAAAGCAAGTTGACATAGTACCTGCACACCTATTCCCAAACCTGCAAAACCGCTGCAGGATCCCTTTAACCTGCTCCTTCATCTTCTCTTTTACATTACTGTTGTCTCACAATCTGCTCCCGCTGTGCACACTGCAGTTGTCTAACGAATTTCACATTCAGATGGTTGACTTGCATTATACTCCACAGGGTCACATAACTGTTCTGAAGCTGACAGTTGTGATTACAAGTTAGTTGGGTAACAAGAGGACCCCTGGGCACAAATCTCTGATGTACCTGAAAATTTTTTTGGCAGCAATGACTAAATCTGTCCCAACCCTACAAGGTCAATTTGCAGCTCAGTTGCTATCCATATTTATTTGCCTCACACACAGAAATTTTACTATGACAGTGATAGGAACTCTAGGAGTACCTCAAGTAGATTGTTTCCATGGGTATCCTGTTATCTTCATTCTCTTGACATTGTTTTCTGGGATACATCATCCTCCTGATAACACCATCTTAGGTTATGTTTTTTTGTTTGTTTTTTGTTTGTTTGTTTGTTTAATATTCTTATAGTAACAAGAATATGTTTTTACGTGGACCTCAGGTCTCAGTGGGTCTCTAGCTTAGTAAGCCATGGCCCCACTACTGTCACCAAGCATAGGCTTTTCCTGCTAGGGAGTAGAGGACAACAGCTGACCACTAGAACCAGTATAAAGAACGCAGTGCAAGATCTGTATTACATTATGCTGCTTAAATTTCCTTTGTTAGCTGTGATACCACTTAGATGATATTACTTAGACACTTAGGAACAGAAAAAATATGTGAGAAGGAAAATCCCTGTTACATATCAGCATCTCTTCTAAGCACCCCTACTTTCTGATGATTTTTAATTTGAATTCCTACTAAAGAATTCATGTATTCAATCACGATAACAGTACAATGAAACTACCAGGTGGCTACAGTTATGAAGAGAATCTTTTCTCTGTCTGTCATGCAGATTTTAGAAACAATAAGTTATTGGACCTTCCAGATGGCAAAAATCAGACTACTGGAACTGGTTTTAGGGAATTTGCCATTGAGACTGATACCCGAGAAGTGTGCAGAGAAGTGTCTTCAGAGACCTGGTTCTCTTGGTCTGTGGTTCATGCAAGACAGCACAAGTCCTTATGTGATGTAGGTAAATGCCTGACATGGAGGGAGGTTTTATCCAGGATTTTGTAATAATCTTAATCCACATAAAATGGCCAATTATTGTCAAACCCCCAGCACAGGCAACTTGTGAACTGATAGATACTAGAAAAATGCTAACAAGGGTCATTGCTCTGAAGTAGCTCTTTAATGTACTGATGTATGCAATGTAACTGATATTTTTCTATGATCTTTTTCAAGAATGAAAGCATGTAGATGCTTGATGGCTTGGAGGTACTATGGTGTTCATGGAATGGGGTTTTACTGAGCCCTCAAAGGGAGAGAAAATAAGTTTCTCCAAATCTGTTTCACATGTGCACATTCAGTTGTGGTATGTCCATGTAGTATAAGGTCTCAGGAGCTTCAGCATTCAAGCATTGTCACTACAAGTGACTGCACCACAGGCCTGGTATAAGGTATACTGAAGTCAACAGGAGTCTTTCCATCAGCTGGAGTGGATGTTGGATGAGGTTCAGCATGACACAGAGATGCAAACTCTGCAACTCTTGTTCTCAAAAGGGCTTTCCCCTTTGTCAGCTAAACTCTCCATTAGCTGGTTGATACTGAACAAATAAGCAATTCTGCAAAATAGGCCATTGGCTAGAAGTTAGTGACAGGCACTGGATGCAAGTTAGTACATCTCAGAAGCACCAGCTCTAAGCAGTGTTTGCATTCTGCAAGTCTTCTGCTCAGCAGAATTAGTCTTTTAATTCTGTATTTTGTAATTTTGATGTTTAATTGTGAACCCCTCTTAGAGTTGCTTAACAAATAACATTTGTTAAGATACAAAAGTAAATTACAAATAGATGGAAATATGTTTTCTTTCTCTCAACCTGTGCATTGGTCCTTCTTGTTACCTAAAGGCAAAGTTAATCTATCTTTCTCCTGCAATTCAATTATGCAGTTGCTAATTAGTAAATATAACAATTAAGGGTCAGAGAATGCCAACAATGTTCCAATATGGATGCATCCTCTTGCTATTAGCAACTTGGAATCCTAGTCCAGCAAAATCTAGCCTTTTACTTATCGCTAAGCACATTTCTAGACATAGATGATACAGTCTCTGTCAGGAATATAAACAGTACAAACCCTGAATATAACTCAGTGTTTTACTGCTTTTAAGTAAGAAATCTAAATAACAGGAAATTTCATGCTTTCTTTTCTACATAGAAACCCCTTGTCCTTTGTATCAGTAAAACTGATTCTGAATTTACTGATTCTGATGAAAATGGTTTTATGGTGGTCCCTATTGAGTAGGGATGGAGGGCGATAGCTATAGTAGATACAGTGCGATAAAGGTTTCAAGTTTGAGTTCCTGAAATTCTGCATGTTGTTTTTTTCTTTCCTTGTTTTTTGCAAGTAATCTAGGGCTAGATTATATGTTTGCCTGTAGCCCTAACATAAGCTTTTCTTATCAGTTAATATTAAGTTAATTCTTCCATAATTGGTTAGCGTGTTACTCCTGTGTAAAGGAATAGAAAGTTCGAGTCTCATGCTGTATCTGCCCCCTTGATGACAGAAAAAAATATTAGCCATTTGTACCCTTGGAGTGCTTACATGATGCATAGCTTCACACCTTTTAAGGTCAAAAGGGACCACCTAGTATGATCATTCTACATAAAATATGTCAAAGAATTTAATTGATTTTTGCCATTTATTGAGGCCAGAAACTTACTCAATAGTTGTCTAACTCTTAACCACTTGGTTTTCTGTCCTCCCCTCCACTTCACAAGAGTAATGTAATTTTAAATGAAAGAGGTAGATTTGCAATGTTTTGAAATAACTCGGCAGATGTTAACTTGCAAGTGTCAAATATCATTAAACCTGATGGGGAAAAGAGACTATGTTCTGTGCTGCACAAAAATGTACTGTTTGCAACCACAAGCTCACAGCAAATCTTCCACCCTGGCACGTTTCCTACTGTTTTTCCATATTGCTGCAGGTGATCTAGGGAGCTAGAAAATGAGAAACTAAGATTTTACTTTATCAAAGCTGCCCCTTTCCTTCTTTCATCTCTCTTCTCTACTTATCTCTTGCTGTTGTTCAGGGCTTCCTTAAGGACCAAGATTAAAGAACATTATGGAAAACTAAGGAAAACAAGAACATTTTTAAAGAAAACTTTCTCAAGAGCCTCTGCTTTCAAATGCTTTCCTTCAATTTTTAATTTTGCTGTCTGTTTTTGTGTTTAAAGACATTTCATTCCATCTTTAACACTCCTTGTCCCATTTTCAGTGTCAGAAAGGGAAATTTGGGGCTTGAATTGATTATATAAAGATATAGTTGGAAGGAGAAGCGGATAGAAGATAAAAAATAGGGTGAGATTTTCTGTCCATCCAGCTACCATTCATTTATTGTTCATATCTCTCTTTTGTACCTGGCTTTCAGGGTTGCCTTCTGTATTTTTTTTAAGTGCTGTTTTTAAGCAGCTATTGCTGTTAAGTGCTAGAGATCTGATGGGGTGCCCCATTTGTGCTATATTGGCTACTTCAGCAATAAGAAATACTGTTTAGTTTTACTGAACTGGTTTTGGGTTCAGGATTTTTTTAATTAGCTTTTTAATGCCTTTGTCCTTGTGTCTGCAGAGGGCTTTTATGGCAGGTTGAGTATGCAGCTCGTCTTCACTGAAGATACCATACGAACAATGTAACATACATGCTTGAGGGTTTTTCTTTTCTTTTCTTTAGTGCTCCTATTTTTATTGGCTGTGCAAGTTTTAAATCCTTATTCTCACTCTTCATTTGGTTTGACTCTTTTTACTTTTTATATTTAGACAATATATATTAAGTTTTTTTCGTTGTTAGCATAGAAAACAAAAAGGTAGGTGGGATTGTGCTCAGGATTTGAGAGGGCTTCCCTGAGTTCTAGTCAAGCATCTCATGCTGATGTTGAATGTCAGAGTGTTGTTGTAGAAGGGACATAAACTTCCTGCCTCAACTGGAAAATGAAGATGTTAATGCTGCTCTCAACTGCAAATGGTTGCTTGAGAAGGATAGCTGGACAATATTAACTATAGACTGTTTCATACAACATCTAAGGGCTGTAAAGTGCTGCAGACTCAGAAATGCTCTCACAAAACCTGATATTATAAAACAAACCTGTACATTTTGTTCAGATAAATATCAGTGTTTTCAATTTCACATAAAAATCTATGTACTTACCTGCAAGCAGTCTGTTGTGTGCGTCGTCAGCAGACTGCGATGACCCAAAATAAAACCACTAAAATGCCGCAGGTTTCTGCTTGGGATAATAATGATAAAGGGTGCAATGAACTGAATGTTAACCCTTCCAGGAACAGAAGATAAGGTGCTAGTACTGTAAGGCTGGGAGCCGCCGGAGCTGACGGCCGGGCAGCGATGTCTGGTTAGAAGAGCTTAGAGGGAAAGGCCATGGGAACTGACCGAGGTCGGACCAGCTGCTGAGGGGGCCGTACCTATTCAAGAGGAGTTCAGGAGCTGGCAGTAAGGGTACTAACCATCGGGTCATCAGAGCAAGGTGATAATTTCAACAATTTAAAAATACAAACTGACACCTTTGAGCAACTGGACATGGTGACTGCTTTTTTCTCAGTGTGCTGCTCTTTAAACTGTTCTTTCATTCATTGCTTCTCTGCTTTCTTGTCCTCAAATAATGACCATGTGCATTGACAGAAAAATGTCATGAATATAATGATATTATATAAGATTTTGACAGATTCTGTACTCTAGCAAAAAAACTCTTCCGTATTTTTAGGATTCTTGTCTTCCCTCATATATTAAAAATAGCTTCCTGATTTTGTCAACTGTTTTTGTAAAATACTTAGATACTTATAGACTTTGAGCACTGCTTAATAACCAGCTCAGTCATGATATGCCACAGAACCCTTCCTGCAGTTGTGTTGGTTTTGTGGAGAAAAAAAAAAAAAGGCAACTTGAGAAATAAGTTTGACAATCATTGATTATGTTGTCAAGCTTAAATACATTACTAGTTGTTTCATATTATTTTTCACTCATCTGAGAATACTTGAAAGCCATATAAATAAGAATTATAGGATTAAGAAATGTAGGATTAGGAACTTCCTGCACAGATAAATTGTTGCTTTCTCTCTATACAGTTGTTTTACTGGAGAGCAACTTGAGGCTCCCCAGAACTCCATGTCTGAATTTGTGAAAGGAGTAATTTCATCATCATGATTATTACCATACATTTTGTAAAGGAGAGAAATAGCTGTCTGTACTCAATTTGCTTGAATGATATGCATTCAAAATATTCATTATATATTTATAGTGGTGGCAAATACAACATGTATCTTACAGTGACTCATAAAACCAAACTGTAGCAATAAACAGTGTTTAGTTGTCTACTGGCCAACTCCATGTTATAAACCTTTCCAAGCTACCTTCCTGATGAAATATTAGCTGGCATGCTTTGTGTGCTGCTAAGATGTTCAAAGTGAAAAAGAGAACCTGGAGCTTTTCTTCAATCTCTATTTTACCAACCTGGCAACACTGTGCTATAAAGTGCTCACTAAGTCTTCTGAAGTTCCTGGTGTGCTCACTAAGTCTTCTGAAGTTCCTGGTGTGAGGATCCTGCTGTTTGTGTAAAAATAAATAACCAGCTCCTCTGCCATGTTCCCTTAGCGAAGCTGAGGATGTAGGGAAAAGGCACCTAATGCCTGTAGGATTCTAATGATCTGCCAGTGGGAGATGTTGTGTTGGGAGCCACATAGTTTGGATTCAGATTAATTGTCCTGATTTGCCTGACTGTTAAAACATTATAATCAGGTTTCTGTTTTCCCTGACATAGTCAATCCCATCTGCTGAAGTAGTTTTCATAGAGTACTCCCATCAAGCTCTGCCATAGAAAACTTCATCACCATTTTCTTTGGCCCCTCTCTGTGTAGAGGCAGATAACCGCACTTTCTAGGATGTTCTGAGCTTCCTTAGGTAACACTAGTTCCTTTGTAATTGCCACCAGTTATTTCAATAGCTCATAGCCATACCCGTGTTTCCCGATACCATTTTTCAAGTAAAAGAGTGTTTCTGTTTCGAGAAAGATACTGCATGTGCTACATTCTCTTTTTAAGTGTTTCTGAAAGTGGAAGGGATAGCTGTTACAACATCACGTGGGTTGTATCTCCAGCCCCTCGATACCTGGCGGTAAGTACTTGGAGAGGAGAAAGATGAAGCTGCGAAATCAACTCAACAGATAGTCAATCATAAGCAGCCTAAGCATGAGGTGACTGCGTCATATGTGAGACATGACTCTGAAAAAGGAAATACTTTTGCTAATCTAGATCTGCACTACATTACCTCTTTCAAAGATGAGTATCTCCATTCACTCTAATGTAGATTATTGGTTCTTCTGAGCCATGAGGCATGTGAGAAGAGGGAATAGAATTCAATTTACCAGAACAAGCTGGTGAATTGTGTATGTAAAGGGAGTTTTGAAGTATAAATATGTTATACGTCCTTTCCCTGACAAGCTGTGGAATATTTATTATAAATGGAAGTATAAAGCAGGAATAATCTTCCCCATGACCTCACTGTGACAAACTGGCTTTCTAATTCTTGCTGAGTGCTGATTATTACTTGGCTAACACTCTGAGCTAAAGATGAAGCATGTGCTAAGTTGCAGGAATTCTTACAAATAAACTGAGCTATTTTCAGAAGGGCAATTTTAAGGACACATTCCTGTGTTCACTTGCAGGAGTATTCCTTTCCTTAGAGTCTGCAAGTGAATTCACATATGTGCAAAGCCTTCGGGCAAATTATATGACTGCAATTGCTCCATTGCATTTAGTACCTGGTTCAAACAAGTACTGTGAGATGGGGATTCCACAGCTGAGTTACACTCTGTGAAAGTCTCTCCCTTTAAACCTTTTCTGAAGATGTGTGTCAAAGGAACAGGTGTAATATTAATAAACTTGGAGGGGATGCTACTGGAAAAGTTGCTCAGAAATAGGTGGATATAACATGAAAAAGGTAGAATTAAGAGCTTCCTTAATGCAGAACTCTCTTTATGTATAGATAACAGGAGTAAGAGAAGAAGGTGAAAAGTTTCCAGGTCTCTCTGATGCTGAATGGCAAGAATAGCACACTTTGGGGGATTGTTGTTTTAGCTTTTCTTATAATAATATCCATAAAAAGTATAGAGGAAGGATTTAGCAATCATTTTTTCAGTAATCTGAATATTGTAACTTGCTTTTAAAGTTTTCCCATATGGCATAAGCGTTTCTTTACAGCTTATTCTACCGTCTCGCCATGCAGTCTCTTTCTATGATACAGCACTTATGTTCTGAAATCAAGATCACTAAGGGAGATCAATGGAGGGAAAGGTGTCACATGAAGAGTGTAAAACATAAAATAGCATGAGCAAACAGCTCTTAAGTTCTAGATGAGCTGTAGGAAGTTCTTGCTTCTCTAATTTTTCACAGACTGCCTGAATTTAAATCCCCTAAATCTGGGAAAACAAAAAGGTTTGTTTTGTTTTGTTTTGTTTGTTTTAATTCTCCTCTCAGATCCAAAATACAAGAACTTGCTCCACACCCAGATAGGCTCAGAATCATTGAGCAACACTGTCAGGAGGAAAGAAAAGGTGTCTCCAAGCTCAGTAGAGTGTTTGTATTGGCTGTGTCTGAGCTCTGTGCCATTATCAGTGCAAGCACACGCTTAATCCATGTAACGTTATTAAACTAGGAGGCGTATCTCCATTTCTCAGATGGGTCAACCTTTCTCGCATTCCAGAAAAAGTCTACCAGCTTTGTCTCCCGAAAGTTGTTTTCACTAAAATGGAACAAATCAGTCTTTGCAGGGGAACATCCAACAAATGTAGTTTTCTCTCTTTCTCTCTCTCATCCTTGAGGTGACTTTGAAACTTTGTGGTTTTCTGTAAAGATACTCAGGCAGTTGTGTCTGCACAGCATCTTTGGCAAGCACGCACTGCAGGATGTTGGTTGATGGTAGGTCATGTCAATTTGTTTGATTTCAAGGAAATATAAATAGTGAATTTTGTGTTCTTACATGTCTGACAGGATAATGCAAACTTCTACATAAATATGCTGAAGATCTAAACATACGCTTTCCTAGTATTGGGGGTGACTCTGCCCCATTCAGTTTGTGTTCTGGGAGCCAGGCAAATAGCAAATCTGATTGTGGCTGTGGAAGGATAAAGGGGTAGCAGCTATTCAGAGTCAAGAAATACTCCTCCTCCTCCAGAGATTTTTGTCAAAGCCTTGTGCAAATGCTGCGCTTGTCCTAGGCAGAAGCGTGCAGTATGTGCAGGCCCCTCTTCCGGAGGTGCAAGAGAAATCAGCAAACGGCACCAGCCCCTGCCATGTCTGGGGAGTTTCAAAACCTGAGTTCTGAGGGACGGATGAAAGTAAATTCCTAACTGATGCAGAGAAATCAGGACGTAAAAGGAGAAACCAGTATGAAAGGGGAAGGAGAGGCCTGGACCACAGTGTGAAATCTCAGCATGACTGAATGTTTTGTAGCAAGCTGTGCCATGGGATGGTAGGAAGGTTTTGAGGGAGACGTAATTAAAATCATCTGGCCCTCCTGAGAGGAATGTCTTTTTCCTTGCAATTTTTGTGTCTCTGTGTCAAGGATATTTAATTAGACATGTAGAGCTGATGTTTCTGAGAAAAATTAAGAATGAGCTTAGAGCTATTTTAGTATATTATTATATTGTTGCACTTGGGGCTTACAAGCCTTATAAATCTATAAAGAAACTCTGTCTCGAAGGTGGCAGCAGTGGTTTTGGGTTGACATGATCTGCAGCTATGGTAGTTCTCCGTGCTGCCAAGGCAGTATATTTCTACATAGCAGTTCTACGGTTCTGCAGCATCCCGTATAGATTGTCATCAGTTGAGACTGACTTACCCACCTCACTGCACCCTCCTCTTTTGGAGTATTAATATCAGGTGAAATTTTGGACAATGTCTAACTCTAATTCTGATAATATTTTCCACAAGTCTTTGCATTTTTCATTTTAGCTGATGAATTTTTTTTTCATTTTCTTAATGATCCCTGTCATAAAAAGAGACAATCTAGGAGCTTTCATCTCACAAGTGGTTTTCATAGCAAAAGCAATCTAGTAAGCACTGGTTAATCTGTAACCATTGGATTTGAGATGTGAATTCTGGCAGTTTCATTATAAGCCCGCACATTCATGAGGATAAGGTTGCATGTTGTGGCTCTGTGAGCATCCAGGAGCGGTGTTCAGAACACTAACCTGGATATGAAACCCTGGCGATGTAACTTTGTCAGAGGTTTCCCTGAAATAACTTTGCAAAAAATCATAACCTGTGGATTTATGGTTATTTGGTTTTTTTTTTCTTTCTTTCACAGGCTGCAAATTTTGTATGCAAACAAGAAGGAAATGATGCAGAAAATAGTATATAAGAAAAAGGTAAGAAGATACATATTTATATATGTACAGATATTGAGATATAATACACACATGCACGTATACTTGCAAGTGTAATTTCGATTTATGTTTGACCCTCAGGTATATCTTTAATAGTTTTAAAATCCCTCCCAAAGTTCATTTCAGGAATCTTAAAGTAATGAGGAATCTTGTCTGACAAACATTAAGTATTTCAAAAGTAGTTCTGCTGCGCTGCTGCATTGCCTTGGAGCAGGAAAATCAACGAAGTGCCTTGCCCGCGGCGCAGGGTGCCCGCGGCGCAGGGTGCCCGCGGCTCGTCCCCTCGCTCCGTGCGGAGCTCGGCGGTTCTCGCGGCGCTGCCGCCTCGCGCTCGCTAGGTGGCTGTCCAGGAACGCGCATGGCGGCGGTGCCCGCGCGGTGCCGGTGCCCGCGCCGCGCGCTGGAGAGCGCTCGCCCCTCGGCCAGGGCAGCCGCAGGGCTCAGCCCCGAGAGCCCAACCACGGGGCTTCGGCTGCCCTGCCTTGAACCACTGCGTCTCCAAAGCCGTTGTCTCGTATTGCGGAAGAGTCTAAAGGGCAGGATTAAGTATTTGTATCAATCAAGTTCAAGTCTTTCTTGAATGACTTCCTTGTGTCACCAGTTTTTCAAACTCTGTGTGATATTTAGATACAATAGGTACAAACAGGGAATAAAATAAGCTGTATGTACATGAGGCTAGTTTGGTCTTACAGTAAGCTAAAGAAGTGAGGCAAAGCAGCCTTCAGAAACTGGAAATTGTGGTTTGTATGTGAGGATAGATCCGGAAGAAAAAGGCCGCTGGTCACCTAACATCCTTCACATTGTTACGGTCCTTACTGCCAGATGGGGTTTGAATCTGGCTTGTACACGCTGGTTTTGTATGGTTATGTCTTCATTAGCTTCAGTGAAGTTACTTCTGATTGAGATGAATGTGGGACCCCGAGGCCCAGGCTGAGCTGAACTTTAGGCATGTAACTAAGTTTTTCAATGCTTTTCACTGGAAGCCCTGACTTAGGAAGGAAAGTGTGCATGGATCTTTCTCTTATCCTGTGTCATCTTACTGGGTATAAAGCAGGGAATAAGACCACACAGGAACGCATCTCTCTAGAGCACCTCTGAACCATAATTGCATGGTTTGTGTGGCTTCAAAATTGCCACAAAAAGCGTGAGGTGGGGAATATGCAGCATTTCTTCTCTTTGTCTTAATGTAATTGCAGCAAAGCTGAATCAGCACAGGGCTGGAAATGGTATTTATGCTCATGTGCATAGAAACAAGGGGGAGGATGGGTGAATAGCAAGAATATAAATGTTATCTCTACTAGATCAGTTGCTTTTTTTCCCCATCATTGTGTTTTCAACAGGGTACTTACATTCCATAAAGCGGTGATTTTTCTTTTGGTTTGGCTTTGATGAAAAACTTAGATTTACCTGACACTTTAACAATTTTCTGCTGGAAACACTGAAATGGGATACTTTGGTCTGGGCGTGGGTCAAGCCCATATCTTCCAGAAATCTTAGACTGTGAAATAGTTTGTTTCCCCTCATCAGGACACCAAATGCTGATATACAACTCTCCAGTGCCTCCCAGGACTTGTACTTTGCTTGTTTTCTGCCCAGCTCTGATATTTTTCGGCATCTTGCAAGTACATGATTCTTTTTCCACAGGAAGATAAATGCATGATTTTTAGGCCTTCATTTGCCATAAATCTTAATTTGCATATTTGCAAGTTTAGGTGGAATAATAACAAATTGGAGAAGTGTTTTTGCCTGGCCATCAGGAGAGTATGAAGGCTAGCATTCTTGGCTCAGGACTTGTAGGATTCGTATGAAATGCTAAAACATGATACTGGTGCTGATCAAACCATGCAAACTACACCTGAGGGGAATTTTTCTCATGGAATTCATAAAAACATCCTTATTTTCTCTTGATTAGATGTGACTGTTAGGGTTTAAATGGAAAGCAACAACTCGTATGTGGATGGCAGTGGGAGCTTTGCTGTTCCTAAGCCATAATTTTTAGTCAACATAGTTCCCTGTCAGAGTGGATTACCCCAAGACACTTCAGCCCGGCCTCTGTTCCCCATTCCCCAATGGCCTCGGGGCAGCCAGGAGGCAGAAGGAAAGAGGCTGTGGAAAGGGGCAGTTTTCAGAGAGACAGAGCTCTGTGCCCGAATGTCGGAAGGTTTCAGGACTGCATGTGCCTCATGTTATTGGAACTTTATTTGTTAATCAGCCATGTTTTTTAAAAGGACTGCTTGCATCCATCTTCCATATAACTAGTGTGTTGCAGTTACAGAGCCTGGGAATCGAGGTGTAGGCTCTCCTTCCAAAGAATCCTTTGGTAGGTGAAAGATGCTGGCTGGGCTCCTGTAGGCTTGAGGTTCAGGGGGTTAATGAGAAGACCAGGGAAGAGCATTTGCAGATGCCAGCACCAGGAATAACCCATTTCTTGAAGTGCTCCTTTATTAACTTGAGCAAAATGTCACTTAAGAAGCTGGTGAAAACTACCTTACACTGGCTATCTTCTGAATAAAAAATGTTATAGCATGAAATTATTTTTCTCACCCTAATCAAGTTCCTCATATTATTAAAAAGAACTATAGTAACGGTCTTAAAGATCTATGTCTTCTATTTATATATACAGATTGGAACATTTTGGGTGTTACTTCTAGCATCTGTCTTGGTATAGGAATAACTGTTCTCACCTAAAAGGAGAACAAGATTGGTAACATCTCTTTACGTCATCATCTGTCAGCAGATCAGTGCCATCAGTATCACCAAGAAGAGGGTCCTGTTGTGCTAGACTCCATGTAGACGTGACATGAGAGTTGATGCCTGCCCAAATAAAATTAATTATATAACTGATCAAGGTAGTCATGTACTGCACTGTAGAGAGATGCTCAAAGGGCTGTATCCCTTGGTCTGTGGCTGCAAGAGGAAAGGCTGTCATGTCTCATGCATAAAGTTCAGATGAAGCTGAAGTGCCTGCTATTATGTTCCCTTTCCTTCTTCCTTCCCCAGCCAAGTACCAGAAGCTGTAAAATGCTATCAACCACCTGTGGTAACTTTGACACTTTTTGAGATCAAAGACTCAAAACCTAATACTTCACAGAAAGATTATTGGAGGGGTTAAAATATGTGCAGTACTACCAGGAGTGTATTTGAAAATGTCCAGATGATCTTAACTGATTGGAAAAACATCCTCCTCCCTGGCCATGCATTTAGCAGTGGTTGTAGAAGGAGTGAGCAAATCACCCCAGACCAAGAACAAAAGAATTTGAGCATTTCTCATTCCTGCCCTCTGTCAGTCAGGAGATAGTTTCCCTTCCATTTTGTGCTTCCAAGTTATGCATCAAGAGGAAAAAAAAAAAAAAAAAAAAAAAAAAAAAAAAAAAAAAAAAACACAAACATTCTTAGCCCCATGCTGAAGACCAGCAGGAGCAGTGAGGCATGGGTCAAATTCAATGCTATGCAAATATCATGTAGCAAATCCAAGTCAGTCTGGTCTCCCTTCAGCCTCCCAGTTGTTGGTCACAACAGGTCATAGCGCAGAAAACTTGTAATCTCAGTCTTTAATTTATAGCTCTGGCATCAACCCACTCCTGTTACATAAGCAGTTCTGTGAACTTCTGGCTTCTTTAGCTACTTAGCCCAGTTGAAGTTTTCTCAGCACTGTTCAGAACTAGCCTCCGGCATTGCCTTGTGCCATGGACACAGGGCCTCTGATTTAGCTCCAACTTACCTTACACATAACAGGATGACTGCTGAAACTGAACAGGATTCTCAGAAATGTGTAAGCTGGGGTGTAGAATCACTGTGCTGAGGAATAAATAAAGAGGCTGATGAATGTGCCAGATGTTAAATGTGTCTTAGTGAGTTATGTGTTTTATATCAGCTTCCTGAGAGCTGTGCTGGTATACTCCTGAATCAGACTGGCTAATGTAACATAGGTCTAGCTTAGCTGTGTAGAAGACGACTGTTCAGTTATCTGGACAATGAACTGATTATAGGTTCAGGATATTCAGTACGACTTCTATTGCAATTGAAAAACTGTCAGCATTAGATGTTGACTGGCCACAAAACACAACTGCAGTCAAGTTCAGAACATGCAGTGTAAATGCACATGTTCTGTCAGTTATAACATGTTGTACCAGTTTAAAATCTCATGCAATAGAAAACAGAATATTTTTCAAAGGAGCTGTCTCAGTTTGTTGATAGGCAGTTTTGGTTTTGCAACTAGTATTTTAAAAGGAGATGTCAAAACCCTCAAAAATGAATTGTGGTAAATGATGCATTTTGAAGTATATCCTACATCTAATTGGAGAACTGGGTTTGCAGCCTGTTACTGCCTGTGTGGGTTGACTTTTCCCCGGAGCTGAGCAGAGATGGTGGTAAGTCATGGTACTACTGGGCAGTTCCGCATTCACGGTATAGTTTTTAAAAAGGAGCTAATGGCCTTTCTGCTTATAGGCAATATCAGTGCCTGGAAATGACATATTCTGATCCTGTTAAAATATTATCTATAAATGGAAAGTGATGTACAGTTAAATTATTTGAGAGTTAAACTTTCTTTAACAACTTCAGAGTTGAATATCTTTTTTTTTTTGAGGGTGAAATGTGTAAATTTATTCTGTGGATAGTGACATATTAACAAAATCTAGAAGCACCATTTTTGTCGGATTCATCTACTTGTATCATTTGGGAAAAATCTGTGAGATTATCTATTTGGGTAGTAAAAATTTAACATAGAAAACTTTCTAAAATGGAAATTATTTTTTAGTTGTAGAAAGCCCTCATAAAGCATTTTGTTTTATAAACTCAGAAAAAAAAATTTTGGTGGTGCCTAATGGGAAATAGAGAGCTTTACTTGCTCAGAGTTACGCTGAATGTACAAAGGAGAAATGTGAGTTCTAGTGCTTTGGGGAACATGTTGCACTTGAATGACTTTTCCTGTAAGACTTGGTTATATCTCCATCCAGGGAAATCATTAATGGCATTTTCTCTCATCCTTCCTCATAGAAAGAAAACTGTTTCTGGTTTTGGGGTACTCCTCTCTGCTTGAACCCTACAGGAATCCTGGCGCTTTTTGTAGTTTCCTGCAGTGCTGGAGATGAGGATTCAGGGTGTCCAGAATACATTCCCATGCTAAAAGCCAAATAGAAGGTAGTCAGAAAGGGCATCAGAGATAGACACCGAGTATTTTGCACAAGAGCAACTCTTGAATCCTGCTTTCAGCTTGAACCGAGCTGCACGGAGCTAGCAGAGGTCCAAATTCCTAGTGGAAGCACTTGAGTGAGTGCAGGAGGTGCCTGCTCTGGGGCAGCCTTAGGTTTTTTTGCTAGACAAACCTAGTTCAGGTAACAGGGGAGAGGGGAAGATCCTAGTGAGGGATGACTTGTGCAGGTTTCTCTCTGAAAACTGTTTGTTTTCCATAGGCAAGAATTTAATAAGTAAACTTTTCTATCACAAACCTTTTCATACTCTTTTTGAATTAACTTTTGTGTCAATTTTTCTATGCTATTATGAATGGATTAGTGACTTATCAAAAAAAGAACAAATTAATGCTGGGCAGCACAAGTCATATGAAGGATGCTAAGGGACTATCTTAAATCCTGGGGAGGGCACAGTGCAGTATTAAGGGTGACTAAGTGGTGACAATGGCTTGATTTGGAAAAGAAGTTTGAACTATTTGTGAGTTAAAAGGTGAAGAACTTCTTGGGCAGGAGGTAAATCCCAAGGCAAAGCCTTCCAGTCTGGGTGCCTCTGCAGAAGAGGGCACTGAGACGATCTGTGACAGCGGTGCACAGTGTGCAGGAAGCAGGCAGGAAGGTCAGCTTGATTTGGCTGCTGTTCATATCAGATTGGCAAGGGAGGAGTTCTAAGGATTTCCTAGCAGCTGTGCCTCCTTATGTCAGAACTTTTTTGGTAGAAAGAGGGCTTATTGTCTTGCCAAAAACTCACGTCTCTGCCCCTCCTGATCACTGCTGGGCTGTTCCACTGATTCATATTTATTCCTTTCCTCTAGCAAGAGTCACTATCTTCAGTTAGGACTCATTGAACACACCTAATTTCTGGTTCATGCCACTTGTCTCCCAGCTTCCCTGCTGCCTTTTCCCTCTCAGACCTCGGTGATGCTTTCAAAATGATAAAGCTCTTCAGTATTTTGCTCTTGTAGTTTTTATCTGCGTGGAATTTCCTTTGAAATGTTCTGCCCTACCAGACAGTGAGCCATGTGCGACACCTTTTCTCCTCATCACAGTGGTCTCTGCTCCCATGCTGCCTTCCTAGTGTTTCTTGTTATGTGCTGTTCACTGTCAGCCTTCATGATGTGTACAGAGCGTCATGCACAATGAGGCCCCTGTCACTAAGCAGGGTTGGACTTGATAAGTTAAATGTTCTCAGTGTTAATTTATTTTATTGATGCTTTTGAAATGGATTTGCTGAAAAAGAAAGGAAATATGGATGTGGATCGTGTTACCATAAAACCACATGCAGCAAAATGTTCATCTGTCTCCAACATTTCATGTCTTCTGGGCATCCAAGGTAGCTAAGTTTGATTTACACAATCAAGCCATTCATTAAATATCTGTTTGAGTTTTAGGCAGATACATCCTTTATCTAGTGATGAAATCTGACTACAGGAAACAGATATTCCTTTGTGAAAAGACCCTATTCTGCTTTATAAAGTCAGCCTTGCAGCAATATACTTCTTGGAAACTGCCAGGCTTTGTATACCAAATATCGTTGCGAGGGCTCAGCAATAAAATAGTTGCAGACTTGGGATTGATCCAGCCACACAATACTGCACTTTTATGCAATATTTCCTCTTTCAACATGCATCTCCAATGCTGTAATTCACTGATAAGTGTCAGTTCATTTTAATTCCAAAATTCTACTCCAGAACACAAAGCAATTTAGAGCCTGAATGCCTGTATAGGTATATTAATTATTTAAATCACTAGTGCAAGTTGTGTTCAACAGAACATTTAGGGGAGCCAGTTGGGAGCAGAGTGATCTGTTGTTTACTGTTGCCTGTACATTATCCTGGAAGGCAGGAGCACACCCGGTACTGCCTGTGTTCCATATATACCAGAATCTGCATGATGGGGACAAGTGGGGCAAGGAGCCATGGTGCTAGAGAGTATATAAATAAAGTGATTCAGTAAAGAGATGGAGGAATGACCAGTCTATGCAAGGGAATGGCCTGGAAACTTCTGATCTCAGTCACTTTTAGAAAAATTAAGTATCCTGAGGCAGATGGGAGAGGCTGTAAAACCTAGTGCTTGAGTGAGAGCGTTGTTGTCTTTTGCCAAACACCTTGCAGACAAAATGTGCAGGGGGCAGTCGTGCTGCTCTGTCATGTGTCCTCTGTGGGCACTGCTTTCTGGTGTCTCTGGAGAGATAGGTCAGGTTTGTCTTGCACAAGTGGGGGCAACTGTAGCTTTGTTGTTTTTTAAATTTTGTTTTATAAAAACCATAAGTTGTGGCCATTTCTCCTTTTTGTGCCTGAAATGGGCTCAGACCAGCTCAATGGGGCAGGGTGGTCATTCAAATGAGACACATTTTCTGCTCTTCAAAAGCAGCTATGCTGTATTTATTCTGTGGAATACCCAGCAGTGCATTCCACACTTAGCAGCATAATGGGACCTTCAAACGCAGCCGAGTTTCACATGACCTTAGTACATGTGCCTGACGTGAAGCGCCTGGGAGGAGTGACCTGCACCCCATCCATCATGAGGGCTTGTTGACACTCCAGTTGGCTGGGCCGAGGCCTCCCCAGCCCTGCTAACCCCCTACAGCACTCGAGTGGTCGGGGCACGGTGGGCAGGGAGGTCGGTGGGGTCTGTGTTTCCATTGTCCCCAGTTTGGCCTCTTTTGTGGGCAGCCTTTGTTGCCGCTGCACAGAATCTGGATGGGTTCAGAGTTGCAGACGTTTGACAGTTACATAGCAGAAGAAAATAGGATAAAGTCATGTTTTACTTAAAGATACTATGGGCATCAACAAAGATGCAAATGAATGCATGTACCATTTATATTACTTGATATTTACTTATAACCTCCATATTCATGAATTTTACAATTCCAAATACAATGAGACTGTTAGAGTATTTATTACAAAGCTTATAAAATAATTAAATATTATACTTATATTTTGGGTTTTTTTACACCATAATTCATACTTTGTGACATTACCATTTTCTCTTCTCAGTTGTTGTCACTTAAGTGAGCAAAGAAATATAAAGGAAAAGCTATGCATTAATAAATTAATTATTTTACATCAAATAATAAAAAGGGAACAATTATAAAGACAAAAAAATGTAGCGTTCCTAGAAAAAGGTTCTAATTATACAATGTCCAGTATCAAGACAGAGCCTGTAGGCTGAGATATGTTTCCAATCATCATTTCTTGAAAGTACCAGAGGATACATGTTTTTCATTTAAACTGTTGCAAAAGGAACTGCTAATTTTAACTGACCACTGTCTGGCATTAGTGCTGAGCTGGCTAATCTTACACTGAAATGATACTTTAAAAAACAATAAAACTGGGCTACATTCATCAAAAGAAACTGTGGGATTTGGTGGAATTAGATAAATATATCCCTCATGCCACTCCTCAGAAAATTACAGTAGGACACAGCTCTGTCTCAGAAGGGTTTTGGCAAATAGTTCGGGTATTTTTTTCAATCAAGAAACTTTTAAACTTATTCCATTTGATACATACTGTCACATAACATCTCCATACTGAATAGTTACAAATATCTTTGTGTTTGTAACATTTATTTTGTTTCTTTGTGGACTCTGAAGTGAGTATTTTGAAGCATTTTGAGAATGTTTAAAAAAAAAAAAACTTTAGTGAGATTACAAGTCATTGCTTTTTTCCCTATATTCCATATCACCTGTATGAATAAATAACTAAGAGAAGCTTAATAAGGTCTGAATTAATGGACTGAGTTGGTATTTCCTTTGACTAACTGCTGAATCAAAATTTGCAGGAAGATTTGAGATTAAAAAGAAAACATTCTTCAGTATTGTGGCATTCAAACAACTTCTGAGAAAAAAAAAAACTACTTTAAAATATCAAGTTTAAGTTTTAGCGTTATATCTAATGAGCTTAGAAAGTTGCAAACATAACCACTGAGCTCAATAAATCTGAGTTCCTTGAGTTAATTGAAATGTGAAATTCTATTTTACTTGTAGCACACAGAAGAATTAAGTCCCAATGTTCTAATGATGAATATTTCTAGGAATACATTTCAAGTTGCTAGTTAACCACCTCTGAATTTCTACACAAAGCAGAAAGTGAATTCTTTGAAACAACAAAAAAGTTAGCATGATGCAAAACTTGCTTTTCCAGCAGCAAGTATGAGAGAGAAGCACCATATATCTTCATAGTGCACCATTTACTTCTGGTGGTCACACGTGCGATGCTGCCTTCTCCAACCAGCCATTTGAATGTCTTTCCTGTAAAAGTGGCAGTAAACAGCTTCCTTACTCTGGAAGGGTATTACCATGGGAAATATGAAAGCAAACACTTTTGGTAGTGCCCTCTGTCCTGCTGCTGTGCTGGAACTTCACTCCTGCAGCTGCCCATTATCTCCTTTGCTTTGCATTCTTATGGATGAGCCAGCCCTGGTTTCTTCCTCCTAACACAGGGCAATGCAAAATGACACTTCTAAAGAAGGAAGAACTTCTGGCCCCTTGTGTCTCTGTGTTCAAGTGATCCATAGTACCCTGTACTTTAGTGAGGTCAGCAAGTAAAGAAAAAAATAAGACATTCCTTTTTCAACATTAATCCACCAATTACTGTACCTCAGACATTCCCTTAGAAAATATGTCTCTTCTGTCAGTGGTTTATGCGGCACCATGTCCTGCCTCAAAGCAAAGTTAATTCCAACATAAATTGAAGAGGAGACTCCTGTCACTGAAGGGTTCAGATAATGTTTTGCTATCAGTTCTTCTTCGTGCATGATTTACAACATTGCTTGCCATAAAATTTGTGGTTACAGACACCATGCTGGGGTACCAGATGACACCAAGTGAAGAAATCCACACAAGAAGGATCATCTGAAGGAGAGAAATCCAAGCAATATGTTAGGTCAGTGTTTCAGCAGTAGTGCTAATGAGGGAATAATTCTACATACTGGTATGCATTGGCAATGTTAAAAATACTCAATTCAAAAATGAGGCATCTATCAAAATTACTGTTGTTTTTAATTTATTATATTAATAGAGAGAACAAGAGTATCAGGAAAAGAGGAAGAAATGGGGAATAGACCACCAGTGAGTGGATAAAGCCATCCATGGTCTCCCTGTTGATTGTAAGTGTTGTTCTCAAGTCAAGTCCTTGCACACTGGACGTGCTCCCGTGCCCGTCAGCACAAACCCTGCGTGCGGGTGTCCTGGACCGCAGAGCAGGGCAGCTTTGCGTGCGCGGGGCCGGGACACACAGAGCTTCGCTGGGGTCTGTGCTCCAGCATGGGCCAGAGGCTCTTGTTTGCTCCATGTGGCTATACCAGAAACCTAGGTGAGCTCTCTTCTAACACTTCCCTTCATTAGGTGTCCTGAATGAGGCCTTGACTATGCCATTTTGGTGAAATCTTAATCAACTGTAATGAGAAAAAGAAGCTGACAGTGTTTCTGAAAAGCACAGCTTTTAATGACAAAAATAAATCAGAGTTTTCAATTAAGATTTTATTTCCCTTTTTTTTTTAATGTGCAGATCATTTATACTCACAGCACAGTAGGTTTAAAAATACTTCATAGCTGCTCCTTTCTACAGTTTGTAGTGGATGCTTTATGTTTCTTTAGAAGAGCAGAGTGATGATTCATGCCAATGATTTATAAACAAATTCACAATGTCTGAGAGAGCAGCAAGACATTTAAATGAGATTTAGCAAAATTTATAGCTAGTCTGAAGTCTCCTGTGAGCATGGGAAAAAAATTCTCTTCAGCCCTGACAACTACTGTTTGACATGGTCAATGGAATGAGTTTACATGGAGCTACTCCTGCCTGCATGCCCAGATCAGGCATGTTGAGAGCTACAGGGTTGATGCCGCCTCACACTGCCACCTTCTTCATTTTCTATGTCCAGGAGTCATCTCAGTTATTCTTATATGAATTTGTTATATTTCATTTTATTCCTTTTTTAAGAACATATTCCTTATGGTTAAGTACTGATGTTACATAAAGAAAATAAACTGTTCTTAAACAGGGTGCAGCCTTCTCCACAGTGCAACCGTTCTATTCTCATTTGAGTGTCAGTAAGGGTAAAACAGGTAGCTTAACATCAAAAACAGTTGAAACCCATGCAAAATACAAGATCTTTTCTCATTTGAGAGTTAATTTTTCCCAAGTTATCTGTAAGTTATTTTAAAAAATTATATAAGCAGCAAGGAGGCTATGTTAATCAATCTTTATGCCCTTTGAAGATCCGAGTGCAATGCAAACATTACAGAAGTATGACCAAAAAACTTTACTCTTGGAATCTAATCCAAAGACCATTGAAATCAACAAAAAGACTCCTGCTTTCTTCAGTGGATGTGGATTGGGCTGTCAGCTCCTTATTTCTATTTACTCCATTTTTTTTTATGTTGTTTTAATTTTGATGCATTCCGAGCAGTTAGGGTTGATGGTTAAGGGTTATGGTGACCGTACCTGTATGCGAGAGAGGCAGGGAACTGACCCAGCTTGTCTAGGGAAGTGTGCAAGCTCTCCCTGAATGTTTTGACTGTGATCACTGATCTGGAGCTGCAGGGCTGATAATAGAGACTGACTTGCTTCAATGTGAGTCCAGCACAGCTGGTTCCCTCTCTTTTTTTTTTTTTTTTTGCTGGTTTAGACAGAAAGTTAAAGAGCAGTGAAGAGATAATTGATCTCTAGAGCCTGACAACCCAGTTATAATAAAGAAGAAAGGTCTCCTGCAGATGTGAGGAGAGAGAGAAACAGGCCAAGGCCAAAATTAATAGCAGACATTACTCCAGACATGAAGTATTGCAGAGGGGGGCTGTGGTGAAAGGATAGTGTTTGATATATCATGACACAAAGGATGCAATAGCAAAAAAAAAAAAAGAAAAAAGAAAAACCAAACTGCAGTACTTTGGAGTGGACCTACACACTTGGTCACCTTTCAGAGATAAACTAAGGGAATTCCATAAACTGATGGAATGAGCGTTGGAGCTAGAAAAACACACTGAAACGTGGTGAGAGGAGAACAAGAGGGAATAAAGAGGGAGGTGAAGGCACCAGGGTATGGGGCCCTGCTCACAGGGAAAGCCCTGTTTAGACAGACCCAGAGGAGGGGTATCTGCATGGTAGTGACAGAAAGGACCTTGCTACAAAGTAGGGACAGCAACAGCTCTGAAATACTGAACATGTCCTCAACAAGGACCATGTATTCCTCTGGATTCCATAAACCAAAATAATTCTACATTCTTTCAATAATATTTCACAAAAATATTGAAAAACTACAGGAGAAATGTAAAGCGAATTAAAAGCACTTCTCTGTACTTTTAACTGTATCTGTAATCTATGAGATTCTAATAATTTTATGAATCCCAACCTGCTTTTTTTAATCTCCATTTACCCTCAGGCCCTACTTCCCTGTTTACCCTTGGGCCTACTCTGCTGTTCACCCTCGGCCTTACTTGCCTGTTTACCCTTGCCCCCCCTCTCCTGTTTACCCCTCGGCCCTACTCTCCCATTTACCCTTGGCCTTACTCCCTCCTCTTTACCCTTGGGCCTACTTCCCTTTTTACTGTCAGCCCTACTCCATTGTTTACCCTTGGCCCTACTCCCCCTCTTTTCTTTGGGCCTACTTCTCCTGTTTACCCTCCAGCCTACTTTATTTACTCTCAAGCCTATTCCTTTTTTTTTTTTTTTTTTTAAACCCTCGGGCCTACCTCCCTCTGTTTATGCACAGGTCTGCTCACCCTGTTTAGCCTCAGGCCTATGGGGACTCTTTATTGTCTACATACTACAATGAAGCTATAAGGTTTTGCTGACATACGTCTCATAGTGAATACACAGCAGCTTTTAAAAGAACTGATATAGTTCACAGAATTACAGAATCATTGAGTTTGGAAGGTGCGTCTAGACATCATCTAGTCCAACCCCCCGCCCCTGCTCAATCAATCACAGACACCCAGAGCACATGGCACAGGGTGTTGAAGATCTGCAGAGAAGGAGACTCGGCAACTTCTCTGGGCAGCCTGTTCCAGGGCTCTGTCACCCTCACAGTAAACAAGTTCTTCCTCACATGGAGATGGGACTTCCTGTGTTTCAACTTGTACACATTAACCATTGTCCTGGCACTGGCCACCACAGAGAAGAGTTTGGCCCCTTCCTCCCTGCATTCACCTCTCAGATACTTGTATATTTTGATCAGATCTCCTCTTAATCTTCTCTTCTGAAGGCTAAACAGGCCCAGCTCACTTAGCCTTTCCTCATAATGTAGATGCTCCAGTCCCTTAATCATCTTTGTGGCTCTACACTGGGCCTTCTCAGAAGACAGAAGCAAAGAAGGCATTTAGTAACTCTGCCTTCTCTGAATCCTCTGTCACCAAGGCATCCTCCCCATTCAGCAGCAGACTAATATTTTCCCTAGTCGTCGTCTTGCTGCTGATGTATTTATAGGAGCTCTTCCTGTTGTTCCTGACATCTGCCACTAATTCCAACGGGCCTTGGCCTTCCTCATTGCATCCCTGCATTCTCTGACAATGTTCCTATATTCCTCCCATGTGGCCTGGCCCTTCTTCCACATTATGTATGCACTCTTTTTTCTCATTAAGTTATCCAACAGCTCCTTACCCATCCAAGCAGATCTGCTGCCCACCTTGCTCAACTTCTTTCCCGTAGGAATGCACCGATCCTGAGCTTGGAGAAAGTGGTGTTTGAATATTAGCCACCTCTCCTGGACCCCCCTTTCCTTCTAGGACCCTGGCCCAGGAAATTCCTCCAAGGAGCTCCGTGAAGAGGTCAAAGTTAGCTCTCTGAAAGTCCAGGCTTGCAATCCTACTTCTTGTCCAGCTTCCTCCATGCAGGAGCGTGAATTCCAACATCTCGTGGTCACTGCAGCCAGGACTGCCCCCAACCTTCACACTTCCCACTAGACCATCTCTGTTTGTTAGTATCAGGTCTAGGAGCGCGCCCCGCCCAGTGGCTCATCAACCACCTGCATCAAGAAGGTACCTGCAATATTTTGCAGGAATCTCCCTAGACTGTCTGTTCCTAGCTGTGTGATTATCCCAGCAGCCATCAGGGTGGAAGTGAGGCCGCGGGCCTCAGGAAGGCAGCAGACTTCTCTGAGGGGAGGGTCATGCCTGTATATCAGACCCTCTGTTCCCTGGACTGAGGAATCACCCACAACTATAACCTGCCTTTTTGCCCTCATGCCTGTGGTCACAATACGTGGAGTTTGCCTTTCTGACTTTATTACTATTTTTGGAGAGGGACTGTCACCTACACTATCCACTGATTTCCCTTCCTCCTCCAGGGCCTCGTACCTGTTGGTTAGGGGTACTTGATAGTGTGAGATGGGGAAGGTGTTCTTCTACCACCACGAGCCCGGCCTCTTACCCATACATTACCGTGCTGGTTTCTTCCCCCTTGGGTTAGGTGGGGAATGAAGTCTGTAATATTGCTGGGCACTTCTTGGTTTCTGTTTCTCCCTCTCTGACTTACAGATACTACTTAGCTTTTCAACCTCCTCTTTTAGCCCAACTACCATGCTGAGCAGATCTTCCACCTGCTCACACCTCACACAGCTGCTCTCCTCCAGGCTGTCCAAAGGAAGTGTCAGGCTATGGCACTCCTTGCAGCCTGACACCTGGACAGCTACACACCTTACTGGTTGTTCAGTCAGGGTGCCCGTCTTCTCCTTGGTGAGTGCTGACGTGGCCCTCTGCCGAGTAATTGCCATGGTGGGTACACGGGGGAGCTCGCTGCTGCACACCCTGCCCTGCCTGCGCAAACTGCCGTGGCACGCTCTGTTTGTCCACTCTGTTTGCCTTTTTTTTAAACATAATGGTGTTGTTTATTTTTTTTTAAATCTTCTCCTGTCTCAGTTATACTCTCCTGTATGCTTTAAGAGGGTTCTCTTTGAGAAGAGAAAAGCTTCAGTGACAGTAAAGCTGAGAAAGTTTGGAGAAGATTCATGTGTGCAGGAACATGCCAAATACTCATCTCCAGTGGGAACAAGGTGAGTTTTGCTGGATATGACAGTGAACCTCCCTGCAGCATTTAGAGCTGGGTGTTACCTCTCTTGACAGGAGCTGGGCAGAAGTTTGTGTTGCAGGCTCTCAGGATTGCTGGTTTCTGATGGGGCAAGCACCCAGCTGCTGGTCTCCCCTGGCGCAGACACTGCACACTCCGGGTTTGCACTCCCCCTCCACATGTTACTGTACACTACCAAGAGGAAAAAAAAAAATAGTAAGCCACATCTCATTATAGAAAATCTCTCAGGGCTCACAAAATCCAAAGGAGAAACATTCGAAGGCTTTGGATGAGACCTTCAAAGAAAGAGCGATCAGGCTCAGATGTGCTGATGCTCAGCAATCCCCACCAGGCCCAGGTTTTCAAAGCTCTGTGCATCTGTTCCCCATGTTGAACTCTTCAGACAGTTTGATTATTTAAGAACTCAGCTGAGAATACAGTTCCTTGCTTTGATACTTAGATATGAACTGGACGTTTTAAAAAACCTGCTCCTGATGGTCTGCACTGATTTATTTTGAATGCTGAGCCTCTGGGCCAAATCCTGCTGTCTGAACTCCTGTGAGATAAAACTCCTGTGAGACTCATAATAACGACAGTACCTGGGGAAAAAACACTGTATTTTCAGGAAGATCTATGATGTGTTTTAAAATGAATAGGCCTTTTACTTGTATGTGTTAAGATACATGTGATCATTTTCATTTGATTACAGTTATCAGGCATATATTGTTCGTGCAAATGTTACTAAATAAGTGTGTGTCTCGTTGATATGTGACTCATAAAGCAGACAAGTTCCAGAAATACAGAAGCTGGTTTGCAAAAAAATGTAGAAACAAATACAGTCTGATCCTATAATGAATCATAGTATTTAGGAAATTCCAGACAATCTGTGCTCAAATACATTGCACAGATAGAGTGTAGTAGTTCAACCACAGTGCAGTTTGAAGAAGCCTGAGCAGGAAGAGTTGGAAAATGAGCTTGGAATGTAGTGTCTCTGGAGCACAAATAACATTTTTGGTGACATTCTTCAGTTCCAGAACAAATCAACAACCTGCATCAAAATACATGATGAATATGGACGTGCATCAGGTTTCAGTGTCTGCGTGGTGTGACCTTCCTTAGGGAACGGCTATGTGCAGGAGGCACCTGTGGCCTGATATCCTTTTGCTATTTTCAGTAAAAGCACACGTTTGATTGCAGCACATTTAGACTGAAACAAGTTTTAATCTAGATCGCTCCGACTCATGTGGTCCTAAAGACACAGCAGCTTGTACCAGTAGGTTTTGCCACTTGCCAGCACAGCCAGAGGCTATTCTTTGCCATATAACACCATAACACCATAGCTCCTCCAGGTTGGGTGCCTCCAAGATCAAAACTGCAACCCCACCTTTTGGTTATGGTGGAAAGACTGTGTCAGCAGTCCCATTGCAGTTGTTTTGTTCCTCAGTGCTCTGTAATGAAAAGCTCTAGGGGATATTGTTTGAACTGCTGTGTAGAAGAAACTTGTGGGTTTTATAAGCTCAAGCCAAGACATGTAATTATTGCTGGAGATACAGGGCAGGGAGGGAGAGGCAAGAAAGCTTCTAATTCCTACCTGCTGCCAAGGGGAGGAATACCAGCCAGACACCGTGTTATACACGGAGTGTGCTGGACAGGGCCCATTGTTGCAAGCTTCTTCCAAGTCTATATTTGGTTTCTTGATGTTTCTACACCTTCTTGGAGGAAAGGTGATCAGTTTCCCATGGATGCTCTTCTCACCACATTTCAGTTCTCGCTTTTGCACACCTGGGCCACAAGAAGCTGAACACTGCAAAAACAAAGTACAAATTATGTGAAATTACAAAAGCAGTATACAGCTGAAAACACAGAGAGCATGTTCCTGGCCATAATCCGTAAACTGAAATAGAGACCAGCCTGTTGAAAGTTGAGAAAAATAAGGCCATCAGGGTACATCTAACTAAAGCTTGATGTAAAGACCTGTGTGTTTTTATAGGAGCTTACCTAAAGCATCTGATTTTCAAATGAAGCTCGCTTTTTTCTTTTTTTTTTTTTCTTTCTTTTTTTTTTTTTTAATTTCCACATGGTCTGTGCATGCCCTGAGTCTGTGTTCCCAAACAAGACTAGCAAAGTGATGGAGTCAACATGTACCCACGCCACTTACCTCACTCCAAGAAGAAACCGCCCACTGGAGCCGGTCATTTTTGGGGCACCGTCCGAGCACGCAGGTCTGCTGGGATTCGGGTTTCTGCTCTTTGCTGCACATGCTCTCAGGCAAGATTTTATGCTTAGGAGAACTGGTACTTTTGCAGTAGACATCCCGTTTCTTAATACCTCTCCCACAAGTCTTGGAGCACTGTGATGGAAAGAAAGACTCATTTGAGCTAGAGGAAATGAAAACTGTCATTATTTGTATTGTACAGAAGAGTATAGAAAACAAAGTTAACATGCTATGTAGCTGCTATAATAATACAAGTAAACGTGAAATTCTACTGGCATATATAGTAGCATAGCATTATCTGCCACTTTTCAAACATTAAGTGTTTTCTTTATGTAGACTACCAACTTGTATAGCCCACATGTAGGATAGATAAGTAATCTCTCAAAGGAAGGAAGCTTGACTTGTGAGCAAAATGTGTTTTTTTCCCTGGACAGCATATTTGAAAGCTGGTCTAACCTCGACCTCAGAATCGCTCTCAACAAGATGTTCTCAGCTATTTGTTATTTTGTCTTCACCTGGGCCTAAAGGGATGAGGTAGAGGCAAAGAAAACTACCCAGGGACTCTCTACAGCACTTATTCACCAAGTGAATCTCACTGCAGGACAGACTCCGATACAGACAACAGTTAAGATGTTTGACAAAAGATATGTTAATTGCCAAGGCTATAACCAAAGCTTCAGACAAGTCTCTAGTGAATAAATATGCATTGCTGAACTGTGGGTTAGCTTAAAACACATTCTATATTTTTCATTGCCTTCGTTAGCAAGCAACAAAAGGCATTCATGAGCAATTTCTGGTGTAAAAGGGAAATAAATGGCCCTGAGATAATGCTGCTGGCTTTCTAACATTTTGCAATCTCTTTCAGTTGATCTTTTTAATAATTAACAGGCACATTTCAATGCAGAATCCTATGCAGAATCCTATGTCTCTTATATTACACCATAGATGTTTTAAAGATATTTCATGAAAGCAGAGATTTACTGAGGAGGCAACAGAAATACCTGCTTGCTGAAAATCTGATTTATGATCTTTCCCCTAAACAAACAAGAAAACCCTTTACATTTAAATTGACTCTCTGATCTGTGAAGACAGACCGAGTATTTTGTTTTTGTTTTTTCTTTTAACTCATTTGAGTCTGTGATATAGCAGCTTGCAGCTGAAGTCTTGCTGCATTGGTCACAGCATTTCAGCAAGACTGGAGACCTTTCATAGGCCTCATTTGAAAAATCCCAACTAGAGGTATGTATCTCCTAAAGAG
The DNA here is from genome assembly GCF_059628265.1 of Tinamus guttatus. Lineage (NCBI taxonomy): Eukaryota > Metazoa > Chordata > Aves > Tinamiformes > Tinamidae > Tinamus > Tinamus guttatus. Next base: position 2,527,547 of record NW_028288923.1, read on the forward strand.
GAGAAAAATGCACACTTAGTGGCATCAAGGAAATGTTGAAATTATGAATATATTTGAAATCTGTGCTCTTTCCTTTTCAGTATCTAATCATCTTCTCTTTTTTAATTTCATGCCACGTTAAGAACTCCATCACAGATGCTGAAAATAAAAAATCCTTTTCTACTCTACTGCTAGAATAGTTACACTCTTAACAAAGACAAACGTACAGAAGTGATTATTGTCCATGTAAATCATAACTTTATCAGCCCAGAATTCAAAAAAAGTGTTCATTAACATGCAAATTAACCCCAAATGATTCTTTATTCCTTGACTGCCTCTCATCTCTAAGAAAAGTTAATATTGCTGTGGGAATTAATCTCAGGGAGAGATTCATGGCTTTAAAAAATCCTTAGAGCCTTAAGCTATGAAATCAGAAAAGAGTAATCTGTTTTTTATATAGTAAAAAGGAACGGATGTGTCCATTTCCAGCAAGCCCTGCTGTCTATTCACCTATAAAGGCTAGTTAAATTTTATATAGTTTACATATTATTTTCATGAGTAGACCACCTTGCAAAGCATTAGTTCAGGTTCCGTCTCTTTTAGCAGATTTTTGGCAGTATTTTCATTATGCTAGTGAAGGAAGAAGTTTTTCTCCATATTACCTGAGACCACAGTCCAGAGCTCCACTCAGGTGGGCAGTCGTGGTTGTTGCACACCTGCACTTGGGTAGGGGTGCTCACAGGACACAGGGAATGGGCCACCACCTCCTCTCTTTGGAAAGTCTTTTTCTGGACACACTGAAGGAGACGGCTTTGCTGCCCTCCTCCACAAGACTTGCTGCACACGCTCCATTCTCCTGCCAACCAGCTTAAAGGAGAAATATATATTAGAAACTGTGAATCCAATTAACTTTATAAAATCAATGCATGTGAGCCACCTATCAAATATGATTTATTCACTCATTCTGCTTAGCTTGCTCTACTGATATACTGATATCTTTTCAAGCAATCAGAAAGCCTAAATTACATAATCTATCTTCAAAGCATAGAACATTTTAATAGAGATGAAATATAAATCATATAAATGGAACAACTGCTACTACTAATTTAGTTAGAGTTCTTGTCTACTAGAACAAACTTGTACATAAATCTGACTTGGAATTTGTAACTCCTTGGGGATCAAAGTGATTCTGCCATTGGGAGTTGCAGAATATCTAGAAAACCTAAGGGTCTGGATAACAAATCACCATTCCTTTTCAGCATGTCTCTGTGTTTAATTGAAAATACTTTCTCTAAAACAGGAGGTAAAAAAAAATCTTGTCTAAAGAAATGACAGGATCATCTTTTCTGTCACTTCAGTTGCTGAAGGAAAAGAAGATTCACCTATGTAGATGCTAAGGAAAAATCTGGCAGGGCAGGCAAAGAATAGGGCCAATTTACCTGAGTATGAACTACCAAATTCATTTGTATAGAGAAACATTTGTATATGACTATAGTGGTCACTGTGGTGTCCGTTGATATTTGTCAAGCCTTGGCTTTCTTCTGTTTACAAAAAAAAGAATTTGCTTGCTAAAAATCAGCAGCCCTGTCCCTAGTGCTTGGATGATTTTAATGTCCTCAGACAAAATATTTGGCAGACAAATGTAAAATCTGAACAAAACAGTATGAATTTAACTAGACCAAAGCTGAGTCACAGGCAAACTCCAGTCAGGCATGATCATCACAAAACGTACCTAACGGCTGAAGAATTAATTGCTTAGGATAAGGTGAGTTTTGAAATCTTAAAAGCGACTCAATATTTGTTTTATTGAAGCACCGGGTGGGTCCCCAACCTCTGGGTAACGCTGTGCAAACACACAGCAAAGTGTCTTTGTCCTCACAGGCTCCCAGGGTAAGACCATAAATAACAACCCGGGAGGAAGTGAAGAAAGAAACAGAAGTGAAGAAAGCAGAGGAAATTCTGAATGACTAAATGATTACTCAAGATAAGAATTCTCATCTAAATACCAAGCGCTGAATTTAAGATCAGAATTTTCAAAATAGCAGTTTTATGAACTTTTCATAACTTATTTCACCAAAAAAAATGGTTCTTGTTTCAAATCCAATTGCTTGGCCTATCCTGTTTGGTGCTTTTTTCAGAGCGTGAGCTTTGTGACTACTAGAATGGCTGCCTATACAGAATTTTAATGTCAGAAAAGGCTTTTTTCTTTTCACTGTGTGAAGGATGAATATCATCCCATTTGCCTGTTCTTTCATATATGTCTGAATTCAAAATAAATTGTGAAGATGTATTAAAAGCCTATCTTGGAAAAATTCCTTTGGTTAAAGGAGAAAGCTTGAATCACATTCTAGTAACTCTAGTAACTGCCAGAAGTATTGGGGAAATATAAAGGGTCACGATTAGGACAAAGAAACATTAGCATGAAAAAAAAAAAAAAACAGTAGTTATGTAATTCCAGAAGAACTCAGAAGTTCTCTTTTTGTCTGAATTGTAAATGTTTGAAATATTGAAACACAAACTTCTGGAAAGAAGTCATAGTCCTAATGCAGGCTACAACTTAAAATTACCTTGCCTTGATACCTCTGTTGACTGTAACAACCAGAGGGCAACCAAAAATGATCATTTTAAGAGCTTACTCACCAAAACTATCAAAAAAGTCCCACTCTTCACAGAGGAATGGCCAATAAACCTGCTTTAATGTCCTCTAATAAACTGCCATTTTCCAAGATTAACTGGGCTGTGATCCAACAGTATCTTTCATTAGCTCAAATATCTAAATAATTATGACCAGATTTGGCAGCTCTAAAATCCAACAGTAACAGTGTGCAGTCCTGGTGCCTTTCTGTGTCCGTACTGTTGGGATAGTAGCTTTGTTCCTCCTCAGATTAACAATGCTTTGTTCTCATGCAATAATTATTCTTCACTGAGCTTTGTAAGTCTGGAGTCTTCACTTTCATGTCACAAGACTGACACTCTTGTAGCTCTGTCTACTATTCACCTCCCTCCCCTGCCTATTATGGCTACCACATTTGTTTTTTCTTTATGGGCTTATTTTTAAGCATGCTTTGCTCCTTCCATGATATTTAGTAGTACTAAATATTTTCAGGTTTGGCCGTCTCAGCCTTAGGGGAGCCACTACATGCCATAAGTTTCTGGTAGATTCCTCAGAGGAGAGCATCAGGTTTACTTCCTTTCAGCTCAGTGGCCATCTGCTGATTTAAGACATGGTCCCACATGTAGTTCCTTCATACATTTAATGTATTTTGAAGATTTAAAAAGAATAACTAATTATTGAATTGAATACTTTCTCTGTAGGTTGGGCGCAGTGGTGTTTTGGGGGGTTTTGTACTTTTTTAGGGTTCAAGTCATTAATTGTGCTGCAAGTACAATAAGACTATTAGAGCAATTCAGCATAAAAATATTGCATTGCATGTCAAAACGGATACTCAGATATTTTCAGTGATACACCTATCAGAGGATCTTCAAAGTATACGGGGACCAGTAATTAACAGAAATGGAGATTTTGTGTGTGGGCTTAATAGGGACTTTATACCAACACGATGCCACATAACATGAAGGTAAAGCATAAATAACTAAAAAGGTCTCCTGGAAACATCATAGAAACTACATTTCTGTCTATACAATATTGAGCCCATTGGATAAAAATACTTCTGGCAGAAGATAAGTCACATATAAAGAGATTGTGTTTGGCTACAAAGATGACTTAAAATTGGTATTCAGAAAATCATGTGGCTAAATGCAATCTAAAGAAACTGCTGAAGCAGGAACACAGAGCTCTCATGGGACATGCTGCCATTATTTAAACCTTATCTCTATCCTTTTGTGGTCACACTGTATAATTTGCCACTTGGATTTTGTGTGCTCTGCTGTAATCTTTAAATTTAGCAGGAAATTCCAATCTATTACTGCACCATTTTTGAATATGTTAAACATTGCAGACTATGGATTTTCTAAGTAAAAACAAAGCCACTACGCAGCATATATGTCTTTCAACTTTAGCCCATCATCCTTTCCTGGATTGAGGGAGATAGGGAAAGCCTATTAAACTATAAAATGTGTTATTTTTATGTAAGTAAGGGAAAAGGATTGGCCAATTGCTTTTACTACACATTGCTGTTATCACTGCCGAGCAAAAAGAGCAGATTGAGAACAGGACAAGAGCCTTCCCCATTTCTTCTGCCTTTGGCCACCATGCACCACTATCCAACTATCTTCAGTTTCTCACTGAACCACTCAATTTTTCCACCTACCCAGAAGTCAAATTTCTTGCCCAACATAATTCAGCATTTCTGATCTTTAATATAAAACTTAAATAATGCTACAGTTGCAAAGACAGACATGCAAAAGTGGAGGAAAAAAAAAAAAAGGGCAGAAGACAGACTGCCGGTATACCCTTAAATCTACCCATTTATATTCTAACCCACATGAAACTGGTTAATTATATGACTACACAACTTCTTTTTTCCAAAGGACCCCAACCACAGCTAATATAAATCAGTGAGACTCCCATGTTTTCAAAGGAGCTCCATTGATTTATGCTGGCTGGATTTTAAATACTTATCTGTATGTCAGTGTCTTCCTTTGCATCTCATTTGCAAACCTAGGAACACAGGAAATGTCTCCATATTTATTTTTGTGGGCACCAGGAGCATTGCGGACAATTTATTTGACTCAGATAATCTCCTTACTGATATAGTAATGTCCAAAAATCAATAATTACACTTCACAAGGTCCTTTTAACCTAACCTAATATGTGGAACCTGAGTCACAGGGCCACGCTGCCACATGGGGAGTAGCACTTTACTCAGGAAACGGTCTTATTGATTCAAGGTGAGTAAAGGTGGCAGAACAGGCCTCTAAGAAACTTAGATTTACTCGGTGTCACATAGCTAACCCCAGCATGGTGACAGAGCTGCAAGCAAGCCCCAGGAGGTCTTGCTTAGCACAGTTAGAAATACCGCCCCTGTTGTTATCATTGGGCAAAAGCCTGTACAAGTAACACTTTAAAACAATTGCTGTTTTAAGTTATAGAGTAAAGATGGGTTCATCCAGAAGGCTGTACACTTCTGTGTGCCTATCAGAGAGGACTTCTTTCCTGGGAAGGATAGACCTAAGGCACAAAGAAAAAGGTACAAAAATAAAGAGCACTTACTATGCTGGGCAGGGATTAGTATTGCAGAGTTTTGTTTCAGTTAAAGGCTTTGTCCTTGGCCCACAAAAAGAAGAATTAACTTGCGTACGATGATCTTCTAAACAAACTGCTTTTGATGTAATGTGTCCTATAGAAGTATTAGAAAGAAACATAGTAAAATAAGTGATTACTCAAAATGCAAATGAAAACATAGTAAGGAAGAATTTTACCCAAACAAGACTAAGCTCATGCTTGGTACAGTTCCATTGACCTGAACTAAATAAAATAGAATTTAATTTGGCAACATGTTTTTAGCACTAATTTTCCTCTCTGCAACACACATACCATTGAGGTCAGATGAAACTATTTATTTATAAGCAAGCAGTACTTTCTTAGAGTTTCCCCTGAATACTTGCAGAAACAAATGGCAGTTTTTCACCTTGTCTTTCCAGACTGCAGAGTTGTAGAAACTCTTGTACCTCTAGTTCCTGCAGCAGGACAGATGAGAGAAGGCTACAAATGCCTTAAGGGATTAAATGATTTTATATATTTATCCTTTAATTGAGACGGATCATTTACTTCACACATGGTTCACTGGCATAGCAAGCCAACTTAGGAACACTTGTGTCCATTGTCTTTGTATGTATGCTGTTATATTTGTTTTGAAAGGAAGCAAGATATTTTATAGCCACTGTACTCGTGGTGGCACTTTTTCCTATGGGGAGTGTACTGATATGTTAGGAAAACTGACAACATCCCAGCATATTCCTAAGATATTCCTAAATATCCAAGATATTCCTAAATATCACCTGGATTTCTTTTTTCCAGTACAGGAGCATAGCAGCCCATCCACTTCTTTGCTATTACAGATAAGCACATCATATAATCTTGTTTATATGACCCAGCTCCAATTGAAAAGCCATTAATTTTTTAATTCTCCATTCATTTGGCAAGACTTCCCACATGTCAGTTTTCTGCTTTCATTAAATCCTAGGATTACTTTCAGTGACAGAACATCCAGGATTTAGAAAAATAAATACATGGTGTGAACAGATCAAATACCTAGAGGAATATGGTAATAAGAAATCTTTAGCCTACATAGAATTTCAGAGATTGACCTGGCTTAACTCAAATATTTGTAATTAAACAATGAGAAGATCAGGGTGAAACTGTCAGCAAAGGTCTCGATAATATTTTCATCTTCAATTACTCTCTACAGAGAGATACATTTTATTCCTTATTCTTTGTTATCGTTCTATGTTCCCAAATTACAACTACATCAAAGCATGTATTTAATTCCCTCATTACTTCAACAGCAAGATTTTGTATGACTAAAACTGACCTGAAGAAGACATACTGAGTCACCTTAAGTGACATGAATTGAGATGGGAATGAGATTTTATTATTATTATTATTAAGAAAGGTGTTTCATTGATGTAATAAGCTGTCAAATAAAAAAAAAGGATGAGGCATTTGGCGTAATCCCGTGTCTCTATGGATACAGACTTGTGTGAACTGAGGAGGTGCTGAACCGTTTGAGATGGAGGGTTGGGGCCGGGCAGGTACCTACCGCCGCCGCAGGTGGCCGAGCACGCGGACTGCACCGTCACCCACGCGTGGCTGTGTCGCCTCACCGAAGTCTTGTTCTCCTGGGGGCTTTTGGAAAAGGTGTATTCCCAAGCTATCCCCGGATTTTTGCCTTGTAACAGGATCTAGAGAGGGGAATTAGAGTTTGGTTTAAAAAAGGGGTGGGAAGGGAAACAAAAAAGTGCTGTCATTCTAACGGAAGTTGAACGACACAGACTGCCCACATAACATCTATACACACCGTGTTTCTGACAGAACTCTCTGGAGACAATTCTTCAGTAAAGGAAATTCTATAGGAAGTGTGACTACTGGCTATAGGAACAATCTTTGTCACTTAACTCAGGGACCCCAGCTCTTGGAGGTATTTCTCAGTGTCTCACTATTTAATATTTTAGGAGTAAATTATAGTGCAGCTTTCATGTAAACAATTTTCCACAGTTCACTGTATTCATTCCACCATAGTGTGAATTAAAATCAATGCAAGATGTAGGAACATCTGACACATATCTAAATTTTGGGGAAATTTTCTATTTAACAACATTGATTTTAGAAAGCATTTTTGGCAGCTAAGTACATTTATATTCTTTTACGAGAATTTACAATTAGAGAACTCTATTAACTTTTATTTCTTGACCAATATGGGCCTGGTCCTACTAATATAAAGAGCAGGTGCAGTTAACCTCACTTCCTAAACATGCTTTTCTATTACCACTAGCATTTCAAGTATGATTCCGGTTTATGTTAATGATGATTGCTCAAGATATTCATAAAATATAGTAGGCAATACGTCCCATGACATCTGAGTGCTTAAGAACATCCATGTAGGTAGGACTGACCTCTATACAGACAGGTTTCAAAAATCATCAACAAACTTACATTTATGTCTTTTACAACCAAAAAACTTAATAATATTCTAACATGTGGCCAAGTGTTCTAAAGTATTCCAAAAATGTACATATTGGAAAAGAGAAATTACCCATTACAGTGAAAATTTAGACCAAATTTACATGAACTTGAGCTCAGCAATGTTGAACACATGAAGGATCTGGACTGCATAATGTTTACTTTTCTAAAAGAAAGAAAAATGGATGCTACATACTCCATTCTTAGCCAAATATTTCAGTCAGTGAGCCTTGATAATGATCCAAACTGAGAATATAGGAATTCAGAACTATGAAAGGCAAAATACATTCAAAAGAAACGAAGAGTGTGCGTTTTCTCATTGAAAGACTCAGATTAGAAAACCTCACCATAGGTAAATTAAAATATGTAAACAAGACTAAATGCTTTATTAAAAGGAGCTTGTTTCATAAACACCTTGAAGTACCTGTCCCTATTTCTACTGAATATTCCTGAAAGAAATAATGTTACCATATGTGCTTTACAGAAGAGTCATCCAAGTAGATCACAACAATTTTACCAGACCAGGATTAAAGAAAACATAGGAATTGGGCTGCTGGGCAAATTCAAGCTGGCCTGCACAAGCACAAGACAAACATCTAATGTGTGAAGCTGCAGAACACATTCTTTAGTAAAAATGGTGACACACTTTTTTCAGAAAAATGTGTGGCATAAAGCCACTTCTCAAAAAAAGAGCACATTTATGGGCCTATCCAAATATGGGGAAGCAAACAGGTTTGAAAAGTAGCTTAATTTTCTTCCTGTGATGGAAGAAGTTTGGCAATTAGCTGTGTGGTCAAAATCACAGTCCTCTGAGGATGCACCTTTTCCTATTTCAGTGAATGCTCTGTGCTCCTTCAAGTGCCGAGGCTGAACTCCTAACGAGCCTCCAAGTAAGTCCAGCAGCAAAGAGGAGGATCCTTATGCCCTGTCCATGGCTCAGGACCATGTGTAATGATCAACCGTTGTCTCTAGATTCTGTCAACTGTCACAAAACTGCTGTATCGGTGGCCAAAATAAACAGTCTTCTGAAATAAAAGCCCTCTGGGAAGTACTACCTAGTTGTCAGAGGCAAGAAAAGCACCTGAGCAGCAGGATTCAGAGGGCGGGATGACAAGACAGAAGAAATGGCAACCAGCTGTATCGCTGTTAGAGTGATACTCTGGTGCTTCAACGCAGTGGAAAGGAGGAGAGGCAGCGATCCGCCACAAGGAGCCACGTTAGTGTCTAGCCCTTCGACACACACGACGTGTGTCACACGACGACACAGGAAAGCAGCAGCCCCCGGAGCGAGTGCCTGGGGCCAACGCTGCGGCACGGGGGCTGCGTCCCCGCCTTGGGCCTGGCGCGCGGCCGCCGTCGGGCAAAGACAACGTCTGCGACTTCCAAAGCAGCAGCCAAGCCAGGGCGCCCTCCCACCCACCAGATCACACGAGGGAACGTGTAGAAAGCAGGAGCTGGATTGTACTTGCTGTATCTTATCCTACCTCCTTTCAGCTAAGCCGGGAAAAGTATTGGAGACCCAATATTGCAGGGTACAAAAGGATATAATTTAAAGTCGCTTTTCACTCAGCTGAAAAATGTTATTCAGTGTATAATGTTCGACCAAGTTTTCATCAAGAATGCAATGCTATTGCAAAGCTGCAATTTTGCCAAAGTAATGAATATATTAAAAAAAATTCTATCGTACTTTCAAACATTCATTATAAAGCCCTTCCTTAACAACCCAATAACTGCAGTCTGCATATACAGCCAAGTTATCAGACCCACAAATTTGGAAAGACCTCCAATGCTAGTCTACTTAACTGGATGCATTCCAGCATCTTTTCAGCCAACTGGCATTTGCTCCCAAATTTACAGCTGGCAAACAACCTCCTTAAACATTTCCAGTTCCTCAACTGAACTGTTTAATGTCTACCTTTAACACACCAACCACCTGACTTCAGACACAACACTCAGCAGCTCTGACCGCAGGGCGCACAGTTATAAAATTTACAGCTTCTTGAGCTCGAAAACCACAGACTCTATAGCTGGAATCTGCCAGACCAAGCTGAAGGAAAAGAACTGTGGGGCTTTTGCTTAGGGCATAAAATGTTAAAACAATGGATAAGTTGAATTCTCCTGAGTAAAGATCTTTTCCTTTTACTGCTAATTTTGATTTTAAAGCTAAATCCAAACATTTTCTAAACTAGCTGTACATCTGCTCCACTAATATTTTTTTTTGATGACTATGATAAGCCTCCAATAAAATACTGCCTTTTGAGGGGGCAAATAATTAAAGTGCCTATCAACATGCCATTTTTATGACCGATTTGTGCTTTTAAGGTATGTTTTATTATAAGATGTTGTATGTGAAATTACTTGCAAATACACTTAATTTAGAGAGATTAATTTAGACAAGATAAAGTCCTTTTTCCTCTATAGTATTCTGTCTAATGTATTGGAAGACATAAAAGCATCTGGCATGTAACAAGTTGAAAAAAATGAGCGAGCCCCTCTATGAAGGACAAATGGATGTTTATCACTTACGGTGTGAAGCTGAGCTTTAAAAAAAAGAGCAAAATAAAGGAATAGCTACTGTTTACTCACACATGCTTCATGTATTTTCATCTTTACCCATTCTGCATTTGCATAGCGTAGAAAATGGGCATAAACCCAAATTTAGAACAGCGACATACATAGTAACTCTAACCTGATTTTTCAATTCCATCTTCATTTCCTGTGTCTCTGCCATGCTTTGTAAAGCTTTGATAATTTGCTTAGGTATAAAAGCAGTCAGCTTTCTCCAAGAGGGCAGATGGAGAGGTCTGTGCGCTTGGCGGAGTGCTAACTGCTGCTGGTATTGCTGCTTCCAGAAAGAAACGCAGGGAGTCCTGCATTTTCATCTACTACTACCCACATGGATTTAATAGATGCTGCAACATCCAGCATCCTGAACCGATTCTGATTTCTTTAATTAATCAAGGTTTATTCCACTGACTTTCATGAGTTTACTTTGTTGGCAGTGGTGCACATCTGAGCATGGAGCATATGATACTGGGAGAAAATGTTGAAACAGTTTAAAAACACAGGACCCTTGTCTAAAACGGGCACATATTGGATGATACCCATGACAGTCGCTAATAGCAAGAGCTTCAAAGGGAAGTGAGAGAACCTGTACAGAAAAAGTGACTGTAAAGGAAGAATTATCCATTAACCAGCTAGCCAGACCTTCAAACAAAAGCATCTTTATGCCTTCCATGTTCCTACAGACACTTTAAAAACAGTCTTAACTAAAAGCTTATGAAAAACTATTGTTTTTCAAGAAAGTCCACTAAGGTCATTAAAAGGAAAAAAAAAAGACAGAAAAAGAGTATCCTTGAAAGGTCTTGTATGATCTCATTCCTTCCTCAGCTGTTTCAAATTTGTCCTCTGTTGTTACGGGGTCTCCATCTTTTTACTGTTCACATGCTAAATGTACAACCTTCAGGGATCCTGTCCAGCTAATCTCTCTTCACTAAAGGAGAACTCTTTTATCCATTATACTACATCAACATCTGTATCTTATAAGCACATCTTAGCTCTCTAACTTACTTTCTCTTTAGGGGAAATCACTACAAATTTATCATCTAGTAGCTAATAATAAATGTAATACTTTATAACTGCAGCTTGGCTTTCTCCCAGTGGCAGCTAGATCATCAGTAAAGTCATTCCACCTGGCTTCCTTTCTCTCTCTCTCTCTCTCCTTCTTTTTCCCCTTTATCGACAAGGAGGAAGTGATTTACTGGTTTTAATCAGACATTTTCCTGCTTTGAAGCTCCCTTCACCTTCCCTTCCTGTGGATGTTTGCCGCTTTGTAAAGCAGCCTTTCCATCTGTTACCTATTGCTATCAAGATAAACCATCTTTCTTCACCAAGATTTCATAATTCCCTGATTCCATATTTCACCGAGTGTGAGGTAGAGTTCAGTGAGGATACAGGTTCTGTCTCATCCTGAAAATCTGGGCTTTTCCAAGTCAGATTGGAGTCTCGAATCAATTCATCCTTCATCACCTCACTGACAACACGCAAAATCAGATTATCCCGTTCCCTTGTTTCCAGGTTAGTTCACCAGCCCGCGCTCATGCAGGATTTTCAGTTCAGTTTGTTTGGCCTTTTCAGATCCTCAGTCCCCAACTCCAGCCCGCGGGGAGGTGCCTGGGGACGGCGGCAAGCGGCAGGACGCGCCGGGAGCGCCATGGGCAGCACCGTGCGGCAGGGACCACGCTCTGCGCTCGCGTCCGAAGGCACGGAAATGAGGCCCAAATAGAGCTTTTCAGTTACCGGAAAAGCACGGCCAAGGTCTTTAAATTAAAGTGTTGACCTTAGATTACCTCTGATCAGCTGAGTTCATTGGTTTCTACAAACCCACAGTCACCAAAATATCAATAATACAACTGCACCTTCAGAAGGATGCACAAATTATAACGGGCACCGATTCAGTGGCTTGACCGTGCTGCCTTCCCTCCATACGTGAATTTGCTTCTAGAACAAAGTAGGAAAAGCTCTGACGAACTCCTATATCGAGCCATACATTTACACTTTGTAGCTGAGCTCCGGAAATACTAGTCCTCCACATTTCATTCCACATTCTTGACACAGTGTCCTCCTCCTCCTCCAAAAATATTTGGCCAGGGAAGTTTGTATTTTTTCTCTCAGAACCTAGTTAAATTTCAGAGTCACTGCTCTTTGTCTTCCTTGGTATGCTGACTCCCATAATTATACTTATATATGAATATATAAATATATATAAAAACATATTTTCTAAAATTCCAATAAAATTATGAAAAAAAAGTATCATTCTTTTCTCGTCTCTTATCCTTTTGAATAATGTCTTAGGACTGCAAATCTGATTAAATGATGTGTGCCAAATGGAACCACTGAAAACCTGATAGAAAAGATGCATAGGAGTACTCTGTACAACAATATATCACAAATATGAAAGAGGTAGTGTGACTGCAAGGCTGCATTATTGCTATTTTTGTAGCATGGAAGAAAAGAGCGATTCTTTTTTCCTATTTGGGCTGCTCCTTTCTCGCTTAACACACGCTTCAGATGCCCTTTCAAGCACATACTTTGCAGAATGACTGCGTGTGCAGGGAGGGATGGCCCCGGGCACCGACTTGCCCGGCGTGCCTGGACGCCCCGGGGAGCGCAGGCCCCGTCCCCCAGCACAACCGGCTAGCAAAGCTCCGGCTGCTGGTAAGAATTCCATCTGCTAATATTGCTTAAGTTATTGAAAAAATATTAACTACTGCTCCTAGAGATATATATTTTGGGAATACATGACTAGTTGTTACAATCCCTAGTTACCAATGCTAGCAGTGTAGGTATTTCAATAAAAATACAAGGGAAGTTTAAATAAGCTCTCATAGGAGCAATAGCCTCCAGTTAAATGCTAAATCTTAATAAAACTGTTTAGCATAATTTGATAGGATGAAAATAGAAGTGTTATTTGGCATTAAAGATCCTTTTTTTCCCCTTTAATCTCTTTTCTGTAAAGTTTTTGCACAATATGCAGCCAAGTCAGTCATCTTGTAGGCAATTTAATATTCATACTTTAGTTCTGTAATAATGTAGTTCAATTTCATTTGTATTATGACAAATAAAATTCCCAATAGTTCAGTCTAACATTTTATAGTATTTATAAATGTGCTTGCTGCTTTGGTGTAAGGCTATTTTGGAAATGATTTCCAGACTGGAAAACATGTCTGTAACTTGTAGACCAAACTCTTCTTTGGACTAAAATATCCTTATTAACATACACACCCAAATGGAAAATTTTCATTTGAGAAAACAATGCTTTAAAAAGGCATTGCAAATCATGGTAATCACTCGTGAAAATACTCAACTGTTAGCCCATGAGAAGTTATCCATCCTAAAGCAAAACACTTAAAATCCTCTCTGAGAGCCATTGAAGCCCATGGACCTTAAACATGTTTAAGAACATTACTCCATCAATAGGAGTATCAGTAAAACTCTTACACATTCCAGGCAAAACCTGTACTGAATAGCTGCAGCCCTTGATCAAGTATTCCTTGAAGGATATATTTCATGTTACAGTCTCTAACTATGGTGTTTCTTAGTTCATCAGAACAGAGGTGTGCGAGAGAGACGCTGCAGAGCACTGGGGTGTCCTTCCTGCTGAAGCCCTGCCCAGGGCAGCTCTTAGCTGGGGTGTTACAGGCCGGCGTGAGGAGCCACAAGTCGCTGCCTCGCACGGCGGCTGCGGCTCTCAGGCTCCCGCTCCCAAGGGCGCTCTGGAGGAAAACATGGATTTTGCTGGCAGGTGAGGGAAGAAACCGAGCCCTTCTGGGGAGGGCTCCTGCCTGCTCACAGCGAAGGACTCATCCAAATGGACGTAACAGATGAGCTACAAATCCTGGGATTTGCCTGAGCTTTCTCATAAAGCAGCAGAGTACTGGAGCTGGCAGCAGTGGGACGCGCGCGGCCCCGCCGGCTGCTGACCAGCAGATGCTCTGGTCTCGGAGACCATCTCATAAAGCAACCTAATGCAGACAGAGGTTTTTCTTAGAGCAAAAGTACTTGGGACCGGCTTCAAAATTCTAACACTGGAACAAACTGCATAAGCACCAAATTTATTTTCTGCTAAACATAGTTCCGACACAGGGCATCTGGCAGATGGAGTAGGTATAAATTTGATTAGGAGATAAATACATGTAAAATTTATTATCCTAGATTCTGTCAGCAATAAAACTGAATCGAGAAATTACATAGGAGCCCGTGTACAGTACTCAGGCCATACGTTTCCCAAAGAAGATATAAAAATGGATACATGCGCCTGAAGTTTCAGCAGCATTATTTGAACCTGTTACCCTTAAGCTTTAACATGATATTAGACTTAATTTTTACATCACTGAATTTTATTGTATACCACTTATTGGACGGGTTTATAATCTTTGTTACCATTGTGCAGCAACCGAAAAATAGTGGTACGTGGTGCATTTCACACATTTTTCTTTTCTCAGAACATGCGACATTTTACTAAAACTTCAGAGCTCAATAAACCAGTGAAAGGCCTTTCAATCTAGCATGACTACACAATTAAGTCTGAACACTGTCGTGGCTCAATGCTATTCTTTAATCTCGCTGAGAGCGACAACACAGAGCTAAAGCTGTCGTTGCTAATTCTGTAATAGACATCAAGGAAAGAATAAACAGCAGAAAACTTACTTCAAAGACCAGCGTCTCATTAGTCGGTCCTGCTGCATATAGACTCTCCGGATGGTTAAAAGAGCGTTGATAATCAAAAACGGTTCCAGCAAAAGAGAACTTTCCTGGCCAGTCAATTGTCCAGTCTCCCGTTAGATAATACTTCTTGCTGAGGTTGCGCACTGCAAGGTAGCTGCTCGAGATCTGCATTTCCTGGAGCTGGATGCTGCGCGCTCCTGCCGGAATAGTGACCACCGCATAGTAGTCTGAAAAGAAAGAAGCAAGCAACAGTTTTGCAGTTTTCATAAGGGTAGAGAGGCTTCACCCTCTCTGAGCCAACAGTTTGGAAGGTACTGAAGACAGCGCTTCTGATCCATCAAAAGTCACTCTATTTCCCAAGGACTTATCAGTTCTGATTTTAAAACTCCTATGCAGGCTGTGATCAGAGTAACTCAAAGGTGTTTCAATTCATGGAATGAATCTTTGTGACTAAAGACAAGAAAAAGCAAGCTCACCCTAAGGTGAGCAAAAATGCATATCAGACTAGCAGTGGTTTTACTGTAATGGTTTTCCCATGTTCTCCCTTTAGTTCCCTAGGGTAGTTGGAAGGCATTATTTTAATCATGGATGAGCTTCTGGGGCGAGATGCACTTGGACACAGGGTTTTCATGGAGCCCTGTCTACCACTGGATCCCCCTGCTGTGGCCAACAACCCCCTGAGCATTTAGAAGCCTCTCTTATTGCACAGTCTGACCAGACATCACTGAAAACCTCCACTTTGCACATGGCTAACTTTGCAGAGCATTCTGGTCAGATGATTTTCCTAGCATTATATTTTATCTCTATATAACTATATGCTAAATACTTTCCTGGCCTATATCACTGTAGTATTGACACATTTTAGGATTATCAGTAAATGAATCCTCGAAACACTCCTAAGGTTAAAGAAATACTTATTATCTGCAATTTACGCCTGGGAAATAGAGACAGAATTAGATTGCTTCCCAAGCCCAATGAAGACAGTCCAATGAAGAAAAGTCTGCAGCCTAGTGACTGGGTCATTCATTGAATCAGCTGGATGGCTTCCAATGAATTTAATTTAAAAATGGACATGGGAAGTGCTGTCATGTTTGGCATTATGCTGTGTACCACTGTTCATATCTTCCACGAGCTCATTCCAGACAGAATTATTTACAGCTATTTTTTTCACTTGCCTGAATCCTAAACTTTTTAAAAAGAAAATTGAAATGTAATAGAAAGAAGTGACTTAGCAGACAAGAGGAATGCCTGCAAATTAACTAACCAAGACTTATGTTCATAGTTTCTTGTTACTAAGGAACAGGAGAAACGTGAACTCTCCTCTCACTCTCCCTGTGATTTTCAGTTCACATCTGGACTTTCAGCCACTGCCCTAATGAGCAAGGAGTCATATATATTACATGGGGATACAGAGAGCAATGAGTTGATGATCATGTGGAACAGCTTTCCTTACCATTAGCTTTGTGCTGGATCAAGTATTGGCCTTTAAAGAACTTGCATGTTGAATTATCTCCTTTACAAACTCCACAAGCATCCAATACAGCTTTGGAACCAAGTCCATGATCACACCCTACTTGCTGCAACCAAAAGGCAGAAGTAAAGGACTCAGACACAAGGGAATTTGAAAAAGCAGCTGCATTTTTGATAAAGTGGTCAACTGCCCACCAAAAAAAAAAAAGGCATTAGGATAGTAAGAAACTTAATTTTATCTTACTTCACAAATTCCATCAATGCAAACATCATATTTGTTTGGAGAACACAGCGTTCCATCCTTCACTTTGCTGGACATTGCAAAGAAAAAGTCAAAGTCTTCAGCTGTGCAGTACAATTTACATCTGTCTTCCTCTGGGAAAAGAACAAGACAGGAAAGTGTTACCAGACCAAAGAAAATTAAAAATAAAAATAAAAAAGTTTTGGCATTATTTCTTCCCACATCCAAGGTAACAGGGAAGCTACAAGGTAATTTGTGGTTGGTCACATACTGGGACACCAAGATAGCGAGAAATACAGCCAAATACAGCAGCTTATATTATACTCTTTTAAAATAATGCGTATTTGACAACCCAGACACTCACATAATTTAAAATTCTACATCAGTGTGAAAACACACATATTGCATTAGCTGAGCTGCTGATGTGGCCCTATATTTCAAAAGCACTTGCCCACAATTTCAAGTTTCATTTTTTATGAAAAAAAGAGAAATGGGAGACTGGTAATATTTTCATTATTTTTTAAGTAAAAAATGAAAAAGCAGCAAGATTGCACAAATGATAGGTTCAGCAGGAAGCTAGAAGTAGGGACAGATTTCCCCTTAATAAAAGCACTTTTCCTCTCAAAAATTCACGGCATTGTCAATCAGATTTCTTCTTCTTCTTCTTCTTCTTCTTCTTCTTCTACATGGATGGTATATTGTGCTTATGAAGGACTAATAAATTCTTCCTCGAAAAATCCAGCAGTGCTGTTGAAATATTGTAACACTTGCTGAAGCACACAATTTTCATGCAAGTAAGGGACCAAGTAAGGGATGTTTTCAGGAGCATGAAATCAAATTCAAAATGCTTTTCTGCCCTTAAATAAGCAACTGGATTTTGGTAGTATGTAGCACTCCACTCTTTCTACAGGGCCAAACATGTGTAGCAATTCTGAAAACCAGATCACGGGTTTAAGTGCACAAAGACGGGTCTTGGGAAAGAAGTTAAGAGAATTAGGACAGTGATGCATTGTTAATTTCAGAATTATTTGGGAACTTCTTCCTTTCAGAAATTACATACTTTGTTCCTAATCTTAAGCTTCAATTTCTTTTGCTAAACCGATCCCTTTACCTTTAAAATGAATGAAGTTTAGCTTAATTTCTGTTAAACAAGATGCCTCATTCTGCCTATAATATGTCCATCGGGACATGCTGTGAAACTCTTTCCTACATTCACACTAGTTACAACATAGATTTCTAAATACCAGACGAAGTACCTCCAAAATCTTTTGAAGGACAAATAAACAGGCTATAAATAAAAGTTATATGTATGCATGTATAACATTATACATGTAATACCCTTCAAAGCAAATTCACACAGGTCTAAACAGAGCAGCTACAATGTGATATACACTACCCACTTCTGTTTATTATACACTACCCACTTCTGTAACAATGGCACCTGTAAACTGTGCTTTTAAACTGCTAAAAATATTGGTTATTTCTGATAAAAATGAATATTGATTCTAATAATAAAATAAAAATGGGTAAAGAAGAAATGAACTTCTACAAAAGAGCAGAAACAGTTATTGAGACCTGACTTACAAAGATCTGGTAGAAAAAGCTAGCCTTAAAAATTTATATCAGGACATTGGTCTTTTTTGCAATTCTCATGAGACTATACCAGTAGAAAAGTCAAAAGGTTGATTTATTGTTACATTTAGAAATCTGAGAACATTCCAAATGAAGGAAGAGTCTGGTAGTGTTATTGTGGGAGCTCATATTTCCCATGCTGAAAAATCCATGGAAATTTTTTTTGTTGTTTTCTTTCATTTTACACTAAAGCATATCCAATATAAAATAAAAGAGAGAGTAGCAACGGCCAGGGAGTCATGCCAAGGACAAAGATCTAAATTCACAATCAGAATCAGCTCTGCACGTTCATACAGGCAGAATCACACAGAAAGTGAGATTCAGGTATGCTAGAAAGCAAACACATCTCCAAACAAGCCAATTGAATTTCTGTTTGCTTACATCAGGGTCATATTTGCCCAAAGAATATGGATGAATTACAGTTTTATAGCTTGCTTCCTGCAATTGACTTTGTCCATCAGAGCGGGGCTGTAATTACCTTCCACCTTCGTGTACGGCTTCCACTTGTAGAACCATCCCCGGAAGGGTTTGCTGTTGTATTCTGCACACTGCTGGGCTCGGAAGTCCGGGCTGTTTGGTGGACAGGGCTGGTAATTGCAAAGCTGATAAATACGACTTGAGCCTTGACAGAATTTGCCACCGTACTGTGGCCTAAAAGAGAAAAATAATCTTTTTTCACAACCTGCACCATGTCTGCTGTTCCGCATGCACTGATGAGAGGACTTAGCATCTTAAGAGATCAGTGTTTCCAAAATGGCCATTAACTATCGTGGTTGCTGCAACCAAGCAAAGCAGCAGCCATGCAGTACCCACTGTGATCACTGCAAACACAGCAAAGATGTGACCAGAGAGGTGAATCATGTTCTCACCAATTTAATTTTATACAGCTATTTTTATTTTGCTGGTTCCAATCTCATTATATAGCTATTTTTAAGCTGTTGTAATCCAAGAATGAACATGTGCAAATAATTACCTATCACAGTAAGAGTTAATAAGGGACAACATCAAACTGATCAAACACAAACAGAATGAGTAATTACAACCTAGCACTGTTAAAAAAAAAAAACACTTGTAAATAGTCAAGGAAACAGGGACTGTTCACAGTTGCCCTGCTTTGGGAAAACGGTGAAGTTCATGGTTAGCTTTAAACACACTGCATCCCTTTCAAGGGACCTTACCTGGGTATTTTCTTTAAGTCTGACAGGATGAAAAGAACATGTTCTGTTACTTTATTAGTATCTTTCTTTATCTTACCTTAATATTAGGTCTATGTACATGACTGTAAAAAAATTTTAAGCATAAGGTTTGTTCTTTTCAAAATGACTGAGAGGTCTCATAAGCTGCTGAGTAATGTATTCACATTTGTATTCCTTATGGATCAACATTGGAATCCACTGATGTTATTGCTGCCGTTTCGCAGATACCCATCTGCAAGTACTGTGCCAAGTCTTCAAAACCCCAAACTGTAGGAACGTGTGTGATACTGTTGTACTATTTGTACCTACATACACTTGTATCGCAACTTTCAAAAACTTTAAAGGAACGGATAAACTCAGAAGACTGTGGTCTTTCTTCTGACAGCTTGGGCATGCTACACTCACATTAAGGAAGAAAATAGAATAATTTAAAAGATACGGGGCTTATACAGTTGCAGCATATTTAATGGACGTGTTTGTCTAAATCCCTAAACCGAATATGAAAATTTTATCCCATATCATGCAAATTCTCTTCTTAGCATGCACCCTGCTCTAGAATAAAACGGGCAGCTTGGTACAACAGAGATGAGAAAGCCCAGGTTCCTCTATCTTTGTGCTACTCCTTACTGTAAATTCTAACCCTCGTACTTCTCGAAAACAAGTTGGGGCTTGGTTTTCACAGCTTGTCTCAGCTTTGGAGGTACTGTTGGCTGAAGGTCTAGCTGGCTTTGCCAAAAGCCCAGCCTGCAAAACAGTCCCACAAAGGAAGGAGTGGAAACCCCTCTGCTAGTCCAGCTGGGTAAAGCACCAGGGAATGTCCTGTGGGAAGGACCTTCCACTGACCTTTCCTGAGGTCATCTACCAGTTATGCCAACGCTGGGTCCAACAGCAAAGGTCTTAAAATGGCAAGTTTTCTGTCCTAATTGGCAGGAGTTCCATTTTTGAAGGGCAGGGAAGATGTGTCTTTAAATAGCTATCAATGAAGTCAGGGAGCTTTCAGTTCAGGCAGCCAAACTGTTGGGTCTATACTTAATTATTTACCAACTTTCTTTGCTGCTTTGGCACTTCTATGATTTTTTTTTTTGACCTCCTCTATCAATAGAGAGCAAATCTTCTAAAGTGTGAGGAAAACAAGCAACCCAAGTTCTTTCAAAGTAAATGCCACCAAACAAGCAATAAAACAGGATTACTGTATTGCAGTCTTGCATTTGAGAATTTGGTAAAATTCTGCCAAGCTAAGGGAGTAGGTGTTCTGGTTCCCAGTTCTGCTACAGCATTTTAACAATACAGCATGCTCCCATCACTGAAACTACTGGCCAGACAACTAAGGGACTTCTCCTTGCCTTGATTTTTTATCAACCTGTTGTCAGTAGAATTTACATAAACCACAGGAAACTACACTTAATCTACAAAACTGAATTTCTGAGCAAAGGCTATTATCTACACTAACAAAGTCATGACATTTATGCTGCTAGTGGAGTTTGGTTCAACTGTTCCCAGGAGCCCTGGCTGGTCCAACTGCCTGGGATTCCCAGCATTGCACAGAGGGTACGGAGCATGGACTGGAGCGATGCTGCTAGGCTTTGTGTGTGTGTGTGTGTGTGTGTGTGTGTGTGTGTGCACGTCCCCTGCTTTGGAGTACACAGGGCTGAGACCTTACTGAGGATTATTAGCAAGGAAGACATTTATTTAGATACAGTCTGAAAGAAATGGTTAGTAATGACCCTGAAGCATTAACTGCAAAAATGTCAATTCTGCATTTCAAATAATGCTACAAAAGCAGCTTAAATTAGTTCTGAAGCACCTTTTTTTTTTTTTTTTTTTTTTTTTTTTTTTTTAGAACAGATTTAGTGAACAATGAAAGAAACTGAGATGAAGCTTCACTGGAATGCAAGAGAGTGAGAAACCATGGAATGACATGTATTATCTGATCAAGGGAAATATTTCATGGTTTATAAAGGGAATTAGATCCTGAGATTCTGAAACTCCTATTTTTCATGGTTTGTGATCATTTAATTTCAAGTATGAACCTTTCTGTTTGCATTATGACCATGTTATTACAAATGAATGTAACATGACAAAGTTAGGCTATTTTTCCTGAAAAAAAATGAACTCTTCTCCTTCTTTGATTTAATTACATAAATAATTAACATAAAAATAATACCTTTTCATATCTATGTCTTACTTTGGATTATTGCAGTGTCTTTCTTGATGTGTGACCCCACCTCCACAAGTGCGGGAACACTCTGACCACTCGGACCAGGCAGACCACTGCCCATTGACGGGCTTGGGGCCATGTTCACCGTATTTGACACACTGTCCTCTTCGACACCACTGCCAAAAGAATGCCAAAAAGTACACGGTTAGTGGCAGCCACTAAGTGCAAAAAATAAAAGATCCA
The DNA here is from genome assembly GCF_059628265.1 of Tinamus guttatus. Taxonomy (NCBI): domain Eukaryota; kingdom Metazoa; phylum Chordata; class Aves; order Tinamiformes; family Tinamidae; genus Tinamus; species Tinamus guttatus. The sequence continues at coordinate 2,549,335 of NW_028288923.1, forward strand.
TTTTTTAAAAGCCTCAGATGCAAATGTTTAACCCTGTAAACATGAGGTCTGTCTTTGGACTCAGTGAGATTCGGTTAGAAGAAGGATTCTGAAGCAGCACATTGATCAAAACAATGATATATAAAAGTAATATCCTAAAATTTGCCCAGGCTCTGGATAAGATCACCCGTGTCATTTAAAAATACACTGCTCAAGTTCTGCTAAGAACTCTCCCTTTTATCATTCACTTATTAGACATTGCAAAAAGAGTAGAAAGGGAGAGAGATTGTAATGTCAGCAACCTGAAAACAATATTCTAATGGAAGAAACACGTTACCCCAAAATAAAATATTCCATGTAGCTATAGCCTTGAATAAATTACAAGGTTCAATTAAAACAAATAACCGTGTTTTTTCAGTAGTGATCACTGAGGCCAGTGTGCATGATGACCTTAGCTTGTACAGCAAGTTTTATGACTTAAGGAATGCTTCCTGCAGAATGGAATTTGAAGTCTTGATCTAATTTTTGTTATAATCAGTGGAATTTCTTAATGACTTGGATTTGCCCAAAGTATCTTATTGCATAGTTTGATGGGAGGGGTATCACTCCCTACCATCGTGCATGTGTCACTGCAAGCAACAGTCTTTTGCAATGCAGTCTTGTACTCAGCAAATCAGCATTCCATATCATGAAACCTGCAGTAACGTGGAGAAAACTGGTTTTGACAGGAGTTAGTATCTGAGCTCAGGGTAAGTTAATAAAACAGCATACCATATTTATGCCACAAGGTGTTCCTTCTGCTGCTGGCATGAACTTTGTCTCACATCTGTGACCCACTTTGTGACACCAGAGAGACTTGCAAATATCCTGAAAAGAAAAAGAATTTGTACTCATATAATTGCCCATTATGTCCTGGTATTCAAAAATAGTAATAAATGATGTATGCCTCAGATTCTTAGCAGAGCAATATTCTATATATTGTCTTTGCGTTCATGCACCATTTCACTGGATTTTTTTAAAAAAACTATTTGAATGTGAGACTACAGGATAACAAATCTGTGGTAAAAAGTTCAAGGTTGCAATTAAAATAAATCTGCGGGAGTAATGAAATTCCAAAGAGACCTGGTTTTCTAAAACACAGGAGATGTCTGGAAACACAGTCTCTTCACAGTGTTTTTCACTCTCACTTTGTTTATTGGCAGTAGAGGAAAAACAGCTGCCATCACCTGATAAATGTGGTTAGTATAAAATAAATCAAAATAATGCAGGATAATAATAGGAGTACAAGAAATGACAACACTTCTTTTCAAAATGAGCACTTGGGTTTATTTAATAAAACATCTTCTCTAAAGAGATCAGCAAAGGCTGTAATAGTCTCTAAAACAACAGGTTAATCCTCAATGAAAACACAAGAATATAAATTACATTTTATTACTCTAAAATAACCCTATAGATCTGTTCAGACTTCCATGCCAATGCATAAGAGCAAAACAAAACACAGGGAACTTCTCCCTTTCCCCCCGCCAACTCTGTGAAAGCTCTGATCAAAGCTGCACTGCTTCCTCCTGGAAAGCACACTTTTCTTTCTGAAACTCCCCTGGGATGGTCATATTCCTCAAGGGAGGCCAATGCTTTCAGAGTAAATTGCTAAGCAAGATAAGGTTGAGAAATAGCCCAGCCCTCTGGAGAACATTACATTACTTGTACTTATTTATAAATGCACTGCAGTTCTGTAATGTAATTTTAACTTTTCAAAAGGATATCAATAGGTACCTTTACAAAGCTGAGGTTGCACAGTTTTGCTTTCATTCCAAATTGCCATTTGCACTGAGTATCAGCATCATAGATCTGCCCTGGCAGCTTGTCAGGGTATTTATACTGTCCTGTTTGCTTAGGTTCATCAATCAGGCAAGCAGCTTGAGCTGTACTATAATGAGAATGTGTATTAATCATGACTATCATCTTTTTTTTTTTTTTTTTAATCAGAATCTTTTATTTGCTACAGAACAGCAAAAACACATAGTATGGTATACAGTACCTTTAACTAGCTTTATTGGCATGCACTGGAATGAGAATATCTGCTGCAGAAGCCAAAATATCTTGATATCTTATTGGTAGCCTGACCTGCAAAGTTTTAAGATGCAGGAATTTCCAGGCCTTGACAATATTATGGCAAGAAAGAATGCTATCAAATTCTTTTTCTCCCTTTATTTCTGTGTAACCAAGGACAAGCTGATCCTGTCTGCTGCTTTCCCTTAACCGGATCCCCAAAATCTGGATATAAGACAATGTACAGAATCAAGATGGGCAGTGACCCATTTGCTCCAAGTAGATTGACACCCCAAAGGCTCCTGTGGCTGTGTGGTGTGTTTTAGGTTGGCTGTGTCCATCTTTAGACCAATGTTTGCTTGAGGATCCATATATGCAGACCGTATTTAGACCGTATTTGCTTGAGGATCCATATTTGCAGAAGGTCAGTCTGTGCTGGATTTATCCTCCAAATATGTTTGCTGGACCATACTGCATGCTGGAGGGCTTGTATGACTTGGTCATTTGCAATTTGCTTCTGTACTTAGAATATCTTTGATCACTGTAGCAGCCAAAATCACCAGAACTGTGTCATCTTTCCTGCCTGCTAGTCTAAGATAGGCTAAGTAATATATCCGCAGAAGTATCTAGGTTCTTGATTCTGACTCAGTTAGAGGAATTAAGGAATTCACATCTGAAACATCTTTGTAGCATACACATTTTTAGGATCTGAGACTTAGCACTGTGTACACATTTTTTGGAATAACGTACATTATGCCCATATAGAGCTAACAAATAAATTTGTATGGGAAAGAAGGACTGTAATTCTCATTATATTAAATATGCATCAAAACCCAGCTTCTTTAGAAGCATCCCTGAATTATGCCAACATGCTGGAAAAACAACGGACATCTCTTTCTCTCTCTTTCTCTCTCTCTCTTTTCTCTATCCAGGAAGCAGTATATGAAAAATGTAAAATGTCCTTACTCATGGCATGAACTAGATCAGAAGAGAAAATTCATGGAGAAAGGGCACTAGTGTTAATTTACATTTCATAATGAACTTAGTACCACTGTGTCTGTCCTCTTTTGTGTTCACTTCCTACTAATTCTCCAATACAGTGAGCTGCGGACAGGAATGCCTGGGAAAGAATGGCATGCCAGTCATTACTGCAGGATATTCATGGAGGGCGAAATTCATTCTTCTAAAAAGAGGCAGGACAAAGACATTTTGCACACACAGCATACCACTTATATGCCTCATAAGTTCAAGTGTGTAGGCTCAAATAGTACATTGGTTTTAGCACATTTTAAAAGAAGTAAATTTCACACTTTAGTAATTTTTATGGCTTTTCCATAGTTCATGCCCTGCTACTAAGACACATTCCCTGGCACTAGCCCAGATTTACATCTAACCTACCTGAGAAATTTGTTGAGATACTGCCTGCTGCACACGGACCAAGAAAACACTCCATTGTTTCCTGTGAGGGTGGGAGACATAATATTACCCTCAGCTTTTCTACAAGGATTTCCTTCTCCATCATGAATCATACCAAAGCTGAAAAGAGAACCATACGTGAGAGTGGAAATGTAGATCGATCACAAGCAAGACACAATCTGGGGAGAAGGAACTCTGTGAGAAACATCTCTATCCTTGTATTCCACACGGGGATGAAAACATAAGCACAAACCAACATACAAATGACTGCTAGTATGAAAAGAGCTCCTGCTAATATCATTCAAATGCTGTTGCCATCATACATACAAGAAATTGGTGACGCGCAGGAGCTCTGCAGTGTCACTGGCACACGGATACCAGAGCTGCAGGCTGAGAGACATTTCCTAGTTAAACAACTTCTCTGTCATTACATTCTGCCTGTTTATTGTATCATGCATTGCCAATGAAAGTTATTATCTAGGAGCTGTTTTGTGGTGCCTCTGAAATGAGTGGATGCATTCAGTCATCACAATGTTTCACCTCACATTATAAAAATCACTGTTGTACTTGGCTGCCTTGTTGGTCATCACAAAATAAGCCAAGAATGGAGGTTACTTGGAGTCATCTTCCTCACTGCTAATGACACAGCTCTTGGAAGGAACTGCTTGGGCTAACAGGAGGCAAACTAACACGTCACTGTCCACAGTGCCTCCCCTACAGATAAATGGATGCCAAGTTCCTTGCAATGCTGTCGTAACACAGGCATATTATACGAGCTCAAAGTCAAAAGTAGCTCTTGGTCTTTGCAGCGTTAGTCGAATGGGACAATAATATACAAATCAATGCCCAAATCAGGTTTATACTCTAGGAACCATATTGTCACACAAACAATACATGGAGTATCTTATTAAAACAGAAACAAACAAAAACCTTGTGATTAATGACTCCTATAGATAATTGCATTAGAGAAATTACCTTGAAGACATTTTTATTCCATGTGCCCTTCCATCTCCTAATCCTGCCCAGTAACTTAGCTTCTTGCTTCCAGCAGAATTTTCTCTTCTGCCAGCAAATGAATCAAAGCTGACAAAAGCCCCCGATGAACTAAATAACCACCATAATGTACCACAAAGAATTAAAGCTAGCTCTGTTGCCCCATATATCACAGCAATAACTGAACAGTCCACAGTGTGACAGAATATTTGTATCAAGTCGTTTTGTGCATTGTGCCAATGACATAGTTAGGGATGGGTAAAGAATTTCTTTGTGTCATTTACAGTAATAGCCACAATGATACTATTTTTCATTTTTTCATCCACTACATCATAAACACAGAAACCTTTTCATTAGCAGATTAATGTTAAAATTAAGTCCGTCAAAGCACATCACAACCCAGTTTTCCTTGTAATTATTTCAAGCAGTGTTTTTACATTAAGCTTCTATGCAATTTTCTGAATGTTTTGGGAACAACTGTGTTGCTTGAGCATGTACCTCTTGTTGATATCAACGCACAATAAAGAGAATGATAATAGCACCACTTCTGCCCTTCGAATCAAGAAAGACCTTGCTAGTTGTTGTTAACCCTTGTCAAAGAGAAGATGCACATTTAGGGCATGTACAGAGAGAGTCCCATGGAGATGGATGGAGGTAAAGCACTAGTGGACTTTATTTTCAGTCCTAGTTGTATACTGCCTATAGATCAACCATCTCAAAACACACAGTCTGAGCAAAGATGTTTTGTATCTGTGACAGGTATTTGAGACAAAATGTATTCTTTTAGAAAAGATGGAAGAGTATGATACAGGAACATATAAGTAAACCAAGGACAGGCTGAATAAAATGGCAGTGGTGGAAAAGAAAAAATCCAACAACACAAAAAATCCGAAAAAAAAGATATATAATTACTATATAATTTTCTCAAAGAGAATAGGAAAAAGATGAAGAGGAAGGCAGGCAACTTGGAGACTAAGGGAGATAATTCTTGAAAAATAATCTATGGACCTGATTCTCTCCTAACACTGATGGAAGGGAATTAAAAAAATTTACTGAGGTCAGTGAAATTGCATTAGTGTAACATGAGCATCAAGCCATAGGTATTTTACTTATTTGGTCCCAATGAAAGCACTGGCACAGTTCCCATGGACTTCACTGGTAGCTGGATTATTCTTTAATTCCTTGTTTCCCTTCAGATATACAGAAACCTGTGAAAGGGTCACTCATGTAGACATTAGGTCATAGTATATACTGTAAAGCATATCTGCACAATGAAAACCAAATAGTGCTGATGCAGTCATGCAGAATCGGAAGGATTCATGCCTTGACTCAACAGCAGAAGACAGTAGCACTGCCTTTCAGAAAGGTATTTGCTGCAGAAAGTAACGATCCTGTGCCCACGGTTTCTCTAACACCTTCTGTAACCCCTTCATGTTTGTGATCTGCACCACAGAGAGAAGCTATGCTTCTGTACTGCCAGTGGTTAGAAAGAATTGTGTTGGAGCTGTGATTGAACTGAAAATCAAAAACATGCAAGAAGTTGTGAAAAAGTAATTCAGTCATTTGGAAAAAAGAACAGCGAAACCTAACCACCTTCATTAAATCTTAATGAACAATTCAGAGAGTAGCTGAGGTTCCATGGAAGACTCTTACTGATTTATTTAGAGACAACAGTTCTTAGAAAAATGACAGTCTAATTACCACAGAAATCAAACAGAAAATCAATGAACATAATATATGCAGAAGGAGGATTTGAATGGGATGAATGAATCCAAGATCCTGTGAAACACACAGTCCTCTGTGAGAGACACCTTGGAGAGACTCAGAGATCTTGCGTCTCCACACTGCAAGCTGCTGTGGCCCTTCTCTTTTTGGAGCAACCACACTACTGCTAGGAGCAATTGTCTTCTGACACATGATACCGGCATGGGAACGCTGGGATCATGATTGTCAGCTCTTTCTGTTTGCTCTGATTATTTACTGGAGTACTCATAATGGCAAAAAAATAAAATGAAAAGAACCACAAGAAGCCAATTCAGCACTTAATTCTACAGGACACATCTCTAAGTAAGTGGAGTGTCTTGATTTCTGTTTGACCTGATTTTGTGTGTAGCTTCCTGCCGAAGCAGGAGGAATGATGATGTATCTGTGTCAGAGTAGGGTCTCTCCACCTATAGCAACAAAATGGATGAGAATCCCATGGCGGTTATTTTTGATTGCTGAAGAGATGATATTTAATAAAAACCAATGCACTAATGGGAAGCTTTATATACTCTAACAATTATATTGCTCTGTAAATCAGCAATAATTGATACTGTGTTTCCATTCATTTACATACCTATTTATGGAAAGAGAATGTAAGAATCATGAAAAATAACTTACTTGTGTCCAGATTCATGAGCAATTGTAAAAGCCAGTCCAAGGCCAGTATCTTCATTGATGGTGCAGCTACGGTATTTACTGCACATGCCACTAATAGGGGCAAATCCTGGAGGAAGGAAGCATTAAAAGAGATTGTTAATAGATCAGTACTTGTCTGTTGTGATAAAGGAAGATAGTTTTCTACTTTATAGTTTTATCAAGAAAGAATTTCACCACATTTATATTTGATAATAAAAAGATTCTTGTATAAGGAGTATATGCAAATCAAAACTAACACAAAAGAAATTCATTTTTCCAGTAAACATTATTCTTTCTCCATTCATGTCCCTATTGGTCCCAAATTATGGATTCACAAAGAATCATGTAGTCATAGAAAAACAAAAGTCAGAGTGGCCCAGAAATATTTTCAGAATCACAGATAATCCTTGAAAAGGTGACAGTCCAGAAGGATGTCTTCTGAAAGCTTGTTTTGCCATTTTTGCTCGAATAAAGATACCAGTAATTCTCTCTTTCTTCTAAGCATCTCAAAGGAAAACATGCAATGTTAATACTGTTCTGCAATCTATAAGAAAATTATGGTTATGGGAAAAAATGGTCTTTCTTTATTCTGAAGCATTTTGGTTTTATTAATCAACATGCTGCTGTTGAGATCCATGAGTTTCTCAGAACAAATGTACATACCATACCTAAAGTATCACAGGGCTCATTTTTCCAAGAGCAGATATCGAAACCCGTGAGCAGGATGGCGTGGTCATGGCGCTTTCCGTTCTTCCCAACCAGGGCAGACTGCCATTGGCAAAAGCTGTTCAGAGACTGGTCCGCATGGTGGTTAATCAATAATCCACCCTGTAGGTATTTCACAGACACAGAAATAAGGTGCTTTCACCAGTACTTGAGGAAAGTAAAGGAAGGAAGAAGAGATGAGTAGGGAAAAGGAAGTTATTTTTTCATATTTGTTGCATATTAATTTCTGCATTCTCATGTTAACTGTGATGACCAATTCTGTTGATCAATGAATCACAGTTATAAAATAAAACTGAACCTCTCCCAGACACATAGTTATTTTCAAAGCTAGTGATTGGAGTTAAGCTATAATGAAAGGATTTCACCAGTTCCTTACTGTGCCCAAATATATTTGGTTGTTATAAAAGTTAAAAGCTAGAATATTTTCAGCCTTTTGCTTAAAATGTTCAGAGATTTCTGCGCAGGAACAACATTATCCAGTTACGCTGACCCCCTGACAAATGCATATTTAGTTTTATCAAACTTTCACTGTCATTGCCCAAAGAATAGGCTCGATTCCCACCTTTGTTGACATGCTGTCTTCAGTTTGGGACTTTTGACTCCTTTCTCCTGATACTGTGGAAAGCTATTCTTACTTAGACCCACTTCAAAATCTTTATATTTATTTAGATACTTCTTAAGTAGACTTCTCATTCCAGCCATCTCCCTTCAAGAACAGGCAGGGAGTTGTTAGTGGAAGCATTTCAAAATGTCTCAAGAATATTTTAATCAAAATTAGGATTACAATCAAAAAAGTAGAAGCAGTGAAATGTAGAAAATGTGACTTTGCAGGTTACTGTGATATCAGTTTTTCTCTTGTGCTTCAGGTCCTAAACGACCTCCAATGAAAGTCTACTCCTCCTTGTGAAGAGTATCAAATGAAGAGCATTAATAATAATTATGCAACTTACAGGCTCTTGTTCCAAAAGAAGGAGACTCACAACGATAATATTTATGTCGCTTCCAATTGTTCCATCTTTAAATAGACTGGAAACCTGTAATGATTATAGAAGCAGGAAATATTGCTTATGTGTATATATATTATATATATTTTTAAAACAATTGACTAGATGTATTGGATTATTACATTGGACTTCAATTTTCAATACAAATTACTGTAATTATATGCCTTGTAGGATTAATTCAAAAGAGCTTAACCCAGAAGAATTATGCCCCAAACCACAGCACTTATTCAAAAAACTTTAAAAACTTCTATTGATTTCACTGGGCTTTGTTCTGTCCTTGTTCTTCTGGATTAAGTGTAATCAAGTTTAGGCTTTTGCAATACAAAACTAAAGAGGAGGAAATCCTAACGGAAGGAATATTTCCGGTTAAATTGTGTTTCTCAGCATAAATACATGCTGTCTTAGAAATTTTTGTTTCAAAGGAGTGACATCAAGTGAAACAAAGTAAAGCTTCTATAATACTGAGAGAAATGAAACTTTCAATATGAGTACCTGTTTTCTTTGTACTGTGAAAGAAATATTTAAAATACTATCCAGACATTCCTGTGTTTTATCTGTAGCACTATTGCCATAGCCGAGGCAATTTAAGGATGTATTTTTAAGCAATTTTTAAGCATAAATAACATATAAGACCAGGATTGATGAAGAGCTTTTTTTTTTTTTTTTTTTAATCTAAAGTGTGCATGTTCTTTTGGCTATCGCTGTCTGTCTGATGACAGATACTACTTTGACACACCAGTATTCCACAGGGAAGGGCATACTTCAGTTACATCAGATCTTACCATATTCATAACTGTTAAGATATAAGTAGTTACATTTTCCTTGCCATGTTTCTCCAGCATTTTTTTATCTGCCACAACAAGGGTTTCAACATTTAGACTCCCGTTTTTCTGAATTTTAGCAGATGATCTTTTGAACCTTGGAGAAGTCCCATATTCATCTGAGCGAATGTATGTCTCTTCTGTGGGTGGTTTCGGTGCATCTAAAAGGAAATAAAGTTCACTTTTGGAAAGGATCCAGATCACCCTTAAGTAGTTTTAGCAGATAATTAAATAATACAGGTTTAGAGCCTTAAATTATTTATATACATTTGATCTAATACTGGTCAGACATTCTAACACACTTAGTAAATAAGATTCAATTCATTCTTGATAGTTACAGGGATACCTATAGCACATTTGTATGCAATAAACAGTTCAAGGAATTAATCTAATAAAATCACAGCATTTACAGCAAAAGATGTACACAGAAATTCTAACCCTTGTTTTGTCCAGTTGGCAACTTTCTGAGGTGTTTGACATGTGCTACTTATCCAGCACATGGTTCAAAAACTCCCTTTCACAACAGATGTCCACCATGAGCACAGCAAGGAGATGCACGCCAAAACCAAGATTCCTGCCTGGGAGTCCTGCCTGCTGTGTGATTGACATTAGCCTTCCATGCAATTTTGTCATTGAGATTATCCCTGCTGGGGATATATTTATTTAGTATAGGAAGTGTCAGGAAACAGCAATCAAGTCTATGAGATAGTGCACTTTTCTCTCTGTGTTTGTGTAACTGCATGTTTAAAAAATGGACTCAGAGCCACACAGAGACAGAAAAAGGGAAAGAAAGCTATAACCTATAATTCTCTTAGCTTCTTTCGTATATACCTGTGTTTGCTTGGCATCAAGAATTAACTGAAAGGTCACTTAACATATTATTTGGATAACAGTAGGGTTTTTTTTTTTTTTTTTTTTTTTTTTTTTACATAGGGATGTAACATGAGTGAGGGAGTCAGATAACTAGTAAGTCCTGCCTGTGCTTCATCAAAAAGATATTCAAATGGCAGGGCTGAAACTGTAGCTGCCTCCTTGCTACTCTGAAGTCAAGAATATCATAGAATAGACAACAGTATCTGCTTTCAAAGAACTGAGTCACTCTGAAATATATTTATGCTACAAGTCCCTGTATGAGCAAGATTTTTAAATGTAAAATTCATTATAAACAATTTTCCTTTACAAGCTTAAAGAACTTCTCTTCTGAAAACATGCTGACACTCCTCACCCAAGAATGAAGTGTGCAGTTCAATGGACACCACTTTTCATGTACTGTTTTGAAGGCAAAACAACCTGAAGGCACTTAACTCAAAAAACTGTGTTCATATTCACATATCCTGTAGACTGATCACTGACAAGCAGCGTAGCTTTGCTCTGCAATTCACTTCTCAGCTGCTAATAAAACATGAGCAGCAGCAGTATCTTTCAAGTATGATTCAGTGACTACAGTCCATTCAGTTTGTATGATCTAAAAAACATGTAGATTGTCAGGAAGGGTTTGAAAGATGATTAAAAGGCTTCTCTAGTGCTTACAGACTGCTGGTACATGAAATTTTAAAAGATGGTGAGTGCACCAGGTTCTTATGCCATTAGAAGTGCCCATGCACTCAACTCCTGCTGAGCAGCAAACTCGTTCGCACTGTTAGCTCAGGATGAATTAACCTGGAGACGGGCAGCGTTAAGAGAGGAGCCTCCCTTCCGCAGCGCTGCGTCCTCAGCTCTGAGGCTTCGGTCATTCAGGCTGAAATTTGCTCTTCCAGGTGTCCAAACTGATCTTCCTCAAGATCTCAGACTGACTCCTGATCTCAGAATAAGACCAGAGAAAAATGCAAAAACCACAAAAAGGAGAAGCTTTCCCTTGAGCTTCAAATAATCTTAGCACTCACATAAAGGCAACCCCCCGTCTATCTTTTCTTCTATAACCATTGTTTGACCTACTCAATTAAACAATCATGTGATTTTATTTGTAAGACTGCATTCATTTAATGAATATGAGCTATACCTGTTCTACGCTTTAATGAAGGCTAGTTAAAAAGCTGCTGTTTTTTTACAATTCCTCTCTCTTGTTTCAGACAGTCACAGGTATGTACTGTTTGAAGTAGAAGACTGCAGGACGTGGAAAGGAGGAGTTTTGTGGTTAAGGTAGTTAAATGCTACCTTATTTAAATGGATTTTAACAGTGCTTCTGACACGAAGTGCCTAAGTGACAACCGGTAAATCACTTCTATTAAACTCTTCACTGTTGGGTGCAACCTGTGTGTTCTTCATTTAATATAAACCTCGATTGAAACTCCAGCTAAAACCTCATACCCTCAGACAGCATCAGTCTTAGGCACCTTTTCTGCTACCTCCTTTCTCCTTCCTACTATTTATTTTCTTCCCTCTTTCCTACATAGTTTTTAGAAGCAAGCCGCTCATTTTCTCAGGACTCAGGTAGGTGGTTGGACATATATAGCCTGAGACAACGTTTTCAATACTGTGTGCAGTCCTGGAGACTCTCATTAAGAAACTCAATCCAGAAGCAGATCAGCTTTCAAACGGAATCAGCTGAATGCTATAAGAACAGCTACGGGCTCCAAGGGGCCTCTGAAAACTTGTGCAATTTGAAGGCCTAGTTAAGGACTCAGAATAGACCTTGGCAGGATAACATATTCCAATAAGTTTTTTTTAAAAGTTGGCTACAAAATTTTATTTAAGCAATTTATGTGGGAGGCTCATTTTGAAGATCTCAGTTGCTGAAAATTTCATTAGCAAATGGTGAGTTCTCAAAGACATACCCTGCATCCTGTCGGAACTCAATGACTCCAAAGGCTTTTCCTCCATTCTCAAGCCTAATTAATGACATATCCTAAACCAGAAGAGTTCAGGGACCCGACATCCATAACTGTGCAAAAGTGGCCATCTGAAACAGGTTGGCTTACTGAAGCCTAGCTCAGTTTCAAGAAAAAGTCAAGCAAAGAATCTTCTAATTTAGGTGGAGAATAAGTTATTACGCTATCAGAATCACTGATAGCTTACAAGCATGATGGCTTAAATTAGAGTAGTCAGGTTACTCACATCTATTTCCCTTTATAGCCTTAATATTTAAAATCATAGCATCTTCATCACAAAAGGTGACTACAAACCACACCAAAGAATCACCACACAGTCTCTAATAGCCACTATCTCTAACAAGGAGATAAAGTTTCCTTACATACATTTCTTGCGACGTCCACAAAAATGTTGCTTTTGAAACCTTCCATGGTGGTAACCATTTGCTTGAGCATGAGACTTGTGGGAAGAGTGAGTTCTGTGATGACGAAGGGGAAAGTATTTGGGATTGGACTCTACTGTGTACTGATGCACCTTCTCTTCTGCTGTCCGTTTATACAACACGTGTGGGTGGTGTCCAGGAGGTGAGGTGTAGTTGTGCTCCTTTGCTAGCTGCTGAGGTAATGGAGATATAAGGAATTCGATCTTCTGTGTCCTTATTAAACCTGACTAAAAAGCAAACACAAATTAGAGGAAAGGCCGTCAAGCCTTTACAACTGCAACATGCAAGCCCTTAAACTGGTCTCCCTCCAAAGACTCTAGAGAGATTGAAATGTTCTCCAACAAAGTAGTTTTATTGCAGATACAGGAATAACTGTTCTCGATTAAAATATACTTTACTTCCCTTTGGAGGTGACCACATTTCATGTTTGGTAACACACAGAACAAGAATGCTTCAGTCGGTCAGGTTGTCAGCGTAACACCTTCATACTGTGCCAGGATTGATTTAAGAGGCAATATTAATCCGTATTTCTGTAATGTGTACACACATATACTTATAACCTATATAGCCTCAGACAAAAAGCAAATGCTTCCGAAAGATGGAATTTCCAAGTGCATACAGTAGGCAAGGAAACATGCTTAAGATTTTTTTTTTTTTTTTCAAAACCAAAATTAACAGCCAGGGAATCTAGATTTAAGGTTTTCGAAGTAAAAAGGAAAAGGACAAAGGACCCAAGGACATTATGGTGCATCAGTATAAACTTCTAAACATTTTAGCACCACCACCATTCAATAAACAATTCCTAGCAACCCGTCACGATACAGACAGTTTAAATTTTATTGGTTCATACAAGATAAAAGTGGTCAGTGAAAGCAAGTGTCTTTACGTTTTCCTTATTGTATCCTTAAAAGAAGGGAGTCAGCATGGGAAAACAATGCTGTATTTTTCACACAGCATCTATGCATAAAACTCCACATGTGATGAAGTGTTTCCAGGATCAGGGCCAGAGAAACATGGGTGGCACTGAGGAAACATTTCCATACAGCTCATTAATCAGTTACAATTTTAGTTCATTTCTTTTTTTGTGTGTGTGTGAAATATGTTGTAATAAACACTCCTTTTTACCAAGTTGAGAACCGAGTTGTTTCATCAGGTGATTCTACTGCATTATATATGTAATACTAGATACAAATTTTTGTTTCAGATCAGCAAGGTTCTACAATGTGCCAACACCCTTCTGCCAAAATTGACATCCCATGAGGGCCACATATCTCTTTTGCTTCAGAAAAGTACGTGCAGACAAACAAATGTCAACTGCAAACCATCTTGCCCGACATCTAAGTCCTCCCAGATCACGATTCCACCTCCTTCCTCAAAAAGCATTCTTTGAAAATGCAGATATTTTAGACATGCATCACATAATCCCTTCTGAAATTGATGCTTTGCTTTTGCCTGAGCTCCAGACAAAGGCAAAAGTCCAGAATGCCAATTATACCAGAAAGAGCAATTTCAATATCCAAGACCAAGATGGTATTTCTTAAAGATCTGTGGAATTTTCTGAAACTTTCAGAACTGTTTCCCATGAGGAAAATTCAATAAAAAGGATAAAGCAAATGGAAATAGGAAGTTACATGTGAAATTTTCACAGCTTTAACTGTTTACTTTGCTAATGCTAAAATTCAATTTAAGTGCATTCCTGTTAAAAGGATTTACCAGACGATTCTCAACACTGCAATCAGACACCATGCCTTTTTTTAAATGAAATTCACTTCTGTCTTTTTCCAGATGGATAGAAAAAGATCAACCGCATCATCACAACAGCATCTCCACAATTTAAGCATCTCTCATGGGAACCTACTGCAACTGCTCACAAGATCATACCAGGCTCTAAATTCTGGCAATAAAAGAGCTTTCATATTATGACTTGGGAGCATCTAATTGATAATAATCAACGTCTAAATGATAATATAAAGTAATATAAAATATTCTTATAAACAACTTGCTCACTCTTCAAAATCATAACTAATATCTCTCATCTACTTAACATTCTAAATGAAGGATAAAATTGCCTTGGTCAATAAGAGAATAAAACAGGCTTTTCATCATTGATAAGAATTTAGCTTGCCTGCTCACTGCAAGAAATTGGCATATTTCAAATATCAAACCACATTTGGTCACGGCAAAGTACATTCCTGCAGGAAAGACAACTAATATTTTAATCCTTATGCGGTGTGCCATCACATAATTTATAAGTGATCCTAACCAAGAGGCAATTTTTATCTGTTAGAGAGCACTGATAACTGGGCACTGATAAATGATTTTTATTTTCTGCTAGAAAACAGAAATGGAGTAAATCTGTTTCTTATTTCCCCATTTTAAAGGTTTCCACATCTGAAATTATTCCTGCAGGATTCATTTTATAAATGATTCAAACCATATGGAACACAAGATTTTCTACATTTTCCTCTAAGAAACTGTCCCTGATGTACACCAAGTTTCAGCCCCAAATGTAATTTCTATATTTAACATTATAAGGGTGGATTGAGAATTCCGGAAATAAAAAGGTGAATTGAATTCTGGACCCTGTGCTGAATGTGTTTTTCTGCACATTTTTCACATGCTGTAGCTGGCTAACAAATATATTCACTTTCTTCCAGCAGAAACAACCCTGAATTTCCCCAATAAGATCCTGTTCCTTTGGGTTTTACATTAGACAGGTCCTCCAAATTGAAAAATGTTGTGTGAATGAAAGATGTCTTCTTTTTTGATAAGATTCAGTTTTATGACACTGTTAAGAAGGAAAGGTGAAGTGTCACCGAGCAGTTTGAACACTCATTCAATCACAGACCGTTTCACACTTTGGGACGTTGGGACGTTTTCAAGGATTCTTTCTAAAATAATCTCTTCAGTAATTTCGAAGCAATGCTGAGAATGCTGACCTCTGACAGAAGACTTTTTGGCACAAAGTGGGCAACCGTGCAGTAACCGTCAAATCCTTTTCTTGCAGGTTCCTGAATTCGACCTTGGCTGAAGTGGCCCATAGCCATGGTTAGGCCAACTGGACTAAGAGAGACCAAGGCACAGAGACAGGACAGCAGCACGGAATCAGCTGTTCTACGGAATTCCAGCTTCCCAAGGAAAGGCAGATTTTGGCTAGGCTCTACTCAGGGCAGTGTTAGAATAACTGTCGTCTGGAATCTTTTCTACAGAAACATTACCACAGTCATGAGTTAAATGCAATATATTTCTCCACATCAAGTATTTCTGTATATTGTCAAATTCTGTCAAAACTGTTAAAGACTTCTTTTTTTAATACGTCTTTTTAATGAGAGTGTAATTTCAAGTGTACACATGATTCTCCTTGAATCAGGACTTGATGATACCTTTCCACTAACTTTGATGGGTTTAGGACCCAATAAGGAGGGGTCAGATATGTCCACACTCAATTTTTCCTTCAGATTTTCTGTGATTGTAAGACTGTGAGGGGAAGCAGTATGACAAAATCTAATATTTTTGCTAAGTCTAGACAACACAGCATGCGAAAGGCCAGGGGCTCCTATCTACTCTTTCTCTCCCACTGCGGCTATCATCAACAACAGCAGCAATTGTGTGAATGTGGTGGGAAGGAAAGTCCAAGAGATTCCTCAGCTGGAATTTGCTGTTCTTTTATTCTTCCCTCACAACACAAATTCGCCGTCTCCCTGTAAGAGATATTCCACACCATCGAAAAGTAAACTGGAAAACATAGTTTGAACTGTGTGGCTAGCAAATAATACTGCAATCAATAAGTTAGAGGAACCTGAAGTTTGTTTGCAGACAAGTTGAGAAGGGATGAGAAGGCAACATTCCTCCCATCCTTTATTTGTTATGAAAACTTTGCTTAGCTCTGCGCTAAAGGAATTTTCAGACTGGAACACGCCATTGTAAAACTGCTCAGTATCGGGATGTTATCATCAAGCCAAGGCACTTGGTCTTTTCTCTTGGAATTTTCCCAAAGGAAGAAGAATCTCCATATAAAAGTTGGGCAAAAGAGATGACAAAAAAGTCTTCGGAAGTGTTTAAACTGATGTTAGATTATGAACTGAAGAATAATGGGATTTTTTAAACCATTGAAATTTTGTCTAGCTATACAGATCAGATAAATATGCTACTGATTTCAGACCCACACAGAATGGTTTAGAGAGTCCCACTCTAAAATATCATGTGCTCGAGGAGGTCTCCTTTGCATCCTGCTGACCCTGCATGGAGGGCTTCCATCAGCCTGCCCTTGAACTCGTAGGCTCCGAGTGAGGACCACGGGATCTTACAGGCTTGTAAACCTAATTCACACTGAGGTTTTCAGCATCTCCAAAAAATAAACTCTCCATAAGATATACAGCAATGATTCTGAGTGACCCATCACACCAAAGAGGCTTTTCAAAACTTATTTTTCTTGCCTGTATTTTAAGAAGTTACGAGATAGCAGAGAAACTCTTGTTCAAAAGTAGGACAGCTTTATGCCTGTGGGCTCTGTGTTTGCATACAAGCTATTTTCACTATGTGCTAATTTAATTAAAGGTAACCACTTGGCCATATGCATATTTAAGTCACAGGAGTTTCATAAACCAGATACAAAAACATGAGTTAAGAAACATAATGAAACTGAAAACTAAAACATACGAATAAATGAACTGCAATGTGTCTGCTAAATGAAAGTGCTTAGTACTGACTGATGCAAAGTTAAATTATACTTCGTAGGTTGACAGGAGCATCTAGACTAAACAGAGTGCTACAAAATATGTGCACATACTGTCTAAGCAACACTGCTTATTTCCAGAATGCTTTATTCAGTATTATATTATGGGTATATATAGAAAAACAAGAGTGTTAAAAGCCACTCTGTTTTAACTGATAGCAGTTAGAACAGTGGCCAAAGAACTCATGAAGTCTACACCGTTAGATGGGTGTGCACGCACTCAAGACAAAAAAAATTCTCAAAAGGAAGAGTTAAATATAGTTTCACAGCCATTAAAATGGTTCCAAATATTCACACAAAGTTTTAAAGGAGTTGAAAAAAGGCCAACTGAAATTGGCACACAGCTTTCCACAGACTCCAGTGGACATTGATCCAAGACCTCTGTTGTGTTATTTCCCAAATGTCTAGCTCCTCGAAAACACAAATCATCGATTCAAACACATCATAACGAGCATTATAGCACGTATCAGAAACAGCAAGTACAGCTTTTAGTTCTACTTAAAGCACATTAAAATATAAATGAAGAACGTCTCAGAACAGATGATCTAGAAACTACAGTTGCTACTTATTTGCAATTATCAGAGAGCCACAGTCAGGAGATGCCTAGATACCTAGTAATCTCATCATGATATTACTGGGATCATCTCATATTGCATGTTACAGATTTTTCTCACTCAGCAGTGAAAACTCATGAAATGATCTTAGCTGTATGTCATTTTAATCAAAGCCAAACTCTTGTTTCCTGCCATGATGTTCTGCTAAGTCTCAGGGCCTTTGGCTTCACAAGGGAAGCACCAAGGATCTCCCTCTGCCATCAGAGAGTTCCCTGTTGGAGGTGGGACTCCCCTGGAGGGACTCTCCAGGGTCCGGCCCATGGGTGTCTCCAAGACCGTTTTCCCTTCCGGAATAACGAGTATTTTAGAAGCAGAATAAGGACAAGATGGAGTTCCAGCAAACAGTAAGGTATTCTCACAACACAGAGCTACCTCACAGCCCTAGCTTGCCTTTGGGCCCAGGCTGGCCCCTAGAATTGGGCAGATGTCTATTTTCAAACACCACCACGCTGCACCGCGTGCTGCAAGGGAGAGGTCCTGCACCCCTCTCTGCTCAGCTTCCAGCACGGCAGACGGGCAATGAGCCCTTCCCTCAGGTTTCGTGGCCTCTGTAGCAGTAGTCTGGTCACAGAGATGATCTACACGCTTTAGCCCGTCCACGCTGCTGGTGCTCAGAGGCAGCTGGGGACGAGCCAGCCCAACCCAGAGGCAAAGCAGCTGCTGGGATCGGGCTTCTCAGCTCAAGCGCAGCGCAACACCCGTGTGTCCACACAGCTCCCGCAGCAGAGCCCGCCGGCGGCTAGGAGGGCAGGCAGGGCCAGTTCAGATCTGCCTGCCAAAGGCACCCTCAGAGAAGAGCATGCGCAGATGGCAGTCCGCTCTGCATATCCAGCAGCCCAGCAAAATCCATTCGAGTGAAAGGAGAAAGAGGCAGCTGGCTAGAATGGCGTTTGGGTAAAGTCCTGGTAAATCTGCCAGCATTCATCTTTTGGATGCCTCTACAGCAGGGATATTGTGTCACCCGGTCCTGGGACAAGGCTACTCAAACTCACATCATGTCAACAGTCCAAATAAATGAATGTTTTTTTACAGAATGGTTAACGGAGCAGACTTGCACCTCTTGAGATGGGTTAAGCTGGTAGTCTAAAAAATATGCAAGACTATAACCTTACTACAGTCATAAGCAGAACTATTTCCAAGAATTACAGCCAACAGTATAGTACAGACTGACCTAGAATTGTAGATACCTGATATCACTAACTGACTTTTGGAGAGATGGGTTATTGAGTACCTCTCAGGTTTGGGTCAAAATGTCAATGCTCTGGAAAATATAATCAAAATGAGCAAATTAAGACATGAAATTAGGTAGAAAAAAATGACAAGCAGAAAGCAGGAGCTCAACTGCACGGAGTGTTGCTGAGGTGAAAGATATCTTTACCCCTGGGACACAGCATGAGCAAAGAGCCAAGCAATGGTAGTAAATCATGGTAATTAAATAAGTTTGTTCCCTCTCTGCTGTGACCTACAGCCCCTCTCCTGGGTGGTAGCTGCAACAGGGACAGCCACAGCTTACAGGGCTGGGGCTTGTTCTGCCTCCATACACTGTTTCTGTCTCCTGCAAAAGGCACTTTGCACAGATGCACCCATGTTATTAGGGTGCTGGGCAAAGTGTAGGAATATTTGGAGACACAGCAGCAGGAGCATGGCCCAGGACTCTCCAACAACAAGCATAAGATCTGGCCCCTCACTCCATACATAGATTCTTAAACAAATGACCTACTTTTTCAAGAGTGTCAAGCACCCAGCAGCTGCCATTGAACTGAGTATTGTCTCTTTTCCAGAGTGCATTTAAACCAATCTGGGAAAGAAAATGCTCTGGGAAACCAGTGAGAATTGACTCTCAAGAGGTTTCCAATAATACACATGTATTATTGAAGTCAGAGATCCCACGAGTAAAACTCAAAGCATTTTCATTTTTGATCCCATCCCAAACCAGGCAGCGCAAAGGCATGTGAACACATTAAATGAAACAGAGAATATAAGTTAACTAAACTTTTCCCTAGCTTTTATGTTTGTCAAACAAATTCACTCATCCACCAGGAAAGTATCAAGTCTGTCCATGGGCAACATTTGCTGATGACTATCCCAGAGTCAGGCAAGTACTAATGCAGTATTTCATTGGACTGTGTCCTTGTCTGATGAGGAGAACCTCCACAGACCTTTGCTGATTTTCACCAGATTGGAATATCTGGCTCTGCACCACACTAAGTGTTTAGGTTAAGTTAATGGTTTTTATACAGACTAAATATTTCAGTCATGAAAGAAGCATTAGAATCACCAGTTGCCTATTTTGACGCAGGAGTTGTTCAGCAGATCGCTCTTTTCTTCAGATTCCAAATGACTCACAAAAAATAACTCACTTTATTCAGTTTTCTAACACAATATAGATTTCTTGCAAATGTAAAATGTTGGATCCTTAACAGCATAGCAATTTACTCTCCTTCAGTCAGGTCCTCAGACAGCAAGACCTTCAGATCGCCAGTCTGAGTTAGTCATGAAAGACTACTCTGTTCCTTCGCTCAGAAAGAGTGCTATGCAGAACATCCAGCAATTATTAAAACAAGGTAGCAAAATTGCTTGTCTTTAATTATTCCTATATGAACAAAGACAGAGTTCTCTCTGAATAGGGCCTTTGTATTTTTGCAGTTGACTGAACTTGTTTAAAACATCTTTATGCAATCCTCTGTCAACATGTGGCAAATAAGGAAATATTCTTATTTGTTCTTCCACTTAAGGTAATTGAACCAGTCACATTGGTATTTAAATGTATTAAATTGTAGTATAGAAGGGTAATGAGAAATTCTAGACCTAATACAAATTCAGTTGCTTTACCACAAATTAAATCCTTGGTATCTGAGATCTGAGCTTCCTCATTTCACATGCTTTTAAAAAACCAGCAGTATACACCATAAATAAACAGGAAAAATACTAATGTAAACTACAGCAGCACACCATGAACTCCATAGTAATCACATTTAAATTAAGTGATATTCTAGATCCCTTCGTTAATGGTCAGCGCGGGCCCAGGGTAGCAATCAGGACACGAGCAAACGCGCGGGCTGTTGGGCGCTCTGCCTTGTGCTGGTGGCTCCAGAAAGCAATTAGCTAAAACCAACAGATCGAATTCAGACTTGGGACTTATGTAAGCAGTTGGGTATAGCCTGTTCAAGCAAATCCCTGCAACTGTGAGATAAAATCTCGATATTTTATTAGTTATGACAGTTCTGAAAGCAAACAGGAAACAGCAGGATTATTTTATGAATGCGTTTATGCTTCACTTTTCCTAAAAAGAGGCAGCCACTATTTGCCCTGCGCTGTCTTACAGTTGATTAGTTACTTATGGTACACCAACAGTAACAGAATAACCGACTTCAGAGGTATCTTAGTGCCCTAATCCAGCATCCCACTTATGAGAGTGCATTGCTGGATCAGGATCAGGATTAGGGAGCCCTTACCATGTCTTAGGAGCTCTACCTCTGGGCAGGCTTTAAAGCACAGAAAATGCAACCCTCCCCATCACCGCATTCAGTGGCAGCAGCACAAGATAAAAGCACCTTTTATAACCCTCCTAAATATGTAGAACTTGACTTCCAGATAACCAGATCCTTAGCAGACCTTTGCACAGAGCAAAATTTCACCATGAGGATGGTTTTCTGTGAACTACCTGTACTACTCTACGGAATTGGTGCAGTGAAAATGTACTGGCAAGATTCTGCTCCTCCTCTGTGTACAGTTAATGTGGGAAATTCAAATGTACTAATATTCTAGGGAAATTATATGCCTTCTTAATGAATCATCCACTCTTGTAATTGTGCTAAAGGGAAAAAGAATAAAATTATTTTAAAATAGTGAATCAGAGAACAAACTCCTTAATAAAGAGAACTGATGACAGTTAACTGAAATCAGTAGTTGGAAATTCTTTTCCGTAGGTATTTAGCATTATCAGAGTCTTGTTTGAATGTTTCCGACTAGGAACATTCTTCCCCATCAGACACGTAACTCCAAACATTAGAAGCCATGAATCTGGCCTTGCAGGAAACGAGACTATAAATCACCACATTTTTTAAAAAAATGCTGAAGGGGTCTGGTGTTTTGCTTGCTTTCTGATTTCTCCAGCCCTTGTGTATTGAGGTTTATAAGGTTCTTTTTTAGCCCTTCATGATTATGTGAACGAGAATCATACCCCACCTTCCCGCTTTTTTTTAGTGAAACCTCAGCTTTTCTTACACCGATTGGACTTTTGCAGCCAGACCTTTCAGGAGAACAACACAAATCAGTAGCTTGAGAGTGCGTCACAGGCAAGACAGACGCTCACTCCTATGAGGTACCTCGCCGAAGTCAGAGCCCACAGAGAAGTGTCTCTACCTGCACTCGGACACCCCTGTGCCTCAGCCCTTCCGCAGAGGCCTCAGCTTCAGCGGGACTTTCCCTGCACCCGAGGGGCTGCTCTAGGCGACCAGGGTTCACTACCCAAACATGCCTGTCCCTGACCGAGATCCAGATAAAAGCTTCGGGCTGGCACTGCTGATGAAAACGAATTTGAGGGGGCAGAAGATCTGAGCCTGTCTGACCTGGGATAATTTGCATTCAAACAAAATATATCCAGCTCAATTCCCATAACAATTTTAGTTTGCTATGAATAGTTTCGGCAGCTCCAATCGCAAGGAGCTCGGGTTACATCTGATTGCCAGCTGTATTGCTTACTAAGAAGTTAAATCAGTGGTTCCCAACCTTTTAATTTTCCGCGTTGGAGTACTCTTTGCTATGGATTAGTTACATGAGAGAGTGGTCACAAGGAACTCTGCAGGGAGCAAAGTATCAGTTTTGCTGATATTCTACACACAAAGACATATATATGTTGAAATATCTATGTGGGAAGGAGAAAGGGATTGGAAGAAAGGCCATCGAGGGAACAGAAAAACGGCCGCAGTGAAGACAGCCTAGTAGCCCAGGCCAGCATCAGGAGCCCTCCAGGTCTTCAGTTACCTAGCTTTCCTGTGTCTCATTTCTCATTTTTCAAGGCAGGATATCTGCATTTACTTCCTTGATACAAGGAATGGAAAAAAAAAAAAAAAAAACACCACTATGAAAAGTGACCTTTTCGGGCAGTCCCTCAGCAGCGACTTGTGCAGTCTCACGTCTACCCTCACATGCTGGCTCTGTTAGATGCCTCTATCTGCCTCCCCGTTGGCACGTGGCCTGAGCTGTGACCGGCCGACCCACACGTGGATGCGGACACCGCACCGCGGACACGGACACCGGCACCGTGGACACGGACACTGTGGACACGGACACCGGAACCGTGGACACCGCACCGTGGACACCGCACCGTGGACACCGCACCGTGGACACGGACACCGGCACCGTGGACACGGACACTGTGGACACGGACACCGGCACCGTGGACACCGCACCGTGGACACCGCACCGTGGACACCGCACCGTGGACACGGACACCAGCACCGTGGACACCACACCGTGGACACGGACACCGTGGACACGGACACCGGCACCTCGGCGTCACCCAGCGGGGTCCACGCACAGAAATGGGTGCTGTTCCAAGACACATTCCCCGAGCACGGCTCTGCCCTGGGGTCAGTCCCCTGTCACATCCCAGGATGGATTCGTGCCATGAGACCCCACTTCCAGGGACAACACTGATGATACATGACCCTAAAATTTGCTCTGGGAGTCTGAGAAGAAGTGCAGTCCGAGAAAGTGGAGAGGTTTGCTCACACACAGGAACTCCCGCAATAAGGCTTTCTACTTAAAACATGCCTACATACTACGCCATGGCTTAGCCTTACTGGGAAAGGGAAGCAGAAAAGAATTCCCGTAACCACATCTTTGAAAAAGGCTAATAATGGGGGTATGGCTGAATCATGTTTTGTTTTGTTTTTCCTAAGAAATAGCAAATCAGCAAAACTTTAGGCACAATTCGCATAGCTAAATCTGAAAGGCACTGCAGCAACAATCCAGAGATCCACAGATTTAAAATAAGATCACATCACTGGCTTCATATAACATAAAAGAACATGCCAAAACTGCCTTTGTAAAATGAAACAATACCAGCTTAATGTTGGTCTGTATTTCAGTATAATGGGAGGTAAATCCATGCATCTACACCAACTTACATCCGCTGACACCCTGTCTACTGATAGGGTCAAAGTACAAGACACAAGTCTAAACCAGCATTTGGATTCTTAACATAACAAAAACTCCAAGCATTCAGATCTGAGTGCAACCTGTATGTACTGACTAGACCTACAAAACTAAAATGGCCATGATTTTATCATGAGCATGATTTAGTAAAAGCCTGTGAAATATGTGACTAACTGGAATGAGTCTTGCGAAAAGTATGAAGAATGGTGTGGGAGCATTTATGCTTCTGTTTCTTTGAAGAAATCTGTTCTTTTATATTTTTCTGAGAATCAGAGATGAGAGCAGAGGACAAAATAAGAGGCTGAGCAGAGTTCCCATTTCTACAGAGACCCATAAACTGACCCGAGAAGGGACACATTTGATTCCTGTGGCAGCAAGCAAACATTTGTTGTTAGTTTGAAGCAAGTGAGTAGCATTTCTTCATGAAAGCATTTGTGGAAACACAGTAGAGTGTTTTCAATGTACTACCTACCACATTAGGTTCCCCAAGCATGGTCTGTGGGCCACCAACAATCTGTGTAGCTCTGTGATAGTTTCTGAGATCTCAGGAAATGGGAAAGATAAAAATGACAAAAGGAAACTGCAAGCTGCGACTGGAAACAACTTTTTCTTCTAGGACAGGGCCTCTAATACTGGTCCAAGAAGTTCAGAAGTCTATTGCCATCATATTAGTTCAGATCCTTTGCAGATCCATAGGCCTTCTTACTGAAGGGAAGATACAGTACAGGCTAGAAAAGCATAATGACATGGAATCTGCAGGCTGCTTCACATGCTACAAAGTCATAAAGAGATGGTAAAACCCCATTAAAAAAAAAAGTTTCAGCAAAGATTTAGGAAGCCAAATTTCCTAAGGAGCCTGACGTTCTGTCTGCAATGAATCTACCGAACAGTAGGTTAAGCAAAGGTCAGGTTAAGCACAGGTTAAGAAAAAAACTCCAAGAAGAGAAATGTGCTGCCAGGGTCACGCGGGCTCGGGGACACGAGGGAGGCAGGCGGGAGCCGCAGACACATCTTGTGCACCCTCCTCGTCCGGGCCGCGGCCGAGCGTATCCGGCGGATCCTGAGCCTCATCCTAGAAACCAGGATACCGTTTGCGTGCTGCACAGCGCAGTGCATGGTCCATCAAGGAACTCAAAGCCTCCAGAGCAGAGATAATTTGTCTAAATTCACAGGCAGGAGTTCAAAAAGAGAAAGTGAAGGGTGAAAAATGCATCCGCCTGCCACCTTGAGTAGTTCAGACCTTGCACAGGCTCTGACTTATCATCCCCATTTATCATCTCTCCCAAGCCCTCCCTCACCTCAGAGCTCCTCCTTGGATTTGCCCAGTGTGATCTGGCTGCTTGGCGGCCACTCAGCCTGTCCCTGACTGAAGGGCACCGAGCTAGTCAGGCACTCCTCGTGCCTAAACATTCCCCTAGGTAGGGTGCATAGGTGCTTCCAGAAGCTGAAGTGCAAACCTGCCACCTCTCAGTGAGAATTTGCCCAGCTTCATGTGTCAGGACTAAAGATGTGACTGTGCATGCAGTCCATCTGGACCATCAGTCACTTATTCCACCTTTTCTTCTTTCCAGGTGGTAACATAAACAGAGGAAAAGCCAGAAGGACCCCTCATTGTGAAACATTTCCTCCCTTCACAGCATGTCACACCATACACTCCTCCCACGGCATAAAACCAGCAGCGTTAATGTTCTATGGACATAAATTAGGCACAAAGAGCACCATAGGGAACTGAAATATTTTGAATGTACACCATATAATCAGAAAATGCCCACCCTCTGTATCTGTCAGGAACAAGGAACACAAAAGCCTTGTCATTGTAAGCTGCACCTCAGTTGCTATGAATCAATCCAACATCTCACCACGGAGAACCACCATGCTCAAGGAACACTGAGATAGGAGGGAGTTGAACCTGCCCTTCCCATCCTGCTGAAAGGGGTTCAGCTCAAGATTCAGCCACCTCCAGGGCTCTAGCTGGGAACCTCCTC
The DNA here is from genome assembly GCF_059628265.1 of Tinamus guttatus. NCBI lineage: Eukaryota > Metazoa > Chordata > Aves > Tinamiformes > Tinamidae > Tinamus > Tinamus guttatus. The sequence goes on from NW_028288923.1 coordinate 2,575,469, forward strand.
CACTGAGCACCACAAAAGCACCCTGACAGGTCGCTGATGCACTTCTCACCCCATATTATTTGTAACACATTCTCACAAATTTCATCAATCCTAAATGTATTTGATTTTTTTTCTTTTGCAGAAAATAAATCAATTATAAGTTATGCTGTCTTACTGGTTTCTTCCATTAATATATGCTGATATTCTTTATAACGACAGCAGTCATGCAAGACCAATGACAACTGAAGACAACTATGTTCTCTACATTGCTGCTTTCTGCACTAACTGCTCATCTGTCCACTTATTACAACAATCAATCTGGAGAGATAAATCACATCCCTGTTCTTAAAACTTAAGTCCCTTCCTCAAAGAAACAAAGCATTTTAAATAATAAATATTATTTTGATGGCACATAACAGCAGAAGACAACTACTCCAAGGATCACTGTCTTATGCTACTTTATGGAAATAAAAACATAAATATTTCACAGACGATGAACACTGAATTGCACTATCTTTCATAAAATCTATATTAAAGATTTGGCACCAGATCAATGCTTTGGTATAGATATGTGTTTATGTATAAATTTCTCTTCATTTTATTGTCAACTTAAATGCAAGAGGTTAGGTCAGGATGGTAAACTGTCATGGTACGTGGCATATCCAGGGGGATATTCCAGGGCAGAGGAACATCACTGACTGATGGCAAACAGAAACTTGAGTCATGGGAAAAGACTCCATATCTTGTTTTATAAATCTAATAGATTTAATAAAAATCTATTAAACTAAATCTAATAGGGATGTGAAGGTAATGTGAAGGAAGCTGTTATGCACAAACGCTGGTCTGTACAACAGACACATTCACTCTGGGTGAAAAACAGAAAAACTCCCTTCTCCCCACATTAGAGTATGTTCCTGACTTTCCCAAACCATAATCCTTAGAATGACTAAATGAATCTTTTGCAGACAAAACAACAACAAAAAGTATTGTCCCCTCAGCCCGAAGCTATTTCTAACTAATGCAGTGTTGTGCAACTACTCTGCACACCAGAAAGCTAGTTTTCAAGAAATGCTTGGAGAACAACAACAAAAACAGACTTCTCATTCCAATATATCTCCAAAGCCATAAACCTGTAAACAGAAGGTCAGCGCTAAAGTCTGGCATGTTTTTGGTCACCAGCTTCAACTCTCTACTGTAATCCATCAACCTCTCTTGCTGAGTCTGCTTGTGATCCAAACTGTCCTTTTGCTGGTATTTCATCTGCTACAGAGGCCGAAGAAGCAAGCAAGCCCTTGTCCCCATGGCACAGCCTGATGCTCAGTGTCCCGGGGCACTGACTGCACGCTCACGGGTGGTCCTTGGGCTATGCACTGCCACCACCAAGTGAGAACTGCAGGACCTGCTGTGTCTCAAGCAGTCAAAACGACCAGCCAGGATTCCCTGGCAGGGAGAGGCGTCAGTTCCAAGACTGCCTGTCCCCCTCTGAAGTTGCTCAGCTCTCCTTCCAAGAGCAGAAGGTGGATGGGGTTAAGCCTTGTGAACTACATGCAATCCCATCATGACAAGTGATAATGTCCTCACACAGCCCTCTCTCTTACAGGAAAAGAATTACAGTCCTGTCTAACAAGGGAAAATGAGACTCAAAGCCACCTTCCTCTAATACTCCAAAAGCTAGATTTAAGATTTTGACCTCCCCAGGACATCATCAGGATTAGGCCAAGGGACCTCTTCAAATTCACTCCCCACTTGACATTTTTTGCTTCTTTCACCCCTTTGCTGTCACAGAGCCGTGTCAGCAGCCTTTGGCACGAGCACAGCCAAACGTACGCGGCAGCTGCAGGCGCCAGATGCCAAGCGTGTCCGTGCATTTTTCCAGCAGCAGTAGCAGCAGCTGGTTCTCCGGGTAGCTGCCTGACCTCCCACCTCCTTTCACTTCTGGCTGTTAACAGCCAGCGTGGTCCAAGAGCACAGGAGAGCATCTGTCTGCAGATGGGTTTCCTTGCCCTTCACTAGACTGCCTTCCTGCATCTCCCTTCTGATTCAGTGAAATCTGAGCATGAAGCACTACCTTGGATTATTTACAAGATGTGTTTTGGAGTCTGTCAGCAGAAACCAATGCACTTCACTTTCCTGACGAGCCAGCAGTATTCTCCATTTGCACAGTGTGGGTCTAAACCAAACACTAATTGTAGGAACCTCTCCCACAGAAATGGCATGTCCCTTGGCTCGGGGGCAAGATGATACAGCGAGGAAGAGAAGGGCTGCTTCCAGGCAGGGCCAGGTTCTGACCATCCTTGATCCAAAGCAAGTCAGTATGAACCCTTTCATTTGCTAAAATGCCTTTAGACGAAACCCATAAACAAGCAAATACCTGTAGTACCATCAATGATAGGGGAAATTCCTATGGTGCAGGAAATCAGAGGGTATTGGCTGCCCACTTCTGTCCCAGCCTGGAAATGGCACTTTTTTTCATCTCTTTCCCCTATGCTTGCTATTTGGCTTTGCTGCAGGAAGCAGGTTAACAATCTGATCACCAGTGCATCATGCTAGGAGTGCAAAAAATGCCTATAACAGCCTTCAACACAGCATGAAGAAAAGCCAGAAGCCAGAGAAAGGAGCTGCGGCCTGGACTGCCCTGGCCAGCCCGTCTGTACCGTGATTTCACAGACGGCCATTGCAAACAGCGCAGCGTAGGGCAGACTGTGAGGAACGATCCTCTCTGTAACAGAGCAGTAGCAAAAAAGTACAGAAGTGACGGAGGCATCGTGCTAGTGTCTGCTGTGAGCACCCACAGCGGGCTGCAGAAAACAGCCCTAGCCCAAAATTGCTGCTTTAATCCCTAAGGAATACCTGCATCTACCAAAAAAATAGCACAAGTTTTTGCCAAGTGTTACCTGCAAATGAAACTGGGTAGCCACATTTTTTTAGAAAAGCTGATTTTTTTTCCTCTGTCTCTGTTTTATATTATTTATACCTACCCTTTACTGTGATCAGATTATATTTTAATTACAATATTAGCTTAATATATTTCTTATGGTTTATTCTAATCTAATGTTAAGATATATGTTTTTGATGACTTCTTAAAAAAATGCATAAAAACAAGCCTGCTGAATTTAGAATTATTTTTAAAATGTCCACTCTTTTCACTGAAGTGCAATTATTTGCATACAGAAAACAGCAAATCTGTTTTTCATTTCACTTTTTTTTTTAAATCTAATTATATTCTGGTGTTATATAAATCTTATATATCATGGCAAAGAAATCACAGATCTGAGGAATAATCCATGTTTCATTAGTTTGTGTATTCTGCCACAGAATATAATACTACCTTCTTAAATTAGTTGGAAGCCACACTGTGCTGCAAAATACAAAAACAAAAGTAAGGGTTCAAGCTAGGTCAAGCATATTTTGCATAGGGCCATTAAAAGTCTCATTCTATCAATATTAATAAAGGCGTTGAGACACAAGAGTCCTTCAATTAACATATATTAGGCAGGCAGGCACAGGCGCTCGGGCGATCCCCCTGTGAACAGCAGGAGCGCAGCGCTCAGCGTCCAGCCCGAGCGCGCCGTGCGCATCGTGGGGCGGCTGGACGCGCTCGCAGCGCCCAGGAGTGCACAGGGAAGGCCCCACGGCCCGGGCGAGTAAACGCCACTTCACTGCCCCGCTTCCTTTTGCATGGGGCAGGTTGTCTGGGCCTTGTTATTCCGGGAAGAATGGCTTTGAGATCCATAATCTTCATTATCAAACTGGTTTTTTTTTTCCTCTTTTACTAATTTGTGTCAGGAGTTGGTTGGGCCGCCACAAATAAGCTTCAGGAAAAGGATCTTCATCTGACTGCACAAACTGCCTGAAGACTCCCCTAGCTTACAAACTAACATTGTAAAGGGGAAATTATCAGGACGACAACGGTTCCCACGGTACCAAGCTTCAACCATCAAGCCTCATTCACTTGTATATGACCTGATTATTTGACATTTCTTCACCCTCATTCTTAGTGACTTCCGAGCATGATAAACAATAAGAGGTTACTGATGTCAACCTATTATGAGTCAGGACGCCTTTCTTGTCCACCACACAGCACGGCATGTACCGAGCTCAATTAACACATGTTTGTAAACTGTGCTGAGCAGCAAGGCATCGCCATTTCAGGTCTCCACAAATGTTTACCTCCAAGCTTTAGTGAGTGCTCCACTGTCTGAACCAAGGATAAGTTCTGCTCCCATCAGCTATTCACATAGCTGCTCAAATCACTGTCAGAGCAAATCAATAGGAAATTCCTTTAGCATACTGTAATTTATGGTAGACCTGCAGCAACAGAATTGGGATTAAAATGGGATAAGAAAAGGCAAGAAAGAACCAACATATCTGCTCCTAGTGACATGATCAAAAAGACAGAGGAAAATCTTGTTTGTAATGTAATTATCCGTTAAAGTTCAAATCAGATACCACTGAAGGGCTAGTCAGAGCCCTCCTAACACGAAGTGAGGGGTCTTTTTAGAAAAAGATAATGAAGTCTGAGCTGACATAACTGACTGTGGCTCTAGCACACATTTTCACTGCCAAGATAACTCAATTTAACCCCTCTGCTGCCAGCTCACTGAGAGAATATCATTAAAAAAGGGGAAGTCGCACAGAGCTAACAGCTTCTGTTCATCACCAGGAACCAAGTTAGAGGGGGCACTCAGGATGAATAAGACTGTTGACTTCAGTGGGGCTTTTGTCAAGGCATCATCAGATACTGCAAGTTCCAAAAAGAAAAAAGGTATTTTCTAGAAGATTCCCAGCGAGCTACAAATCCAAGTGTCCACAATATTATACCCAGGAGAGCGTGAAAACAAGTGCAAGTAGCACTAAAATTGTTTTGGAGAATGGATCCATTATTTGCCTCGCAGCTCAGGATGCCTTTCTCTCGTATGGACCCACCTTTTACCTTGTCCCCATCACTGGGCTACAAATTTCAAAACCACAGAGGCTGAGACAGTCTTTAGGACTCAGCCTTCCTCTCGCTGTGTGCAGTTCTGGCCAGCAGCCCATGTGATGGAACTGCAACTCTGTGCGTTTCCCAGTGTGGTGCACACCTCATCAGAATGATAGGCCCTGTGAATACCCTGGACACAAACATAATTGTGATCTACAGAAACTCTAGTGTTTCTAGAAAACTTTATTTCTAGAAAGCTGGAAGTGCCAAAAGGACTGGGAGTGCTGAGAGGTGGTAGCGACCTCCCAGTGATCGTCCAGACAGATCATGATCTTTTCTGCCAGACTGGTCATGGCCTCTTTGGGGCAGCTTATGTTGACTCAAAGTCAAGTTCTCCATCCTGTTCAAGCGTGCAAATCACAAAGCTCTTATCGTACTCAGGGCACTGGTTTTACATAGAGTCTAAGGAGGTAGCAAGCTTGGGGTGGAAGGGGGGGGAGAAAAAAAAAAAGGGCACTTGAGAACAGTTTTGATATCAGTGTTTGCTCAAGTGAAACGGGCCGTGCTGAGGGCCAGGGCCAAGCGGGATGTGCTCCTGCACCTTCCATACACCCACTGCCGCCTGCGGAGCTCTGGGGCTGCTTGAGCTGCACTTGAACTTGCACAGACTGTCACTGTGTTTTGGGCAGCAAAAAGCTTTTGACTCCGGTCCTGCAAACCTGGTGCCTTCCCCACACTGAATTCCCTTAAGTGGAAGAGGAAGGGAAAAGAAAAAGATACATATTGTTTTGGTTAATTATTAGTGACTAAAAACTGCCATTAAATCTGCCTATGGAAAGAGAAATATATTAGTTATTCAGCAACTCAGGGCTGCAGAGCAGAGAAAATTGTGCATTACATCAGCAGAGATGGTATAGTCCAAATAAAAATAGGGACGCTTAAAATAAAAATACTCATTTACATCAAAGGAATCCTGTTCTGAGAAGGTCAGGTCTGAGCAGACAGGTCATCCTCTGCTGACCTTCATGAGGGCATTTGAGTATAATCTTCCCTCTAAAGGGCTGTGAGAACTGTGGGAACTAAGCCTTGTGGAAAGACTTTGCTACAGCAGGAAAAATGCTGATGCTTCAAGGACAGATGATGTGTATAATTCCCTTACAAGTTATAAGGCTGTTTCTAAGAAAAGAAAGTTGGAAAGAACTGCCTAGCTATGCAAAACAGGATGGCTCCCTAATTCTGGAGTGGGTTTAAGGGTGCGAGCGGCGTTGCCTCGAGCCTGCTCTCGGATACGCTCCCTCACGCTTCCCGGCTCTTCGGGACCGGCTGCGCGACGCGGAGCAGGCCGAGCCGCCAAGCCACCTGCTGCACAGGGACTCCTGCAAACTGCTCCACGGCCCCAGAACGCTGTGCTCAAGAAGCAACTCCAGAAGGCTGATGACCCAGTATTTGCTGTCTACATACTTAAGGACTCCACATTTTTTTAAACATAAATTTGGAAGAAAATAGATTCTCTATTACTTCTGTCCAGTGGAGGCAGATCCTCTCTCCAACATTCTCTGTAATTCCTATTCCTACCCACTAGGAAGCAGGGGGACTGCAAAGCCAGAGACAACACTGTCCTGGTCTTGCAGAGTTAAACAGAGTAATCATCAAACACAGAGAGAAGTTATCAAACATGCACAGAAGGTCAGTCAATAATCTAATCATTCAGGGAACTTCTCATCAACAACTGATACAAAGGTAGGACCAGAAATAGTGTCTCACAATACAATCCTCAAGCTTTTTCTTTTATTGACACCTCTTTTTTTTTTTTTGAAGATTATTCTTCCCTTCATCTTGACCTTATTCTGGGTGAATAATGGGCAATGTCTACCCAAATGGTGGACAAAATTATGATCCTGTGTTATGATGACCTAGTTTGTGTTTTATGAAGGAGGGAGATGGCATGGCCAGGAAAGCCAGAGAATGTATGTTCCCAATGCTGGCAGCATTGGTCTGGTATAAGAACAAAAATTATAGGCTTTGTGTATTGACTTGTGGGGGGACTAAAAATAGTTTTGAGAATGAGTCAAATCCTCAGTTCTGTACTCAATTTCTCTTCAAAGCCCCTCTGGGGCAAACTTTATCCTATTTTTAACAGCTGTAGCTTGTAGGTTGTCTACAGGAACTTCACTGCAAACAGCAATTATTTTGTACTTTTACTAGCAGTCTAACTCACTGATTTTGATGGGAGCTTGTCTGAATAAGGACTTGGGGATTTGTCTCAACATATTTAATTGGACTTAAAGTGTGATCTCTAGGAATAAGAGGCTGCAGTTAGCATGAACTCGAATAATGCTAATATGGGGTGCAATTAAATGACTAAAAAGAACGGGTACACGAGTTGCCTTGCCTGCCTATCTCTTAGGTGGCCAGACTGTGTTAAGAAGTTTTAATTTTGTGGCTTCTTTGATACTTTGCGCAAAGTCCTGCCCTCAGACATGCACGCACAACTTCCATTGAATTAATACATCTCCTGTTATCTCTTGGTGCTCCATCTAACCCTTTCTCCAGTTGTAGACTCCTCTGACAGCTCAGTGAGTGTAACATGATTCATCCTTCCCTCCTCTTTCTCTTCCCTTGACTAGACACTAACAAACACAACAGAACTTGAGACAAGAGAAAGAGGCCTCATAATGAAAGATTCAATCACGTCTTACCAAAAACAAAGCAGGGCGCCAGCCAGTGCGTGAAGCTGACACCACTGCTCTAATTGAGGTGCATAAATGAGAAGCAGAGAATGGTCCCCATTCACCTCTAGCGCCAGCAGGTGCAGCGCCTCTGGCCTCTGCGCTGCCACATCTGTTTAGTGCTCGATTTGGCCTAAATAATAAAAACTGTATATCAGGCAGTTTTAAAAGGCCAGGTTCTTTCCACTGAACTGCTGAATTTTCTCCTGGCCCACACACACGTGTATCTCTTAATCAGTGTTAACAGCAGGAGAATCTCCATTATGTTGTACACACATTTCTCCTGCTTCTCTCCTCGCTCTGTTCTGGGGCACATGCTTTGTAGCTGCTATATAACCTCACCTGCCTCCTCCACCAAACAGCAGCAACATTCCCACAAATGCCATTTGATAACAAATAATTCATTCATGATACTCAATATTGTCTATGTTTTCTATTTGGGTCTATGCTGTCATTTTCTACAGTTGTTTGACTGTAAGGCAGAGCTCTTGTTCATAAGGGGAATGTGACTTCAATTTCTAAATTCATAGTTAAAAATTACTTTTAAAAATGTCTCTAGAACACAACTAGATTACTGACAACACTGGAGTTCTCTTGTATTCTGCCCTGATTTACTGTGTGATTGCAAACAACTCACCTACTCTATACAATGGGTCATGTACACATAGACCTAACAGAAGCTACACATGAGGACCAGATATAAGGGAGAGAAAAAGTAGCATATAAAAAAAGATAAACAATGCACAATATATACAGAGTGGCAAGACAGCAGGGAGGGTTTTAGAGACAATGTCGGCAGGAAAGTGAAGTTAAAATGGCAAAAAAAGGATGATATCTGGTTTTATGCATTTATATATAACATGTATGAGGGTGGGCAAGGGGAAGGAATTCAGAACAGCCAGACTGAGTAAGTCCTAATATCAGTTTCTTATTCTAAGAGTGGCCAGCACCAAGTGTTTCAGAAAAATGGCAAAAACCCTTCATTATGTGGATTTGGCATAGTCTGCCTCCCAAATTTAGCTAAAGACAATTATAAGTAATGATATATTATTAAATAATAATAGCAATAATAAATTATAATTTCAGTAAGTAGGAATTAGCTCAAGTCAGGAGTTTGCAAAAAACTTAAATTTGGGAAGAATGAAGAGACAGATTTGGAGAATGTAAACACAGGATAAAGCAGCATGATGTACCAGTAGCCTCGGTGTATACATATATACATATATATAAAATGGGAAATGGCAAGGAATTAAATGAAACTCCAAGTAGGCATGTTAAAACCAAAGTGTTCTACTAAAAGTAATAAAGAACACTGGTGAAGAAAGGAATATTTTGCAGGAATTTTTACTTGGGCCACATTAAGTTTGACGACAATGAAACAAACTATTAATTACTAAGGTGAATTAACTCCCTTGAACCAAATGTGTAAGAGTTAAACAAAAAAAAAGAGAGAGTGAGAATATGTTAATGAAATATATGCAACTGAGAAATTCTGTCATGGCTACTTTACAGGAGATATATATTCTGTATAGATAATCTGAACACATTTTTCTGGAGTTATATGAAGTACATCCTTCTTTCAGGCCTCTCTGAAAAGCTGACCAACTGTCTGATGGAAAAAACACTTTTCTTGATGACAAACAAAGCACAAACACTAGTGATGGTAAGTCAAGAGATGATATTCACAGTAAATTCATACACATTCTCCTGAACTGCTAAATTAGTGCATTAGTGTGTTTCTTTTTTTCAGATACACAGCATGGATCCAGATGTGCCTTCTGATACATCTAGAAACTTGTGTTGGTGGAAGAACTTGGTCTAAAATCAAGAAGTCACCATAAAAATGTGGGAACTTAGTGTCAACTAAGCTATTAAAACATGAGTGAGATGCACACATCTCAAGAGATCTACACCAAAACAAAAAATTCTTGCTCCTTTCCACTGTTAAGTTAAGGTCACCCTGCCTAACAAACCATTTCATACAGAACCTCTCCCCCCAAAGTCTACTATGCAGGCAATGGCAGATACAGGCAGCTGAATGACTGAATACTCTAGGTCATCCAAAAAATTAGATCAAAGAGTCCCTGTAGTCTATTGAAATGCAATTGCTTCCAAATCACATTGTGGTGTTCCAGGCTTGAAAGAATGGGTCACTGCGGTTTTATTGTAGGGAAGCTATTGCTAATGAAAGGAACAATGGAAAGATTAGTGCTACCAACCATATAGAAGAAACACCACTTTCGGTTTAATTGCAGTGAACAAAGCAAATAGGAAAGAAGGGCAACCAAGTGACAAAAGTAGTTGGTGCAAAGAGGATATAGAGGCTATTCACAAGGTCCCCTTGATCAGGGCACAGCGTCCAGACTTAACATATGATTACTGAATTTGGATCACAGTAAAAAATGACGTGGTTGTCATTAGAGACAGCTGACGACACATTTTTAAGAAAGCAGCCTTGCAAACTGAATGACTAAGAATCCTGTTGATTATTTTCCTGCTATTCATTAGCAGCACGGAAATTAATAAATGAGTAGAGGGAAAGGAACAATTAGAGGGTTTTTCTTTGTGCAGGAGATTATTGTAAATAAGTAAAGATGTACTTCAATTACCAGCTTAAAGTAACAATTCAAAGTGAAATCTATTGAAACTTGCAAATGATTAAAGAAAAAGATAATTGAGGTACTGAAAAAGTTCTCCCATCGTAAAGTTGTTCAAGCCACAATATTTATTCTCTTCTGAACAGTTCCTGAACCTTTCCTAGGTGAAGTCTCCCAGTCATAACAACCCATGGCGAGACAGTGGTAAAAGATCCATTCCAGTCTCAGTTAAGATCACCTCAGTTTGATTCTCTGTGACCTGAGGCAGACTTGAACCTTCCTTCTCTGAACAAGACTTGACAAGTCCAGCTCCACTCAGCTCCTGAGACACGCTCAAAAATCACAACCTGACCAAACAGGAGAGATCACCCAGACTGCAGCTGATGTACACAGAGCATTTCCCTTGGAATGATAAACACTGCAATAAGTGAAAAGACTTTTGAACAGATATGATAAAAATAAGCAGTAGTGAAAATGAAGCTTCCACAGAAGTACAGTCCATATAAAAACTCACAGCTAAGCAAACCTGATACAACTGTTCAACACTATGAACAAGCCATTAAAAAAAAGTAAAAACAACAACGAAAAAAAACCAAACTTTAATCCAGTTCCTGGCCGCTGCTCCAGAGTCACGATTTCAACTGTTCAAAAGAAACTTAAAGAAAACATTTCTTCTAAACTGCTGGGACCAAAGAAGACCACCATTCAAAATATAACCCACCCTACTTGAACTAGCTGTCAATGATCAACAGCTCTTCCTAAGGCAGGATCCTCTTCTCAAGTCACGGACTGTCATTTCAGGGTGTATCAAGTGCCCCTTTCTGCATCCCATCACGCAGTTCAGTAGCTCTTATGGAAAAGCTATTGGGAAAGAGAATTCTAGAGAGTGACCCAACATATCATCTGGGCCTTAATCAAATTGCTTCTTACAACCTAGTGCTAGTAAACGGCCTTGCTTTAGTCTGCATCCATAGGATACTGGTTGCTAAGTGTAAGGCCTTTGGCCCAAGCCTCATCAACAGCAATGAATTCTGCAGATGGTTCTTCTGAACTACATCAGTCACTAAAGACTTCTTTGCAGACAGTGAGCACTGTCAAATACATATAATTAAAAATCATAACTTAAAAATCATAACACGATTCATAACACCTGCTGAATTAAAGAATTCACCCTTAAAGCAGCTGAAAAACCTAAGTGTAATATTTACCTTTTTTCATAAATTCATGGATTATTTTTTCTTAATAGTAGTAAGACTGACACAAAGACAGGAAAAGCATTTACTTAAGAGCAAGCAAACACTGCATAAAACTATCACAAACTATAACAAATGAAAATTGTCATGGACTAAGTACCAGGATTACCAGTCAGTCTTCTCTTTTCTCCTCAAAAGGTCATAATCAAAACAAAAACCACAGAGCATGCAAGGCACATCACTGCTAAACCTCTTCTGTTAAACGCAATAGCAACTACTGACAAGAGTAAAATCATCAAATGGAGTATGGCATCCAGCACGTTATATCAACTATGCACCTTTGCCAAAACAGCTACCGCTCCATGTATGAAAACACCGGTTTGCTTATATAAAAACAAACAAACAACCACTTACCAAGCCTACACATGTAGATATCGCTACCGAAGAGGTGCTATCGTTCCTTATAAATCCCTGATAGAAACACTGCTCAACTTCATGTTCCTGAGAATCTGAGACTCCATCCTTCCCGAGTACCTGGACAACAAAACTGTTGCTTAAAATGGTCGAAGGTTTAAGTTCTAAATGAAGTTCCTGTCCAAATGCTGAAAATTTGTAGTGCAAGGAACTCTTTGAACTTTGAGCTGATCTCTTTCTCCTAGTTCTGTGCAAAACATCATGTGAAATGTATGATCCACTGGAATCCACTTTGACAGGTGTCACAAACACATAATCTGCAATGGCAAGAAGTTCACTGTCAGCTTTTGTACCCAACAAATAAAACAAATGTCATTCTAACAAAGTAAACAGCAGGTTTGCACCATGACATGGGCAATTCCCTCATTCAGGGAACAGCCCCAAGGCTCTATAGGCTGCACATATACAGGCCTGACTGCACACACGGCAGTCAGCATTCCCACAAGCTGCTTCTGAAGACATTTGTCATCACCAGCAGGTCGGTAGATGCTGCCCTCCCCCTGCACTAGTTGCTATTAAATGTGAAGGCTGTTACGGTTTGAGGGTTTTCTTTTTTCCTTCTTTCCTTCCTTCCCAAAGAACACAGCAAATATTGCATCATTGCAGGGTAACCCTGTCTGAGACTTTGTAGAACTGTACCATTTGTTCAGATGGATTAAAGGATTAATTTATTAATGCCTTAACAGAGTGAGACCTCCTATCTTTGTAGTGACTTGATTAGACTGGGCTTCAGATTGTAACTGACCTCCAGCAGAAAGAGATTACGTCCTACCTAATAACCTTTAGTCAGCCTTTGCTAATTTAATGTCAAAGAAGTTTATTGGATAAAATATGTGAATAATTACAAAACTATTTGTGAGGACATGACTGAGATCTACTCACAACCACCTAATATGTATATATATATGTATATATATATAGAGAGAGAGGCCATGAGTCAAGCAGGTGCAGAGCTGTAGGTACCTTCAGGTACTGCTGTTGATTTGTCTAGAAATGGCTCTCTCTTATCCTAGAAGTTTGGTCTGAATTTTAGCTGTTCGCTGAACTAGCACCATTGGCATTTAACCCTGGTTATATAGGTTGATTTTGCCAAATAAACAATTTCCTAAACCCCATTCAATTTTCAGAGCTCTAGTCCTCTATGAACACTTAAATATCTCCATGTCTCTGACTGTAAGACAATCTACTTCTCTTTCTAAACTGAAATACACTATTACAAAAAAAAAAATCCTTCTTATGCTGTAACAGATGTTGCAAGAACTATTACTCTCTTTGTCCGAATAGATTTTATTGGACACACATTAAGCTGAAAGCATAAGCAGTGATAGGTCGCTTTTGCTTAGACAGTGGAAATAATACATCAAGAGCTTTCACTTTGCTCCAGTGGTGTTAATCAATGGCAGGACACTCAGCAGGCTGGTGGCCAAAAAAATGTAAGCAGCTGCTGGAGAAAGGGAATCCCCCAGTGAACAGACCATAGGGTGCAAGAGGGTTCTCCCTTCTGCATCCCGGAGTGCTGCTCTACTGAACTATTTTTTCCTCCCGGTCACCCAATAAAAAGCACACACTGCACTGCAAACTGCCCCAAAGCCACCAACACCAGAGTGTTTGCTTTGCAAACTGGTAACAAACAGCTGCTTTCCCTGCAGGTTGTACTGCACTCGCTGCCCTCCTCCTTTCTCCTACTCACTCTCTTCACTGCTTTTGTTTCATTGCTCCAAAGCAAATACATGAGGTTTTGCTGTTTGGGCTACACGTATCCTCATCTTTCCAACTGCAATATAGACGTGAATGCATTTACCCTCTTAATTATGTTTTTGCTCTGCCTTTACATATTGCTCCTCTCAGCTCTTGCCTACAGGGCTGAGCCAGTGACCCCCTGCCCAAGGCTAGCCACGTTACAGCAGCCAACTTGCTTTCACTTTACACTTCACTTTACATTCCCCTAGCCCTGCGGCTTCTTCCTTTGCAAGCTCAGCCTGCCCACAGCAGCATCCGCGCAAACGCTCACACACCCCGAAAGAGAGCGCGATACAAACCATGGCTTAACTCACTGATGCTGTCACCGGTGAGAGTGGTGGCGTGAGAAATGCAACAGAGGCAGCACAGCTGAAGGGTCTGCAAGAGACAAAACAAAGAGAGAAAGGGAGTGTTGGGCGAGATGCAGTGGCAGGGGAAGGCGGGGAAGCCCGCAGGGGAAGCGCAGCGGGAGAAGGTGCTCGCGACCTGCCTTTGCGGCGCCGCCGAGCCACGGGAGGCTGGCGAGGCGCATGGAGCCGCCGCCGAGGAGCGCGGCGGGCAGCGCGCACACGACGAGCAGGAGGCAGCCCATGTTGCGCGGGGCGGCGCGGCGCGGCCGCGGCGCTACCTGCTGCGGGCGGCGCGCGGCGGCGCGGCCCCCGCGGCCCGCATGGTGCCCGCGGCGCCGCCGCGCGCGGCGGCCGAGCCCATGGAGCGGCGCAGGTGAGAGCGGCCCCGCGCAGCCGCCGCGCGCGCTTTAACCGCCGCCGCGCAGAGCAGCGCGGGGAGCGCAGCGCAGTGGAGCGGAGCGGAGCGCAGAGCAGCGGGCGGGACCAAGGGGCCGCGCAGCGACACGCGGCTCGGCCGGGCGCGGGGGCGGCGCCGCGGCGGCACCTGGAAGGCACCGCCATGAGGTCGCCCCGGGGGGCGGGCGGCCGGTACCGAGCGCGGCTGGCCCCGCCGAGGGAGGGGGCTCCCGCAAACGCCGCGCCGCGCTCGGGGCTCCACTATCAATCACACTTTCCCTTCCACCGACAACTCCTGGAAAGGATGAAACATCTATATATTCGGGAAGGAAACTGAAGGTCGGAAGCTCGTGGGGCTGCTCCAGGCGGGAAGGCAATGCAGAACTTGTTTCTGCTGCTCGTGGTGTGTGTCCCTCAGCACCCGACCTCCCTTCTGCGCATCGGGTGCATGTCCCTGTGCGATCACACTCCTGGTCTCCCCTGTTCCAAAGTCACACTATTGAAACGCACAGTAGCAGTGTGGGTCTCAGGTCCTCACTGGGCGTGGGGACCGGGGAGCTGCCACCCGCCTTAGCCACCCAGCCCCACGCTACGGGGCTGGCACATTGGGCTACACTGATGGATCAGAGATGTTTCCCTTTCTAAGGCATTTTCTGTCTGTCAACATTAACTGACTTCCCAGGTGTGGAATTTCTCCTTCACCTCTATTTTCCAGCGGTTTTGTGTTATCACCTTGCTAAATATACCATGATAAAATTTCAAGACCTTTTGGTCATAGTGCATCTGTCACCTCCTACTGAGCACATTCAAGAGAAATTGCTGGCTACAAGTTTACTAGGGCCCCACTGGAGCAAAACACATAAAACATGCTCCACATCAGGGACAACAGGAGAAAAATATCCAACGAGAGAGCTGAAATTTTACTATCAGCCGTCAACGCCCTGAACAGATAGCCCTGATTGCTTTCAGCAGACTACCTGACTGCAAAATCTGACATCTTATTTGCTGTGAGGAGAGGGAAGTAAATACTGCTTTCTAGCCACTACAAGAATTGATTAAGAGCAAACAACGTTCATCACAGACCTAGCACCACTGAAGAGAGCTTTGCTGTTGATTTCTGTGGAGCTGAAATTTCACCCTGGGGATTTGCATTTTCTGAGCATGATCAAAGAAAAAGAAAAAAGCAATCCTGCTTTGCGTGACTACAGACGACACGCGTCCAAATTTGAGTTGGCACGGGGCCGGGGTCCCCAACCTTTCCAGGCCTGTAGGCAGCAACATCGATGAGTCGACGTGCCCAGACAACATCATACTTTGCTCCCCGAGTCAATCAAGATCACAGCGGTGATGGTCATAAACATCAGAGAGTCCTGCAGGCAGCTCGTTACCATCTGCAAACATAGTTACCATGCAAACGCCACAGAAATAAAGCTCCACGCTAAGTCACACGGTAAACAAGGCTCTCTCCAGCCTTCATTCCTTTCCCCTCCACGTTCCCTGGTGCTCCCCACCGCAGGGCTGGCGCATGGTCCGTCAGCGAGAATCCCTGCGCTCTGTCCCTGGGCTCTCACCCAGAGCTGTCGGGTTGGGTGCTGCTATCACTTTTCTTATGCTCATCAGTTTTGTCATGTTTTCAGTAGATCATTTTCTTCTACTTATTCTGTTACTTACTTCTGTTTTTCTTCCCTTAGCTGTGTGTATCCACTTGCTGTATTTGCATTCTACCAGCAGGAGAAACTCTGTTACAAGCAGGTACAAGAAGCCCAAAGGCAGAGATGCAAAGAGAAGCCACCTTTTCTCCTGTATTTAACAGGAGGAGTCGCGTTTTTGCTGCTCCACAGCAGCTGGGAGCTAACGCTTCACTTCAGTCACCATACGGACTCTGGCAGCAGCATCACCTGAAGCCCATCAGGGCTGCTCGTCCCTCTGCTCTGGGCAGCTCGCTCCTGGGTGCCGAGTGCCTATCCATGTCACCTTGTGAAAAGATGTAGAGTGCTCTTCAGTGCCCCCTTGCTAGTTTGGCACAGAAAATTGATTAGTTTTAGTACTTATTTTCTCTAATGTTGCCTCTTTCTTTTCTCAAGGATTTCTGCAGACATTTTTCCCGAGAACCAAGATGCACACACCAAAACTCACACTGTCAGTAACAGGGCTGACAGGCATGCAGAAGAAATATGCCCTGAATAAAAATGCTATCATGTTTGTTTTGTCTTCTCTGTCAGAGCAAACTCTTTATCATGTAGAGATATGTGTGACCACTGAGGAGAGATGAGTGATCACAGAAGTCTGTTGTATGACAGCTATCAGCTTTCAATCTACATTATTTTTCCAGATACATTTCATGTAGTAACTAATCTGATTAATATAATCTATACTATATTTATATGACTCGTGATTGGGTCACTGGAAGCACAGTATTTCAAACGGGGACGAAAAAAAAGGAGCACTTAGGCCACATCATATTGAGGAAATACGAATGACGGAACAGATTCAATATTTGCTAACTCTGCATTCAGTTCCTGCAATTGCCCATTCCTAACGGACTATTTCTATGATTATTTTTTACTGGGAGACAGGCTTGTCAGGATATTCAAGCTACATTGCAGTACTCTTCCAGGTCACCCTCTGCACTCTGGATTTATTCTTGTGGACTTGTTTTTCTCTTGTGGAACATAGGAGCCCTTTGGTTGCAGTGAGGGGTGATTAGGCCCACGCTGAGTCAAAATCCATGAGGTGAAACTTCATGGAAACCTCCTTACAAATGAAAATAATCCTCTTTAAAATGAGCTGAGAGTTCTCAAGGTCTACCAAGTTCACCTACTCTTTTTCCCAAGTTGACACAAGCTATAAAGTGGAGTTACTCCGGTTATGTTCCACACTTAACTCAGTTGCGAAGGAGGTTTTTCCTTCCCATTGTATTTTTTATTCAATATTCTCAAGGCAATTTGTAAATGTCTATAATTCATCTGCAGAGTTCAGCCACTGCTACTTAGCTGTAGCGTGACAAAACCTTTACTCCAGCAACATGAGTGTCTTGAAAAATATCTTGTGGAAGGGTACATACAGATTAAGTGTCAAGGGGGGACGGTGGTAATCTGGTACCCATCACCGTTGTACGACTATTCCTGTGTTGCTTAGACTGACTTGGTACCATAGAGATCCCTTAAGCTGGAATACATGATCATGGCTCCTCTGTTTGGCCAGCTTACAAAACCTGAGAAATCGGCCTATTGCATCTTTCTTGCCGGAAGATCCCTGTGCACACAGGCGGGCACGCAGAGAGCTCACGGCCTCCGTCTCTGCTCCAGGCAGCGCCCCAGTATGGCACGGGGGCACAGCTGGGACGTGACACCTCCTCACTGGCCTCGTCAGGACACACCTGGGGCCACTCGGGCAGCTCCTGCTCCACCAGCACTAGCAGTATCTCCAGCTGCCGCTCTGACTGCCGCCGAGCTATGGAGCACCAGCGAGGGCTGCGATGCCTGCAAACCGCACACGCTCCCCTGCAATATCCTTTCCTCCTTCCCCAGATTCTAAAGGGCTACGGTCATAAAAAGAAACAATGAGGATTTTTTTGTTTACTTCTGTGAAACCTGAAGCTACCTATAATATCCTCAGGAATGGAGAACGCTAGTCCAGCGTGTTCCCAAAAGCACACACAAAGCATATTTCTGCATATCTAACCACTGTGCAGTTTATCATATGAGTTACTGTAATGAAGTCGCGTTTACGTCATGGCTAATGGCACTTTTCAGTGACACATGGCATGGGCTATGCCACATCAACAGCTGTCCTGCTCACAGATAACTACATTTCAGCTGATATGAAAACTGGAAAAGTGGCAAAACCATTTGCTGCTTGACTTAGTGCGGTTCCTCCATTAATTCATGTTCCTTGCAGGCCTGAAAGTTCATATAGTAAAATTCCACTGTCTCCCCAGTTTCTCTATTAAATTTGACTTTCTACAGAAGCCTCAAAATGTGGTGTTAGGACTGAAGTTATTTCCTCAAATGAGCTCTAAAACCATAGTTTTCGGATTGCATCCTATAAATTCTGGCAAACTCCATAAAACAAAGTAATCTCTGTGGAATAGGTTTTCACCACCATTTACGGCAATATTTTCTGTCAATAAGCCTTCAAATTCATTTTACATAGCTTTATAATCATAGCCGCTGGAAAAGGAGTTTGATCCAGCTTTCCTGCTGCACCCTGACTCCCAATGAAATCAAAGAAACAATGTTTACATTTTTCCTCACCCAATTTGCACGTAGCGCTCGGCTGCTATAGTCCCAAATAAATGCTTTTGATTACAAATATTAAACACAATTTTCTGCTTACATGCATTTCTCTGTTTTGCACAGCATGTCCATCCTAATTTGATTAGTTCTACACATTTATTTGTGCTAGCTGGACATCCTACTTTCTGGCATGGAGCATGAAGTTCCAGCTATCCTGCTGACTTGTTGCTATTGTACTTGCTCTGTGCTGCTACACAACAGATTTGGGCTCAGGAGCGGAACTAAAACCACCTCCACGCTGGCTGCTTGCGGCTGACATATAGAAACTGCACAGAGCAATGTTCTGCATTTCTCTCGCAGTCAGTGCTGTAGGCTAATGCTAAGATTTTAGAAGAGATTAACTGACTTGCATTTCCAGTGTCACCAGAAATTTTAAAAGGGGGGAGGGGAAAGCAAGAAAGCAAAAGACGACAACCTAAAACCTCGGCAAGTAGTGTTCATTTGGCCAGGGTCCAAATGTCACAAGCTGCTGCCACTGTGTCCCGACAGAGTCCGCGGCTGAAAAGTGAACAAGGGGAAGCTGCAGCTGAGGACATGGGGGCTCTGTCACACACCCAGACCAAAATTATATAAAAATGTCCATCACTAATAGAAGAAAAATAAAAGCTGTCATTGTGGGTGGCCCAAGTAAGTCTTTGCAAGCAGTGCATTTTAGAAGAGTTTTCCTGGAAACTTGCCAAGTGTAATTAAAGAACAGGTACCTCCAAACTCACAGAACTCTAATAAAAACAATTATACAGTTTATAGTGTTGTGCATGTGCCAAAATTTGTATTTATACAATGGATCAAAAATGGCACAGGAGAAACCGTGCAGTCCAGCAGGTTCAAAGATCCACTTTGAAAATGCTTTTCATAAATACTGATTTGCACTATACCCGGAAGGCGGTGTAGCCTATGGAGTCACAAAGATATATTTAAAACTCCTGCAAATTACTTCTAAGACACTAGTATTGGTTTCAGACATACTTTGGCATAACGTGTGAGAAGGAAAGCCCAGTCTCTGTTACACTCAGCCAGCATCTGCACCCCAGAAAAGAATAAACCAGGCCAAGAAAGAAAATCCATATGGAAGTTTCAGCTTCTTTTTTTCCACAATAGGAATGTATGAGGTTACTCCACCCCCAAACCAAATGGCATCGAGACAAAATGGTACCTTATACACTTCTTATTGGTTCTTCATGCCTGTAAACAAAATGCACTTGTTTCACCCAACAGAGCCTAAAAGTCGTTCTTTGCTCTCCCACTCCTAGCAGCACTGCCTCTTCTCACCCAAGCTTGACATATTATCTTCCTTTTTGATTTTATTTCTGGACAAGAAAGGGCAAGCATCAGTTTGGGATGCCTCGTATGGTAAGATCTATGATGAGGATTTCCCCGCTTGCATCCAGGTAGCTTTTCAGGGGACAGTCTGAGATCTGGGATAAAAATTTCAGGTGTGCTCTGGTGAATTAATTTTCCAAAGTACTAAGAACCTGAGGTCAAAGGGAGCTGAACCTGCTCAGTGTTTCTGAACATGAATCCCTGTACTTTTTTAGCGTCATATCCCAAGAAGAATATTGCTGAGAAGGTTTAGTCTCCGGCCCTTTCTACATGTGTTTCTCCTTTTATTCGGGACTAATTTCATGGGCCAAGCAAAGATGAAAATTGGCTTCTCTCTCCTCTGAATTTCATTATTTGCAGATTTTTTAATACAAGATAATGCTGCTTTGGCTGGCTCCTGAGATTCCTCTATTAAAAACTTCCCCCCTTTTTCACATCAATGAGCCTTTGTTACTTGAGCTTTCTTGCTGGGAGCACAGATTGCCATGAAGTTCACGAGCCTTTTCAGTTCCTTGTGTATAGCAGTTGTAGTGTACCCACAAATAACCCGTTTTATCTCTTTTCAATTAAGTATCAGCCTGTTCTCCATGAAAATTAGGTACTTCTGATTCTGGGTGTGTTCACCTTCCCTTTGTAATTATTTGCCCAGACCCGCCACCTTCATCTCATTCCTGCACAAATTGGATATTTCAATGGGAATTTTAACTATATCTTGGCAATTGAGTACAAAAATGTCTCCCAAAGAATTATGGAGCTGTTCCATATCTGCTATTATATGAGAGGGCTTAGAGCACCATGCAATACTATACAAAGAAGACGTTGTCTAATAAATCTGCATATTCTATTTGCTGTGTACTGAAAGACTTCAAACTCTTTTACTGTGACAATACTGGGATTTGTGTTAGACATTGGAAAGCTGTATTTTTCTGGGGACTGGATTCACATTTATTGGAAACTATTTTACACCACAATGGCAGCAAGCAATCGCTTTACAGCTTTGTGTAAGAGTAGCATTAACTCTAAATATTTAACTTGTTTTATTCCTCTTTCACCAGAAAAACAAGGCCTGTATTAGTTACCTTTTATTTTCTGCAAAGAGGGGTATTTTCTTACCGCTGTTTTTCTTGCCAAAAGATGACGATAACAGAAGAAGAATATGGTAGCAGTAGTTGTACAGGACCCCTTGAGTGAGGTGCTGAACACACGCACAACAGAAAATTGGTCCCTATCCCAAGAGCTCAGGTTACAGTTTTTAATTTAGCACAGCCTTCCTTTGCATTCCTAATTTGCAAACAAAACTATTCCCTGACTGTGGTGTTGATTTCCAAAGTGATTTCAACATGTTGAGGAGTTGACCACTTGTTTTACAAACTCAGTGTTGCACTAGTTGCTGTGGCAACATATAATAATATCTCACTATGTGTGTATAATGAGTGGAAAGTGCTTAATTTTGCCTATTTTCTATAGAACTGGATGTTGGGAAGAAAAAGAATGATATCATTTTAGGCTGTATGCCTGTAAAATTGAAATCAGCAGCTCTTCTTCAGCTGAATTCTACAAGGGGAGGGCTTATGGCGGTACTTCTGAACTTGCATATTTAGACAACACTCTAGTGGGGCACTAATGCAAAGGTAAAAGGGAGCACTAAAGAACAAGTGCTTTTTTAAGGTATATTCCAGTAAGGAAATTGAGAATATAATGCTCTCGAAAATCCCATTCATGCAGGATGAAACTGTACTCAGGATACCTTTATGTGCGTGTCTGATGTACGTGCGTGCTAGGAGGCACCACATGAAACTGCTGGTGTTTTGCTCCAAGGATGAACTCTTAAAGAGGTTAGCATTAATAAAAGTGATTTCATGACCTTTTCAATCATTGCACTTTTAATGAGAAGAGTTTTTTTACCATGGATCTAAATGAGATTTAAACCTTCTTCTTGGCAATGCAGACACTGCAACATTGTGGTAGAGCTTGAGAAACTGAAACCGATTAGCCTCTTTGAGGGTGACCCAATTGGTTTTTCCCCGCGCTCAAGGATAATTTTACCGAGTTGCATCTAGCAGGAGGTACTGGGCTGGCCCCAGCTCTGCCTGGCTAGGCAGGCACCACACGCTGCCTTCGTGGCATGAAACTAGTAGCAACTGCATGATGTGTAGTGGGATACAGCCAGGACCCTTCAGAGGACTATGGAAGGCATCACAGGACTACAGAAGGCATCACACGGTTGCAGAGATCACATCTGCAACTTAGCCATAGGCAAGCAAAAATTGTTTGCAGCTTTGACACACTCTAAAGTCTGCAACTTGAGTTACCCTGGCCCATTTTCATGATCCAGAATAAAATGGAACAAAAAGCAAACAAAGAATGTGATAAGTATCAATCAGATTATCAACATATTTAATTTTATGACCCAAAACAATCCCCAAAAAAGGGGTTGTTTTTCAGGACCTATCTCTGTGTCCCTTTAATTACATGTATATTTTGTTTTGCTCATTTGCAATCACATAACACTAAGCGTGTCGAGAGCCGCAAAGCTCTTCTCCAGTGCTGTTCTCATGAGTAAACAGTACTATTTGCAGCCATTGCAAACTGAGGAAAACAGGCCGTTTATGAAGAATTTATTTTCCAGAGATCTCTTTTTTCCTGAAACCTGCCTCATCACAAGACACAGCCAACGTGATCTGAGCACATCCCGTCCTGGAGCGGGGCCAGCCAGCTGGGAATCCTTGGCGAGTACCTGGGCTAGGAGGAAGGCAGGGCACTCGGAGGTGAGCAGCTTCCAGATCCTACCTGAGAGCTCCGTAGGTGGCCTAAGGCCACTTGAACCTAATCCAAAACAGGCACCTGGCTCTGGCCTGGATGCCTGCCAGTTTCATAGCATATTCTAGCCCTGAATTATGGTGTCTGGACTTATTTCATGGCTTATTGTTGTATGTCTTTTTAAACTAATTCCTCACTGAAAGATGTTTGAAATTCAAAGCTTTCTTCAGCTTCCCGCTTTCTTCTGGAGCTGCAGACACTTGCCTTGTTAGGTCCAGGAAAAACCTGCTCCAATAACTCACTAAATAAAGCTTAACACTTTAGTGGTGTGCAGGTTGTTGTTCTTGGGAGGAGGAAGCATAGGAAGAATGGGGGCTTTATTTTGTTGATAAACATGTCAAGGTATAACTTTTGTAATGTTATAGCTTTCACTAAGCGCCCAGACTGCTTAATTTTCAAATCACTTTTTATAGGTGTAAAGGGAACAACAACCTACTTGCAGTGATTAAAGCTTGGTTGTTTATTAACTAAAAACGTGGCTTGTATATGCTAGCCCTTGAATTATCACAGTGCCTTTATTATGGCTCGTTCTTTAATGATGTAGAGACATCATGCCAACCTCTTCCTTATGGGCTGCCCAAAACCAAAATCTACTAAGAATCTTCACGGCTATCAGAGTTTGTTGGAATACCATGTCAGACTTGCACATACTCCAAAACTCTGAATGCTGAAAAATATCCCCTAAAATCCAAATCTGAGTAGTTTAGTCAATGTTTACCTCACAGGGGCATTTTAAGGGAGGATTTAGCAGTATGTGATACACGTAAATATGAGAACTTTTTTCCTTAGAGCCAAATGCTTAGCTGTTGATGTTGAAATATTTTAAGTGGAAAACACTGTAGAATTTCTGAGTGCTACAAGGGCAACTTAGATGGTAATGTATTCATTCCTCTTTTCCCTATCAGATCTGTCAAAGGTTTGTATCTTCATGATTTAGTCTAACCAGCACATCAAATTCTTACCAGATGCCTGAATTTTATATTGTTGTGTTGCATAATCTTAATTATTCTTCTATCTGGTCATCTTAATATTTGATTGCCCTTATCACATTAAGCAGTAACTTCTAAGCTAAGCTTTTAAAGGAACAGAAAGGTGATGAGAAAATTCAGCAGATTTCTGAAATTTTTGTTCTTAGGGCTGGAAACCTCACTATTACAGAAAACATGTTGCAGTTTAAACAGCCCAGAAAAGAATTACCTGTCCAGAATAAAAAACAACTGCCGTAGGGTATGTTCCTTCTCAAAAGTTGATCTGAAATTGCTGATCAAGTGTTAGATTAACTAAATTATGCTCCACTCTCAATTAGTAAAAACAAAAGTAACTTTGCTAAGAAAACATCGCAGGATATTAAACAAAAAGAAAAATCCCTACATCTGCAAAAGCCACTTGTAATGGTTTGTCATATGCCAGGGCATCACACAGAAAAGAGATTTCTACTGACTCATCCTCAGAGAAATCAAGGGGAGTCTGTTATTCCCCACCTAAAATCCCAATAAGTGATTCAGAAGGATTTAAAGACTGTTGGGCTTATAGAAAAATCACAAATAACTGCGAACTCAGGAGAAAACTTAACCAGAGATTTATGTGTTGTATCAACAATAATGGAAAACTCAAGAGAGACTAAGGGTTCAAGACATGAACCTATTATGTGTGTGCTGTGTAGAGTGTGGAATGTGGGAAGCTTAGGGCTACCATATTTCTGTCCAGGTTTTCCCAGACAAAATGAAATGCAGTGAGACTAATGTGTCTGGGATGCGTCCTTGATTTATACATGTGCAGTAAGTCCAGAGCAAACGGGATTTACTATGCTCACACTGATCACCTCTTCAGAACGCAGGCATTAGGTCCTAGGCAGCCCAAATGCATGGGGTCCATTGCTCATATTCTGTAGAGTCTGTATGACCACATGCAATAGATACATTTGTGAATGGCTTTGACCAGCTTATGCCTAAACAGGCATGCCAAGACATCAGTTGTTCCTGGACAAGTTATCCAGGTGGAAAAAGAGGATATCCCTAGGAAAAGTCAGATGCAATCCTAGGTAAATGGTCCAGGTACAAATTTTATTTGTCACACTTAATGTTAATATTATCATAAAAACATCTGAAGATATAATTTGTATTTGGTAAAAATGAAGGACCCGAATCCATAACAATTTGAAATGGAGAAGTTTGTTTAATTTCCCTAAGTGCTCTGTAGACGGAGATTGGAATATATCATTGTCCACTCCTGTCTAAAGAGGAGAGAAAATAAGTGTGCAGGTTCAAGTGGCAGAGATACCCCTTGAAACATTAAAAACATCCTAAATCATATTCCTTCCAGCTGAAGAGATGTGTTTGATTCATGTAGACTATAAACCTTGAACTTAAATATAGATTTGAAGGTTTTTAAACACTTTTGGACATGTACTCCAATGCCCACCTCCTGAAGCTCTGTCTGATGTCATTGTGCCACGTCCCAAGTTCTGCTGATGTTTCTTGACCGCCAGTTACACATACACGTTAAGACAAAAGTCTGGTTTTATTTGGCAATGCACTTTGGCCAACATCAAGCTACAGAGCAGACAGCCACTCCATGGTCAACTCAAGCATTATTTGTCTGAGTAGCCTAACTCAAAGCACACCCATGAAGTCATCTTCCTTTCAAAACAGCATGAAAATAATGTTTAACAAATTTTCTAAATTCCAAGGATAGGTTTAGAAAATCCCAAGCCCAGAAGTAGTATCTTGTAACTTTTGTGTCCAGTGCAGTATGCTCTAGCCTGAACAAGCAGCCAGGGAGCAAACACGCTGTGCGTCTCTGAAGGATATCCTTGGTCTGAGATCTCCCTAAAGCAACTCTTCTGTTACACACTACCATAATTTTTTATAACCTGCCTCTGCTGCAGTCAAGAGGCCTGTCCAGACCAACTTCCTTCTCCAGGAGACCACAAATTCCACCCAGCAGATGTCAGCAGCAAACCTGGAACACTTTTCCATGATATATTTCTTTCTAGGTCATTTACTGATTTAATTTCACCAAAAGTAGAAGGCATAAAGTGATCTACATATCACTGTAGAAGAAAATGGCTGTATTTATAAAGTAAAGAATCAGTCCTCTGCAAGGGTGATTATGTGAAAGACCTTTTGTCTCTGCTTTTCTGGCTTCCACCTTTTAACTCTCAAGCCAGAAGATGCTATTTAAAATTACTGTTTCAGTGTATAGCTTTTTTATGTCTTCGTTCTTAGATCTGCGGATACCTTTGATGGCTGCGCTTTGGTAGGATTTCCTGCTGGAGCTTAGCTCTGAAACACAGCAATTTTGTAGTAGCCAGTGTCGTATCACAGGACAGCTGTGTGGCACCGCGGTCCCATCGCGATGAGGTTACGGTGGACGCCGTGGGTCAGAGCCCCCCGGTTTGTTGCCGCCGGGTTTCTCTGACACCCATCGCTGGGCAGAGCTTCAGGCCAGCCCAGGGAGTGACAAATCAACCCAACAGCAGCGCTGTGCATCAGTAAGAAAAATTGGTGCCATTTGCTCGTGCAGAAGGGGTAGCGTTTGTTCAGTGCCCTTAACTTCAAAGACTTTTGGTAGCTCATTTTGCAAAAAGATTCTCCTTCCAAATTTTAATCTGTAATTAGCGGTTGTAACTCTTCTCTTGTAAACTTATAATTTAAATGCAAGAGACTTTAAAACTGTCTGGACAAATTAGATACGTGCTTGGAATCCTGGCGCATCTCCAAGACAAGCAGTGTCTGTTATTATCAGCAGTGCTAATGTTAGCAGAATAATGAGGAAGCTTTACAAATCAGCGTGACAAATTAAAAAGAGGAAAAACAAAAATCTCCGAAGGCAAGGAATTTTTAGAACTCATTTAAATTTAATCTTCATGGCTGGATTTACTTCCATAAACATACGTTTGTTGTAATTAGCTACTGAGACTGGGGCTTAATGAGTTTAATAAATATTTCAGACTGTTAAGAGATGGAAGTGGCACTGTGATGACTGGAGTTTTTTTGCAGTTCAATGAAATATAAATGAAGAGTAGATATTAATAATTAAAAGAGAACTGGGATGCCAAAATCACCCATTTCCTAAAGGTGGTATCCAACTCTCTTTAGGGCAAGAAAACGTTTTTAGGAGCTGAGCATGGACCATAAGCTTCTAAACACTTGTCCAGCACAAGAACAGCAGATCAGGCAAGTGGGGATCTCCTTCCAGGAGACCCAGCTGCTGGGCACATGCAGCTCGTGGATTTTCCATGCCCAGTTCATTGAGGAGCGCACTGGAGCGGTCATCAGTTGTTTCAAACATACATAAAAATAAAAACTTTGAATTTTTTGCAACTGACTGACTCTTCCCACAGCAGTGACAATTTTCTCTTTTAGATCCTCTCTCTCTTTGGAGAAAACAAATTGAATGCTGCTTGTTGTGAAGTCTCTAGTGCATATGCTGCCTGCGCATTCCTGTGGCTAGAGATACTCCCTAAAACAGCCAAGGAAAATTCTCTTCCATAATCTTGGAGCAAGCACAAAACCAGACCTCGCAGCTTGATGTGAAGTGTTTGCCCCAGCTCTCAAGAAACTCATGATTTCTGTGGTGTGGAAGATAATCTATGGATATACTAGTCCATTCTGTATAATAATTCACTACTTGAAAGGAAACAGAACCATGCATTTATCAGATAACTATAATGTCATGAAAGGCTAAAAGATAAATGAATAAGATTAATTTAAACGACAGAGATAGAAATTTAAGTATTTAAATGGGAATGTAGAAACACTTTCTACATACCATAAATACATTAAAAATCCTAAAACAGAAGAACACACTATCAGTGGAGAACTGAACTCCCATCTGTTCTCAACTATACAACACTGCAGTATTTGAACACAGCCTATCATTCAGTAACAAGGTGTAACCTGGTAAGCGGACGGCATGTTGAAAGGAGGCTTTGGAGAACTACCCCTTACTTTGATTACAGCCAAATATTAATGTTGCTTCTGTAATGGGGGGAGTTAAGTGTAGTGCTAAAGGACACTTGTGAGATTTGTCCCTTTCTTCCTCTCTGGCTCTTCAAATTAAAATATAAAATCAGCCCGATTCACAGATCACACAAAACAGGCACACAGTCTAAACATATCAGTAGCTGCTTGGGTTTGTTTGTTTGTTCCTCATTTCACTCCATATTTCTTTTTGGTCGGGTGGTCTGCAAATGGAGCACTGTCAAACTTGTTCTCCTGGTTTGACTCATGCTTCATTTCTTACGCAGATGCAGAAGGAGGGAAAGGGGAATTTCTACATGGGTTCAGCATGCCCTAAATTATCTGTATTCTATTTGATTCAGACAGGCGCTTCCACTGGTTAAAATATTTTGCAAAGTACATATGTCTCAAGGAATATATCAACATGTT
Organism: Tinamus guttatus; assembly: GCF_059628265.1. Taxonomy (NCBI): domain Eukaryota; kingdom Metazoa; phylum Chordata; class Aves; order Tinamiformes; family Tinamidae; genus Tinamus; species Tinamus guttatus. The sequence continues at coordinate 2,603,679 of NW_028288923.1, forward strand.
AACTATTCATGTACCAACCACAGAATCAGCTTATCTCAAGCTGTTCATAGAGACCAGAAATATAATGAATGATGAAATTAGGCATCAGCTGTCATCACTTTGCAATACTCTCACCCCATATATTCTCATAACTTCACGTGGTTATGTCACTCTTTAATGATTGTACAAGCTGTGTGTTATGAGTTGCAAAGATTTAAGATTGCTGAAAAAAAAACTTTTTTTTTTCTTTTTTCCTTACGAATTTGACAAGTTTCTCACCCTCCTATCAACAAAGGGTTCAGTAGTTGCAAGTTTCTAAAAACAAAATATTTCGGTCATTACTTCTCCAGAATATGAGCAGGGTTCAAATAATATAAATTGATTAAAAAGAAATGATAACTGGAAAAAAAAAGAAAGCTAAACAGAAAAATGCTTGACATTTACAAATAAATCTTCAAAATCAAACGCCATGAAAATATATTCTCATGGACTCAAGTGGAAAAATGTGATCTCAAACCAAATGTTTATTTTTCAAACAAAGGAAGAAGTAACCAGTCCATTTTATTCCAATGTCTTCATTGTGGTCTAATTAATCAAGTCAAAAAAAAAAGGTAGCAATTTGCCAAACACATAAAAGAGATGTCTGACGCTGATGAATAAATAAACAACTCCTCAAACAGCCTGAATTGTTTCTAAAGAAAAGAATTTTTAAGGGCTTTTGAGCTTTCTGAACTTCTTCCCATAAGTCGTTTTCAGAAGATCAAACATAAATTTTACCCTTTATCAATCATATTACACACAAGATTTGGGATTGTCTTTGAAATTCTCTTCACTTGAATTTCTGCAGCTACCTAAAAAGAAGATCTCATCAGCATTTTTTTGTTCTAGGAAAGGCCCTATATATGAATAGTTGCACTAAAATGTATATGACTACACAGATGAACCCAGATGCAGGTGTTTGATATGCCATTTATAACCTGATGAACTCAACCAAGTCACTCCTAAATGACTTCTAAAAAGCCAATCCCGATACTTTCATGAAGCACCTTCACTGTAAGAATTCAAGGAGTTTGATAAATGCTTGTTTTTGCCATGTTCCTAGTAGCTTGCCAGAGGCAGCCTTAGGTGCCTGGTGGCAATTTACTCACATTGTTTTACACCTAATGATAACAGTTATTTCCAATGAATCCATTCTATCTTTGTATTCAGGCCATCATTGAATTAAACTGCTATATCACATACGTGTGGTTCAGAAGATCTCTGAACAGGTTTCTAGAGCTGAAAACTAAATACTAAATACGCTTGAGTCAGTAATGAATGTCACTAACTAAGGAAGCAAACGTAAAATCCCGTTATTTTGCTAAATGGTGGAAGTTTTTATATTATTCACTCCAGTCAAACACACCCAGAGAAACCACAATACACATGAGCAAATTGGACTTTGTACGTGAGAAAACCAAGGGGAATGGGCAAGCAAAACTTCCCGAGCAGAGCAGCCATGTGTTCCTGCTCAGAGCCCGGCTCTCTGCGTGAACCACCGCACCGGGGATTTCAACCACGGCCTCCTGTGCCCCATCCACAAGGTTTTAAGGCTCGTTACGCTGCTCACATGCCCCACGTGTGGTCTCTCGGCCCAGCCACACTGCGGATCGCTGGTGCCGCAAGCGCCTCCTCCCCGCGCGGCACCTCCGGCCAGGCGGCCAGAGCGGGGATTTCCCCCTGGGAATGTGCTCGTGCGGAGCCTCTGCACCGGAGAGCGTCTCACCTGCCGCCAACCCGGCCGTGCCAAGAGCAGGACACGTCCCCGAGCACCTGCCGCGACCGTGTTCGACCGGAGAAGGGCGCAAAGCGCCTTTCGAGCTCCAACTTCAGCCTCCACACACAGGTCACAGCTCTAAGTTTTTGTTTTTAATAACCAAAATCATATGGAACTTTGCATGCTTTCAGTTAAAAGCACTTCTAATGCCAAAAAAGAAAAAAAAAGACTTTCGACAGGAACTGCCAGTCAACTTGAAGGAATAAAGCATTAAGAGGATATAGAGGTTTATCCAGGGACTTGTGCAGATAGAGTTTCAGTAGACAGTAGCTTCTTTTGAAATATTTATATGGCCCTCAATGTTGAAGTAGTAGTAAAGTTATTTGTACTATACAATAATAATAAATTTCTGATAAGATACCTCTCATCTGTCAGGCTTTCTTAGACATGTCAACGCAATGAGTTTTCCTAGTAATAAATTATCTCCCTTATATAGAGATTCAGACTTAAGATTATTCATGTTTTATGCCTTGTTTAAGTTTCCTAACAATTGTGAAAATCATGTTTTTAACAATAAACTGAGAATTCATTATATTTCCAGCCTGGCAGATGATCCTTTAGTAATACCAATTAATGCTACACAAATTCCCTGTATGACTACACTATTACTATGTATATATACCCAGAAGATAGACCTTTCTCTGAAGACATGGCACAGAACAGCTCTCAACAGCAAACAGTTGGCTGAAATCCGATTGCTTAAATAATTAGCTGTTCATCTCAGCATGCGACAATCTTTTAAGGCTGTGAAAACATGATTAATTTCTTAAATCAAAAATCCTCACTAAATTCCCAGGCTATTTGGCAACATTAGGTTTTGCATGGAAGGTTTTGAAAAAAAAGGCTTTGGGGATAAAAAAAAAAAAAAGCTTTTGAAAATTGGCTTCCTATCCAGCCAGCTGACACAGTCGGAAATACACCTGCCCACAAAGGATTTTTAAAAGGCACCGGACACAAGGAGTGGATCTACAGCTGCAACATGCAAGTCTACAGAACAGCTCAGCATTATCTTTTCCTGAAGTTCTTACCATGACAGAGAGTTGTCCTTAACCAGCATAGAAATAAAAACTCCCTCATAAGGAAACTGCTATCAGTGTTACATCATTCCCTTCACCCAGGTTACAGTCTTTTTTCACTTTTACTCATTTTTAAAGGTCATTAATCCTTTACTAAATTACGAGTGACCATGGTCTGGAATCAGTGCATATCACCCCAAAGAAAGAAAACACGCTTCACTATTCTTGCTGTTACAGCTGTGGAGCTTCACCAAGGAACAAATCTTCATCTGACAAGGGTCTGCAGATCTATGAGTACTTTTGCTTATGAAGTGAAAACGTCTGCTTTAATCAAGATGGTTATATATTTTTCTCTCTGCTGCCCACTAAAGTGTGAAGTGCCTCCGTTACAATCCATTCAGAAGGACACTTCCTATCAAAAGAAAAGAGCAGCATATTTTCTGAAACTATTTATTTAAAGAACATCTGCTTGAGTTTTCAGAACATTGCTGTAGGATATGGTTACATTAAACTTTAAGACAAAAACGTCTGCTTTTACTGTGTTCCATATCTTAGTTACTAAGTCAAATTTATAGGACCACTTATGTAGGCTGAAAGTTTTCCTAATAAATCATTAGAAGATATTTAGGCCTCTCTCTCAGTTTGTGGTCTTTGTTTGTTTTCCAGTAACCACAAAACATCTGAATTAAATTAGCTAGCAAATTTGATTACTTGTATTGCAGAAGTTGTACATCTTCAAGATATGTGGATGTCACTGCTACATCAGCAATCTAGTGTTCTGACTGCATTTAAATCACTAGGTTCCTCTTGCACTGCATTACCACTAGATAGGTGTTAAAGCATATACAAGCAGTATTATATGGGTTCCATTTTTTTAAAGCTGGCTACATACAGTTCCAAAAATATTATTTCTTGAGTAACATCACTTCCCCAACTTCACTGTTTTTAGCAGTGACCAGCTGTCCCCACAGCTGGCGAAGCAGAAAATAAGCAGGAATCTCGCTTAGTGCTATAGACTGCAGGGTTTGGAGGAGGAAGGGTTCGGAAAGAGAGTTTGTAACGACACCTTGGCAAATATTTTGGTCAGAACTATTTCCTCATTGACACTATGTGGTGGGTGGAATGTTATTCTACCAATTCCAACAACTTCCCATATAAAACAGAAGCAATGAAGTTCCCTGCCTTACCCAAGGACAGTACAAAAGCTTTTAATTTTCTTTTTTAATATAGCAAACCTCTATCTTTAGATTTGTTTTTGTTGCCTAGAAGTGAGCCCTAATTGTACGGAAAGCTCTTCTCCTCCTCCCACAAAAGACACCAGCATTTACAGCAGGTTACGTCATGGGAGGACAAGGGCAACCCAGGAAATGCGTTTGCTAGAATCTCAGGGGTGTCTTTCCACATCACCATTCTTCAACACTTGGAGTGCAACTGCCAATTAAAATAGATATTAAATTAACCAAAGTTCTGACATAAGGAGATTAATTGGAATTTCATATAGGGAGCTGGCGGAGTTACTCCATGTCAATAACTAATCGCCTCCGCAGTCCCCCATGGACACGCATTGTCCCATCAGGCAGGCAAGAATCCCCCTGTTCAAACGGGGGAGTTAAATGTTTAGATTTTTGGGGTGAGTGACAGAGAGACAGAGAAAAGGAAAACGAGCAGTCTTTCAGCAAACAGTTTGATATAACCTAATAGGAGCAAAGAGGCTTTTTCTGCTCTGCATTGCCCCCCAGCCCATACTGGCAGACAGGCTGGCTTTCATGCACTCCGTTTCTGTCACTCTTCAAGCTACATTCCTCATTTCCTTGCTTTAGGCACCATGTGCAGTTTGCGTATTCCTCCAGGACACCAAACATCCCTGGGAAAACAACAGCAGAAACCAAACATACACAATATGCAGCCCATTCTCACACAGCAGAAGCCTCCGTCAGAATATCTAGACAATAAAAGCTTTAAATCAAAAATATTGTCTCCAGGCAGAACTGTGTTCTCCTGCTCCCCTAGAGCATTTTTCTCTTGTTTCTGGCTTTGTCTTTTGCCAGTGGGTGCCCTGCACCCCTGATGTCTGAGGTAAAGAAATCTATAATGATGTCTCTTTCTCCATTAAAACGTCCCTGCAAATGACAAGAGATAAATTCACAGGATATTTAAAAGCCTCCACGGATGTAAAGTTGGAAATGAACCGGAGCTGTTCTGCTGCCACAGTGGGAGCGTGGCACGGTGTCCGCGATCCCCGGGAACGCGCACGGTGTCCGCGATCCCCCCGGCGCTCCCCGCGGCTCCGCAGAGCCCGCGCGCGGCCGCTTTCCCACACACATCTGCCAGCTGTTTCATCTTACACATCACTCGCAGGGCCTGCAGGATAAGGGAATGTTTCTACACAGGAAGAAGGTAAAAGAAAGCAGCCTAGCGCCCTGCTTTAACCTATCTCCATTTGCAAGCAGTTCCAGAGGTGAACTGCTTAGCAGAAAATACATCATTCAGCACGTCTGCATCTCAGGGGTTTGGTATTTCCAAGAGTTTAGCAATATTCCGCTCTGAGAGGCACAATCCTTGCATTTTACAGGCATTCGGTTTTGTTGCTATTGCTGGTATTACACCAGCGCGCTGCAGGCCGGGCCCTCCTGGCTCTCAGGGCGATGCTGCTGTGGCCGAGCTGGGAGGATTTCAGGATGGCACCAGCCCGTGCCAGGAGGAGTGCACAGATGAGCATTGTTTAACATGCAGGGCATGCGTGATTTTGCTTTTCTGTTTTATGGCAAAAGATTTTACAGACTAGCCTTTGACAGACGAGATACTAATGTGGGGCAAAACAAGTCAGGGGAAAAGGAGAAATAAAAACCTTTAGTAATTCTTGCTTGTGTCGCTGCAGCTAACACAGCTATGAGCAGAGGTGGCCTGCATGAGCAGGCAGCCTGCAGCGGGGCTGTGTCACCCCCTGAAGCCCTGCACGAGGGCCAAGCACAGACAGAGCCGCGTTTCGCCTGGTCGTGCACGTGGTCCGGCCAAAGCAGCAGCCCCACAGAGGAACCGAGCCGGGCTGCTGCAGACGTGGCTCTGTTTTCATGTCCCATCTGAGCTTGAGGGGATTGCTCTGTCAGACTGCTACGGAGTTCATAAGAGGCTCCGAAGCCCACCAACATTGGAGCTTTTGTTTTCTAACTTGCACCAGGTTTCCCTGCAGCTCCTCAACTTGTTATGGACTTGTACTTTGTTGTTTTGGTTGGTCAGGAAAAGCACGACAGGATTTCACAGGGAAACTTAAGAAGCTCTCAAGAATCTTTGGTTTCAAAGCTATTAGTAGGACAGTTCTCTTGAATTTTTGGGTGGCTCCAGGCTCAGAGCCCTCCTGTAGCAGGCACCCTATGGTACATTACTGGCTGCTTCCAGTGAACTAGTAGGAGGTGATTTGTTTTTTTAATACGATACAAATACAGTTTTTATTAAAGAAAATATCACTGTGGAAAGGGGTACTGTCTTGTGATGGTTATGGAAAAGATCTTTAACCCATTCAATGCCACTACAATGTGCTGAACAATGAATGAGCATCTTCGACCACTATTAATTAATTTGTACTTTTAGGTTTGTACGGAAAAGGAGAAATCTTTGTAATAGACATATGAGACACATTTTTCTTGGAGATTTTCTCACATACTTTTTGTATCCATACATCAACTATTCTGTTATATTTAGATTATAAACGCTTTGGTCAAGGACTATCCTTTATGATAGGTTTGCACAGTGCCTAATGTAACAAGCTCCTACCTTTAAGGAGTTCCACAGTGCAAATTAATGATGGCAAATCTCCCAAAACTTACAAACAAAAGGACATTAAGTTTGCAGAGAGGATTAAGCAGCCAGGAGGTACCGGAATTAACTTTTCCTCTTGATTGCCTATACAGTCTTAATTTGGCCTGCACATGTACATGTAAGGATACATACTCTAATTCATGCTCTATTTATACAGCCATACGCCTTGTGCAGGAACAGGCAATGCTCTCCACTTCTAGTGACTATCTCATTTTTTCCCCTACTTCACTTCTTAGCCTCCTACTCCTTCCCTGCTGCATTTCAGCCAAATTTATGAGTCTTTCATAATTGGCAAATGTGCCATCCCATTTTGCTTGCTTGGTTTGAGAAGCACATGGCTTGACTTTTTAAACCAGTTTTACAATGTACAGCACATTTCCAGTTAGAACAGATGTCAGTGCAACAGACAGATCTTCCCACATCTGCAAACCAGAAATAGTAGCTTAGAAGTCCCAAGCTGATACCCAGAAAACACGGAACACAGCATTGCCACCTCCAGCATCTTGGTTGAAACCAGTTGCTGGTCCCGCATGGGAGCTGTCTGCCAGACACTCGGAGCCCAGCTCACTAGACGAGCACTGAACTGTCTGCTCCTCGAATCCCCGGCTCCGGAGCCGTGACACATCTCCGCAGAGGTCTCTCTCAGCTGTCAGTCATTTAGCAGCTTCCTCTCAGAGCTAGAAGCCTGTTTTAGTGTGGATAATGGAGCGTTGGAGCCTATGCACAGACTCTGGATTTCTCTCTAGGATGAGAATTTGGCATACGTGTATGGGCTTGTTTAAGGCTGCAAAGAGAGTCACTCTATGATCCTGGCAGGTTTTCCAGTCTGAATAGTTTGGAAGAACAGGACATTAGAGCATGTTGTGTCACATGTCTGTGCTGGGTTCCAGAGACAGACTTTGTAAAAAACTTCACTGCAGCACCCAAGGAGACTAATTTCCCATGAAAAGTCAACCATGCAATCGCAGCAGAGGACAAGGAGCAAAGCAGCGCAGCCACAAGCTACCTGCACTGCCTATGGCTGTGACAGTAACACATACTGGCCAACCCGGGCTTATGCTCTGTGCTCATGATGTCAGGAGAAAGATTCACTCTTCCCTCCAGGCGATAAACACATTTTCTCCTGAAGCGCCTGCAATAATTAAAGAGAAAATAGTGTTCTACTGCAAAAAATCCCATGTTACTTCCATTAATTTACAAGTACAAATCCTAAAGCGAGACAAACCACGGGTGTTTCTGTGATCAGATATAAACAAGATATAAACCTGTTAAGAAATGATCTCATGGGCATGGTGTCTTGGGAAGGCAGGTACCAATTTCTACGCTGTTCTAAAGGCTGCTGTGAAGTTACAGTAGGCACCAGTGCTGAGAAAGAGCAGCCTGAGGCTTGGCAGGGCAGGGCTGGGCTGCCAGGGCCCTGCTCTGCGGGGCCACCGGAGCGTCGGTGTCACGAAACGCCGGCGCGTCCCTGCGCTCAGCTGAAGCCGCTCAGCAGAGCGGTGTGGGCAGCACGGAAAGGAACAGGGCGGGCACTTCCCTTCCCAGGGGCCAGGAACAAGGCTTTGCAGCAAACATCGGGAAATGGAAACAGCCCTGCCAATCTGCTTTCAACTTTCTCAAAAAAAAGAAATAAAAAGATACAAAGATACTACAAAGATACACAGCTTCCAAGGCTGTGGTGGCTATAACATCAGAGCTGGCTTGTAGAGGGATGGTAATTCTGGATATGCTTTTCCTGCTAGTGGGGCTATAAGCACAACGCATGACCTCAGAGGTGGCTGAATGCAGTGCCTCTATGGCTGGAAGGATAAGGCCAATGTGATGGTAAGAACTGAGGTGATGCACCCAAAAAACCTGATTGGCACCTGCTGAGGATGTGCCAGGACGTGGCCAGTGACGGTGAGCAGCCTCCAGGATGTCACTGTATGGAAGGGCAGTGCTGCAGCAGTCTGCGGAGCCTGTATGCATTAATCCTCCTTCCATACACAAGGGCCACCAAGTGAATGGATTCTGCACGAGGACTGCATCTCCAACGCACAGTGAGTCTGTTCGCTGGCTGCTTTCACAGGTCGAGAACAGCTTGTTGGGGTGCGTTACAGTGAAGACGACCTCAGATGAGTTAAGGCTGCTTCGAGCACTCCCTGTTGCAGTGACTGCTGGTGAGAATAGCAGCTCAGACTCCCTTCGTGCCTCCCCGTGCTTTCTTTTACACTACGCAGACTATAACTGGCTGAGTAGGAGGGTTAATCTGTTTATGCCCCCAAATACAGAGAGAATGAAAGAGCGGAAGAACTTCAGTTCATTTTGGCACTCCACAGCATTCTGGCATCAGGCAGCCTTCCATACGTAGCTGCTATGCTTAAAATAATACTGGTATAGCAGCACCTCACCAATAAAAAGTGGCAACAACTCTGCCAACCTGAGCTTGAAAAGCCAACATAAGCCAAGCACAGACTACTCGTCCATTCATCCTCTGAGTTCTAACTTCAATATTATGCCTAGTATGAAAATTAGAAAAGTACTGTAATATCTCGCCTTCTTTTAAACACTAACAGAAGACTCCATTCGCACTGTTACAATAGGCTTTTTAAAGGCAGGCATTAATTTCGTGATCTAGTTCAAATGATTTAATACTTAGCAAAGGATCTGAGCCTTTGAAACTGAGAGAAATTGAGCTTCAAGGGCAATGTGACACAGAAACTATGTGACCATGGTAACTGGTGGTACATGCTATAAATAGAGAGCTTATTTTATCAATACGAATCTAAGACTGCGATGTGAAAATGTCTTTATGTAGTAGTAGGAAAAATATAGTTCTTAATATCTCAGTGCGTTCTCTAGTTTTCTCAACTGCTAGCAAATATCTTCCAAGTATTATTATTTTGTATTATTCAGGGATATGAACTTCTACAATGACTGTTACGCTCACAGCAATAAAAACGGGTGGTCCTGAACTCATCTTATTTAGACTTTTCTGATTGATAAAGGTGCTAACAAAGAAATGGACTGCTCCGCTGCCTTGGCTGCTTAAAGCTTGCACTAAAAGAGTATTTCTTGATACTAATCTCAGCAGCCATATGTCTCCTGTCCTATAACACAATGTAACTGTTCAGGCCCTGGAAAATCAGTTGTTTCTTATACAGAGTAATTTAACCATGTTAGCCACATGCCCTCAAGATAATCTCTTGAACAGGATGTGCAACTGATTCCATTTAACAGTACAGCATTCATAAGGAAACATTCAATACTGACCTACTACAGGGGTTGTCATAGCATAATAAAAGAAAGGCATAAATGTATCTCTCTCCTTATAAATATGTAGCTCAGAGTTCATCATGTTTACAGCTATGCAGAATTGTATTAATTTCACAGATCAAGCACATGTTAACCTAAAATTATGCTCTGTCTGTTTTTCATCACTTCGGTACCTGGGCAGGACAAAGGCACAAAGCTTAAAGCTAGCATTTATCTCAAGTAAATGACACCTCTCATTTGTAAATATCTTTCCAGTTTGAGAGAAGGTAAAAACAAAAATCGACTTGCATTTTGGATTTTTTGTTTCTTATTCTTCTTTGCAGAAGGCCTGTTGGGCTGCCTGAGGAGTTTGCAGACAGCATGACAGAATCCCACTTGAAAAAGTTTCTGCTGCAGAAATTGCTGTCCCAGGGGAAGGTTAATATGTCAGGAATTCGTCTGCCATCCCATATGTTTATGTGACAAGTTTGTAAAATGCATCCCTCATGATCAACCCCACAACTGCTGAAGCACGAGATAAGCAAGATCAGTTTAACTGAGAGCAGACCTGACTTGAGGGTCTGTCTCTACTACAACCATTTGTTCTGCTGAGCCTATAGTACCAGGAAAGTCTTCCTATATTGCTCCAAATTAACGACATTCACCACATCCGTATATGCCAGCACACTGCTTTCCAAGGTAGAACTTCAGCAAAACAAATCCTTCAAATAAGGATGGTGCTGTAGGCCCAGTGGCAACAAGCATTTATGGGGAAGTAAATGGGGAAGTTATGGGGATTTATGGAGAAGCTAAACCCGAAGGCCTAATGCAAGTGAGCAACAGCTACCTACTCTGTCACGCACAACTTTGTGTATGTCTGGCACCCAATTAGGGTCTATATAATGTTCTGCTTCCTAAGAACAGAAACAAGATATCAGACCAACTCCCATATAGGCTGGCAAGGGATGGTAGGTAAAGAGTCAGGAGAATGAGGAGATGCCAACACTCACAGTAAACAGAACTTCACAAAAATGCAAATTATGTAGTTGTTTAAGTGAAGGGATTCAGATTGCAATCTCTCTGATGTTAGCCCATGTAAAAAGATATCTGTCAAAGACACGTGGGCAATAAGGGTGGGGATGCACATATGAGTTTTGTCAAGCCATCATTTAATTGACTAAGCAAACTTGAATATGCTGTCTCCTGAAAGCCAATGTAACCACTTTCAGCGAGCTGCCATCAACCTTTTCTTCTTTGCACTCCTATGGCACATTCCCTTGTCTTAGCCTGCCCCACAGAGTTGAGACCCATCAACTCCTCCATCTCGGAACTCCGAAAGCCAGTGAATCGAAACCTGCCACCCTCCCTCAGCAGGCAGGCTTCCTCGCCCACTTAACTTTTTCATCATGAAAATTAGGTTGTTTTCTACAATCCTACAGGCAGCAGGCAAACCAATCACCCGCATCCTGATGAATCCCAGAGCAGAGACGTGTTTCTGTCCACAGCTGTCTGAGATGAACGTGCCTGTAGACCAACTATGGCAGTTAGTGACAAAGGTGTCAACGCACAGCAAGAGCCTTCCCACTGAGCAGCCCAACCTACGGTGCTACCAGAGCAGCGCATCCTCTCCATCACTAGAGCAATTTTGCAACGCTTGAAAATGATAGAGTCCTTACTATTGAAATAAGAATTATTTTTTAGGCTTAGAAACTGAAATGATCTGTGAGGTATATGTATTTTTGTATGTCAAATGCTTTAATACTTATGAGAAAGACTTAGCTGATAAAATATTTTAACTATGTGATCTGCACTTAAACATCTGAACTACCAGCTCCCAGCGCAGTAATTGCCAGGGAATTTTAACTGAGTAGAGGAGAAGATAATGACATGTGGTTAAGCCATTAAGCCAGGATATCAGAAGAAAATTCAGAGTGAGATCTATCAGACAATGAAAATATTGTCCAAAGGAAGTGATAAAAGCCAAATCACTTGAAATATTTAGAGGTGGACTGATTAAAGCTCTACAGAGTATAAATATACTGAATCAACCTCCATGCACAGAGAATGAAATCAGCCTCTATTCAGAGATGTGAAATAAATGATTTAAGCGGTCCTTACAGTTTCTCACTTAAGTGATTCCATAAGATCGTTTGTCTTCACTTTTTTTTTTCTCAGAGAGGAAGAACACATCAAAAAAGGAATTAATCTTCAAGTCTAGATTAGCCTCCCAAAGCTATTGCTGTAGTCCAATATGAAACAGTACATGGAATGGTGTATTAAGGCTGGAAAATGAGTGAAATAAGCTATTCCAGTGTATTACTGTTCTGTTAGATCCAGGACTCCTTATCAAAATGATGAATATAAAATGAAAAACTAAACTGTTCGCAATTTGTAACTCATTTTTACCCAGTTTCAGTTTTTAGTGAAGCATAGTCCATTCCTCCACATGTTGACTTGCAAAACCCCACGCTGCAATATTTGAGGGGTTGTCTATGATGTGTTCTCCCTCAGCTTGTTTAATCAGCTCAACTGAAAGTGTCTTTTTACTTTCTGTTGTTTTTCTACACTTCCCTATACTTTTGAGTCTGGACAATTACAAATTAGGATCTCTGTGTCATAGCACTCAGTCTTATCATAAATCAGCCACTGATGGAAAATGTTGACAAGAGTGATTTATAAGTTTTCACCTCTGAGCCCCATTCAGATGTGCTCTGATTGTTTTGCAATTATTCCTTGGAGGAAATATGTAAGAATATTCGTAAGTGGGGTTCCTGTCTGGGAACAATGAAAATTATAATTGCAGTACAGGAGCTGTTCTTATTTTGCAATTTAACTCTACTGAGGGCTGGCATCCAAATGAAAGTTCTCGAAACAGACATCTGTTAATAAAACATTTACTACTAAGACATGAAAATAAACCACCAGATTGATCAAGCCTTTACAGGACAATCCTTACAGCAAAAAACAAAACAAAACAAAACAAAACAAAAACAAACAAACAAAAAAACAACCCTCCCAAATCTCAGTATTAGCTGAAGATGAACCATTATACAATACATTAAACTTACATCAGTGTTTCCACTATATGGCCATTTTCCAATGGATTTAAATCCTACACAGAAAAAGGGCCAGAATTTGGCACGGTGTGATCAAGTGTGCATCTGTTCAAATAAATGTCTGTTCTTTATGATTTAATTAATAATTATTTATAATTCTAATAAGAGATACAGGTGTAATTACCTATGCCTGTAATTATACCTCTAATTACACCATTCTGACTCTGTGCAGGAACCAGAAGGGCACAAAGAGCCCTCAAGTAGTCCCCAAACTCTCTCCAACACTTTGATTTCTGTTTTCCTAGTCTTAAGGGTTCACGCTTTCATTTTGCTTTCCATGGCTAGAAGAACAAGGAAGTTACATTTAAAACATAAAGCACCAGAAGTCTATTGTAATTCAAAGCACCAGGAGCTGGAGTTACAGAAAAAATCCCAATGTCATAAACGTCAACAGCTCTGTGACTGAGTGAAAATTGTCCGGCATTTCAATTTTCTCCGGTAACTGCCATACACACACACATATATTTATAAATCTACGTATATGTGCATGCAGGAACACACACATATGTACGTATACATAAAAAGAAAATCTGTTTTTTTCTGCAGAGTGGGAAATGCAGACGAGCCTAACATTTCTGGCCGAGGAGCTGAGCATGCTGTTTGAAGAATGGCCACTCAAGAAGCTTTGCTGAAACCGTTTATAGATTCTGGCATACAGTATTTTACTGAACTATAAATTTCCCTTTCCTCCCTTTTATTTATTTATTTTTTGATTGTATTGTATCAGTGTGAAGTCACATGGGTCTGTAAAAGTCATAACTTCTAGCATGGTCGAGTGCGTTAATCAGTGCGGCCATGGAAGATAAACACAGTAATGTGCAACAGGGACACGAGGATACTTTCTCTTGAATTCTAGAGTCTACTAGAAATGCAGTGAAGACATATGGCTCCCACTGCTCTCTGCACATCCATGTGGCAAATCCAGAATTCTAACACTCTCTCTGCTAATGGATGCTTGCTATTTTTTATTCATATAAATCTTACCTTTGATTTACACTTTCAAAACACAAAAGAATGGAATCTATTGCATGAATTACAGACCAATTTTTCATTCCACTCTCAAAGTAGTTATAAATTGCTGTATGACACAGCTTTAAAAGAGGACTTTCTATAGAACTGAATTTCAATCCCCTTAAAAGTTGTTAGCTGTATTCACTGAGGAGTAAGGTGTTACTGAATATGAGAAAGCAGGCGGAGGGGGCCGCAGGACCTGAGCTGTGTAAATATGTGCTGTTCGCAAAAGCAGCGGTGAGCAGCTCGGGTATGATCGAGTATGCTGTCTGCAAAGCACACACAGCATATCCATGGGACACTCAACCAGCAGAAAAGAAAGAAATTCCCTTAATTTACACAGTGAGGGATGTTCTCTCTTGGCGCCCTCTTGAGAAAACTGTTAACTGCCAAACGAAGGAGACTCCCCTTTGGTACGTACTGCAGCAGCAGCGCTGCCACATCTGACCAGGCAGAATCCCACCCCGCCGCGAGCTCCCCGCGCGGGATGAGGGCCGTTACCTGGCTGACCCGCGGCCCTTCGCTGCGGTTGCCAACACTTCATTTTCTGCAGAATTATAACTGTTTCCCACGGCTCTGCAAGGCAAACTCTCCCCAGCAGCCAGCTCACTGCGTGTGTTGCTGGTGATTGCCAGGCTGTCCATTGGCCAAGATCTACCATGTCACCCACCGTAACTGCCAGCCCCTGTGGAAGATCAGGGTCATGAGAAACCTATGCAGAGGAATAGCTGAATTCACGTTTTACAATAGTGTTCAAGAGTTGGCTTTAAAACAGCGGCCAAGTGCAGCTCCAGGAAACCCCTTTAAAAAGCCTCCCCCATTGCAGACAGGTGGCAGCTGCAATGCAAAGGCCCCTTTTTCGGCTGAGAAATAGACCACATGGGAGTTTATATTTAAAAATTGTAAATGTCTTTTTTTCTGCTTTTGTAGATTCTCAAGGAACAGCTGCTTCAGCTGAGCCGCTGTGTTCAAAACTCTCCACATCCTTCTCCTAATAACAGATGCACTATTGAGCACTATGAGAGAGCCTCTCCAGGGAAAGGGGCCTGCTCTTGAGGTGCCAAAACCCACAGATATTAGTAAAAAGACAGATGATTTGTGAATTTCCACAACTGCCTGACTCTGTCTCTCACTGTGTTAATAAAGAGTCCATTACAGGAGAGCTACAGCTTCCCCGTCGCTCGAGTGAATCGCTGGTTTTTGCCCGGCAATGCGGCAGTTCCTGACGCGGGGGGTTCTGACCCGCTGCCTCCGCGGCTCTCGGGACACCCCGTCGGTGCCAGCAGCCCTCGGCCTCCGAGCAGCCCAGAGCCTTTCAGCGTGGCTGCCGACGTGCACGCGGCTCCGCACTGTGAGGGAAGGGACTCCAGACCATGAGTGCTCATCAGCACTAACACGGTTTGCTGCAGCCAGGGCTTCTAGCTTGAGTTATGAACCAGGATGGTCAAAGAGAGGAGTGCGAGTTCAAGGGCTGTACTGCAAGAGTGCACTGAAATTCTTGCCTGCAGAAACCACAGGATTTACTGGGTGGTTGTAAGGAAAACCTGGCAGGCCTTAATATCCTTCTAGCTTCTCTCTCCAAGCAGTGGCAAAAACATTAGATGAACAAGAAAAAAGTTTAGCATGGAAGGCAGAGAGCCACCCACTACCAAGGCTGCTGTCTGCACTGCTGGGTGAAGGATTGCAAGAATGTTTTGAGAGGAGTGAACTAAGGAACTGAACGCTATTAACTGTGTGTATTTTGAAAAATGACACCTACACAGGTAGCAAAGCTCCAGCTAAGAAACAGAAATATCAATGTTCTCTTGCAGAGCAATCAATGAAAAGGCACAAACTTTAATCAGAAAGTGATATTGCTCTTCAGCTATGTAGCAAAAAAAAAGCTTTGTATAGTTTTAATATTGCTTGTCAGACTGCTGGAATTGAACATACTCAGTATTTCTTTAGTGAATTGACTTTCAGAAAACAGCAATCAAAATAATAAAAGGTACTATAAAAGAAAATGGTCTAATATCAGGAAAGGGGTTTGGCAGGGATACATTATATCACTCACTAAAGCTGTTCAAACTCTACAGCAAAACAGTAATGTACATTGATCTTGATCATTAGATTATAGAGGAAGAATCTAAGGAAACAGATGGTGCAGTCTTGGGTAGAGAACAGTGATGATGGTGATGATGATGATGATGATGATGATGATATCCTTCCTTACTGCTTACTTGAAGGAACTGGTTAGGGTCCTGGTCACAAAAGTGCCTAAGTTTGTGTTGTTTCTGGATTGCACATGCATGTGATCTCTTTAGTTTTTCCATTTGGAAACTAGTAAAGTCCAACAACAATAGACGCTGGTAGTGAAGTGTCTGGGAAGTAATTTTAATACCCCATTTTTTCAGCAAATAAAGATAAGAGTTGCACCAAAATATCTGTAAAAGATCAGCAATGGCCCATGAAAGCTAGGAAATTGTGAAAGGCAAATGGGATAAACATAGAGCTTGTTCTAGTGTTTCCATGACTTTCTTAATTCCCCGAATAAAGAAAGAAAAGGTGGAAGCTTCACAACAGTGGAAATTATATTCATCAGTAGACAGGAATTAGGTATTAGGCAAGAATACGAAGATTGTTAAGAGAAAAGCAATATTCATGTCAAAGCTTAGCTGGAAGGCTAATTGATACATATATAAAGAAGCAATCCTAAGGTATGATCACTATGACTATGACCATAAACAGTCTTCAGGTGACCAGCAGGCATCTATCTTCCACCCACACAAGTCTCCCAGTTATGATGGGACATCACAGTTTCTTCAACAACCAATGGTGGTAGGTACAGACAGGTGACTGACCATGTGCCATAGCACCTGCTGTGACACCAAGGGACACAGGTCACGCACTGGGGTGTCAGATAAGAAGTTTGGGGAACTGTCAAATATTTAATGTAGCAGCCCTACTGCTTCTCAGCAGTATGTTTGGAGTACGAGTGGCTACCATGAATTAGACATCTATTTTTAAGCATTTTTGTCACCAGTTCTCTCTGAATGCATCATCCTATTCATTTAATAATACTAAATTATTTACCCTATAATCAATTTATCTATCTTATCAAACTACATAACTGCTTGTTTGATGAATATGCTACCAAAACCACACATTTTTGTTAAGTTCCACACATTTATACTACAAAGTTAATCTGGTGATTTTGACTAAGTTTAATATACATACATTGAGTTTAAATTCTAGCAAAGCAGGAAGTTCACTTAAAACCATCCCAGAATGGAAGATCTGTCTAGATATTGTTCTTGGCTGCCCTGCAGACTTGCAGTGACAATTCTAGTACATAAAGAAATATTAATCCTTTGAACATAATCAGTGTGGATTATAAGTCTTTAAAAACTGAACTAATCAAATAAGATTCATAAGGTTCCAATAAAAATGTTCTACTTTTTCTTAGGGCCATTCTGATCCCTACATACTAATAAGACACAGAGTTGAAGATCTACATTTAGATCTGGCTATTAACATACAGTCAGATACAACAAAGGAGCTGTGTTACAGTAAAGCAGTTACAATGACACTTGCTTCTTATTACATTTTTTAGAAAAAAGAATTCATTGCTGCATAACTTGCAATTATAAAACAAAAGTCTTCTTTTAGAATATTTATGTAGTTGGACTATATTGTTAATATAAGAAAAAGCTATGCTAAGATCAAAACGATAACAAGCTTTACACTTGATATTTTGCATGCAGTGATGAAAAGTTTTGATTTTTAGACAGACACTCTCTTCTCCTCAAGTGATTTTTCTAACTCCATTGGAAGGTCATACCAGCATGGAACGAGTTGGCCTGAGTCAGCACAGATAGTAGCTATATCATTCTTCACACTTTAAAGCCTAACTCATATATTTTTTCAATTACAGAAAAAGAGTTCACAACTGCTTTTTCAACATATTGCATTTCAGCTTTTTAAAATAATCGTTCAGATATATGCCCCTTTGAAAACAAGAGGAGATTCCAGTTCAAAATGAAAAACCCATCATTTCAGTTAATAAAAAACACTTGTTAAAGCAAAGATGAGCCCTGGTGGAAATGTAAGTTTAAAATTATTTGGACTAAATGTATGTGTAATAAAAAACCTCCCAACAGAGAGGATACATTTTTACAACATATTCCTGTCATTTCTTGTTTTCTAGAGTGCAGAAACACTTGTACCACTGTACATGGAGCAGCTCTCGTGACACACTGCTGTATGCAATCATGCTGCAAGCTAGTGCAGCAACACTCAGAGCGGAGAGAACAACACACTTCCAGCCACTAACCTATAACGGTTTTACTTTTAGTGCCATTTTTCTAATGACAAGTATTTGTATTTCTAAGAGGACTAATTCAAATGTGGTTGCAAAAAGCCACAATTACTAATAAGAATAACTGAGTTAATTTCTGAAGGGATTTCTAACAACTTTTGTTCAAATTCAGTGTTATTGTAATAACACACAGTGATTTACTTAAATGTTTATGCTGGCATGCTATCTGCTAACATGCTTTTCCAGGATTTGACTCATGATAGTCATAAAAATTGTTTATTCAGTTCACTTAAGTTTGTTAGGATGTTTGAATTTAAGTGCCAGCTCCTCTATAGTACCTTCAACACTAAAGCTCAGTATTTGCTCTCTTTTTCCTTCTACTTTTTCCTTTCTTATCTTCATTATCCAAATTAAGGCAGCAGTACAACACTATACAAGGCCATTGATGGTTCTTGTCCCAAAGAGTAAGACTACTGTCTTGTTGGAGTGCTAGTGGCTAGGGCTCCCTTCTCAGAGAGAAGAACACTATGAGGACCTATTTTTTCCACTCTAAAAGTGGGGGGAAAGGGAAATTGCCCCTGAAGCAGCAGGAAAGTCCCTCCCAGCTGCTAAGACAGAGATAGCAGCAGGGGACCCCACTTGAGCAGCTGGGAAATATCCATTTGGGTGTGCGAGTTGGCCTTGTGTGACTGTTTGTGGAATCTGTCCATGTGCAGCTTATAAATACCACGCTGACAATTGGAAGCTGTTGCTGTAAAAATTCTTGACAATTGGGAAGCCATGGGAGCCTCCATGGAGATCTCAGGTGAGCTGCCTTGACTTCTGGAAATGTCTGTGCCTCTCCACTGTCCATTAAGGCACCTATGTACATGCTACAGACCTAACTCATACGTGAGGGGATCAGGACCTACGTGTGTCCTCTCTGCGTGCCCAAGTCCCTGCTAGATGCTCACTGGATCAGGGACTAACCTGTACTTGTATACATATACTTGTATATATAGACTTGCATATATAGACTTGTATATATTAAGTAGGTGGGGCAAAGAAATGCTGAGATAGAATAGAAATGAACACTTTAAGGAGTTCTCCAGAGTCAATAATCCAATATAGACTTTTTTGACTTGAATCTTGCCCTGGGAAAAACAGTATCTCTTGGAAGTACACAGTATATACATGGCATATGCTGTAGAGAAGAGGTGAGGTAAGGTATTTCTCATTCATGAAAAGATTAAATGAAGTAGAATCATGCTAGAAAGAAGAGCTTTACTGTGTGGTTTCCCACAGAATACACCCATCAAAAGAGAATTCATGGCTTTGAGGCACTGACTGAATATTGGAGGGCCTGTACGACTCTCAGAAATATGTATTTTGTGTTTGAGTCTTTTGCGAGTTTTTTGTTAAAACCTCTCTTGTTTCCTTACATTCCCATATTGATCCAGTTCCACACTGGTTAGGTGCAGCCCTTTGCTTCTAGAAAGGGAATGAATGACAAGCCAGGTAAGTGTCTCTGCCCTGGTCACTCTAGACTGCTGCAATCTGAAGCAGCTGATTTATTCAAATCCACCTGGCTTTGCAGTTACCTTTGTATGGGTCTGTCTTTCTCCTGCCTTTCAAACAACAGTTTTCAGCTCTTCACTCTGTCTCAGGTCCCATTCTTCCAGTAAGATCTGTCTTTGGCAGTCACTATCTTTTTGTATTAGAAAGTGCTAAACAGTGTACAAAGGTGCTTGACAAAATGATCCTTTGGGGGTCAGGTTCTTATGGAAGTCTTTCTTATAAAAATAGTAGCTGATTAAAGGCCCAATTTATCAGAAAAAGACAGCAAGGATGTGCAGTTGTATGAAATTTCCTAAGCTACTTACAAATGGTGTAGGAATCTGTATTCACCTGTCAGAGTAGCACCAGGGTTAAGATGATGAATGTAGACATTTAAGGGAAATCTATCTGTGCCTAGGCAACTTTATTATCTAAATAGCTGATCTTTTGACTGTGTCTTTATAACATACAATTTGTTGGTGAACTGCACTTCTTGCTGTAAAAGCTGTTCTGGCTTCAGTCCCGTAGTCAAAAACCACTAACAATTTACCTAATAAAATGCTTTTTTTTCTCACAGTGCCCCTTAATTCCCAAGTTACACTCTAGATAGGAGTAAAATTAGCCTCATCTTTACTCAGATCATCTTAAATAAAAATACAGTAATCAATTCTTTTGTGAGTCCCAATCCACTGGCTTAAAAGAAAAGGACTGTTTTACATTTAAATACTTCAGATTTATAGACATACTGAAAACACATTTCAGAGATTTATTGCTGTTTTTTTTCTTGCTGGACTTATAAAGATGGGTCTGTATTGCCGACACCACAAAGTTGTAAACACTCTGGATAAAAAATAAAGTGTAACCCCCATCAAGAATGACTTTCAAGCCACAAGACCAATGAAATGGCCTTGGGTGTTGCAATGTTAAAAGCATTCTTGTTTGTAGACGGCTAAACTTGTTTTAACAAGGACTTGAAGTGGACTTCTTGAAGTTTATTGTATAACATGCATACAGTTATGCAGTGCTGTGCTCACATTCTCTGTGAAGATTATGTGGCAATATTTTGAAGACGGTAATGTGGACAAATAATTACATTTTATACCACTGCTTCCTTTCCTATTGCTTTTACTTTTCATTAACATTTTAATCTCCCTTTATTCTTTCTTCATGTCCTCCTTCACCCCCTCTTTTCCACCTTAAAGAACGTCCTGGAGATTCTTTCCCCTCTTTTACGCCAACTTGGAACCTGTGCCTGACCAAGAGACCGGGAACGCGCTCTGACCGTGACACAATCGCGTGCCTGTGCCGTGTCCCACGGCGATCAGCACAGACAAAGGCTCTGCGCCGCTTCAGAACGGGGCTGCACTGCACCCTGAAAACCAGGAATGGGTATGTACTTCCCCACAGGTTATAAAGTATGACTTTCTGCTTTATTAATATGAGAAAGATTAGTGAACATGCAAATGCCTGAGGCAATGTGTGTAAAGATGAAAAGAGGTAGGAAAAGAAAGGAAAAAAAAAAGAGAGAAAGAAAGAAGAAATTAATCTTTTTAGGGGAAGAAAGTTGATCAGTGAACAAACCTTTATTGTCAGGGGGATAATTCTAGGAGAAATAGGTTCCAAAGAAGCGACAATGGCAATAAATGTCCCAGTATCACTCATATCAATGGAGATACCTCACAAAGGCCGGGCTTGAAGAATGTTTGACCAATTTCTTCAGTACTATAAATACTAGAATTTGTTTCCTTTATGAAGCTATGCTTTGTTTTTTCTTTGATATGGTACTGAGGCAGCTAGAACTCACTTTTTTCAAGAGTAACTCTTAGTTCCTCCACTAAAATCTTGCCAGCTCTTTCACTTCCTTAGGAACCACCGCTGCCCAGAGCTTTGATTTTCTCCTCAGTCCACTATAGCATGAGACACAGCACGCTGTGCACTGCTGATCCTCTGCTCCTTCCATGCACACATCGTTTCTATTTGAAAGGTTTATCTTGTATATTATTCCCGAACTTAACCTGAAAGAGTTGAGTCCTGATTATGCATAGCAACATTTTGTTGCACATGCCAAGAAAACAGGAAAGAAAATTATGTCCAAAGACTGGAGTTAGCTTTATAGAGATCCAGCTGGTGGGAGAAGAGCCTTTACTTCTGCTCCTGTAGCTTGACCAGGAGAGAGAAGTAAACATCATCACCTGTCCCAGCTTCCTTTAAAGAGAAGACCGCCAGTTTGGGTGCCCTGCTTCATAGAGTTGCCTACCACTGCCATTCGGATTGATAGAGTTCAGCTTTTTTCTTCCTTGTAATGAACAGCTTTTCCGGCAAAGCATGGTCTCATGTTCTGTGTGCAGGAGTGAGCCTATCCTCATAATTCAACAATCTCATTTGAAGATTTATGTAAGCAAATGGCATCTGCTACGTGTCAAGCAAAAATATGAGCCATCCAGCACTTTAATTTAAAGATGATGCCTTCTGCAGTGTAATACTAAGTAATGTCATGTGTCTGACATACCCATTAGAGCATGTGAGACACACCCTGCAGCATGTTTTAAATTAAGTCATCCTTATGGAGAAAAAAAATCTTCCCTTGCTTGTGAGACTTTTTATTATTATTAAGGAATTTCCTGGGCTAGCCTTTTCTTTAACCAAGGAGCCTTCTCCTCTGCCTGTTCCTGGCAATCTGACTGTAACTCCTCTCTGCCTGTATATCAATAGCAAGCCAAGATCTTACAAGACTGGATGAGATGGAGAAAGACTTCAAAGTTTCTGCACCTTTTCTGGCTCCATAGCACTAAATCACTTTGTTGCAGCCTTCCTAATATAGACATCAGTAACAAGGATTAAAATGAAGGTGCAGGACAATAGAGGATAGGGCTAGTATTATCACTTACTTTATCCTATCTAGCTAAGGGAGTCTTTGGGAGTCTTTTAAGACGAGGGTTCTATTCAGTTTTTACAACTACTGGTTTAACAGAGATTCCCTCTTGCCTTTTCTAGGTTACTTGGGAATACAGAGCGTCTCCAGGAATGTCAGCTGAAGCCATTGATCTGCTTGATTTTCAGGGAAGGCAAAGGAGCATAAGGAAACGCTGGGGAGGAAGTGGTAGCCATTGAGTGTTAAATTTAGTCTACCTCTCAAGACCTCTTAGAATGTAACTCCTCAGCTATTTGCTTACCTCCTCAAAGTGCTGCACAACACAGGTACCATTGTTCCCGTAATCTGCAGGATAAAACTGTTTGAAAACTTCAAAAAGAACACGGATTTAAAACAACAGTGAAAAAGCTCTCAATGTCAGTGCACTTTGGGCAAAGAGACACGTTGATGCAGGGCTATTATCACAAAGGTACTTCCTCTGCCTTTTTTACAATGCATTCCTGTGATATATAGAATTATTCATGCAACTGACTCCAGTATAGGGCGCTAGTAGGTTGAATATTACTCTTTTACTTTGATCTTCACATATTGTTCTTTGTAATCATAAATGCAAATGCACCTGCAGAAGTACAGGGGCAGTAAGATCCTCTGGACTAGTTTGTGACCCCCTGGATTTGACTGCAGAGCAGCTCTCCTGTGATCAAAGTTCGGTGCAGCTAACGTAAGCAGCTCGCTTAACCAAGACTCTGCTTTTGCTACTGTTTGGAAACCAGTTATTTATGCAGGAGAAACCAATAGTGTCATGTTGACTTTTCTGTCCCTGTCAGGGAAATAATTAATAGGACAAAAGGAAATGGCCTCAAGTTGCACCAGGGGAGGTTCAGGTTAGACATTAGGAAGAATTTCTACACAGGAAGAGCGGTGAAGCCTTGGAACAGGCTGCCCAGGGAAGTGGTGGAGTCCCCGTCCCTGGCAGTGTTGAAGAACCGTGTAGAGGAGGCACTCAGGGACACGGGTTAGCAGGCAGAGGGGTGGAGGGTTTACACTTGGACTCGATGATCTTTTCTAACCATAACGATTCCGTGATTCTGTGATATATTACAAACTAGACTTAAATTAGACCCCTGGTCTGAGGACGGACTATATAAACAGGCCCATGTAGAAAACAGAGTTTCCTTTTCTCAAACTTTGTTTTGCAAACTTCTGCATGCCTGTGGAGCGCAGTTCCTTCCAGTTTGGAGGACCTAACTTTGTAGAAAAGTGAGGAACTTTGTTTATATCTCAAAGTTTTATTATACTGGAATGGATTAAAAATATTTCTGTGTTTTGAGAATTAAACCACCGCTATTGTTCTGCCATTACTGCCTAATTGCTGATAATAAATGGAGCTGGTCACTGGGGACTGAAGCTTTTACAGGCACACACCAAGCAGTGCTATTAGAATATCCTTCCCATTGGGCCATATTAGTATGACATTGCTGAACCATAAAAAGATCAGCAGTAACAGAGCATGAGAATCAGAAATATGACTCTGCAACTGATTAACCAGAAAGAGAATTGCTTTGAGAATTTGGTTTTAACAAAATGGATCCGTATCTTGGTATGGTATGTCTCATAAATCTCTGTGTTAAGAGAGGGTTTTTTTATTTCCCTCACTCTTCCCTTTCTGTGTTTCATAGAAGAGTGGGAACAGCATGATGAGTTCTCTGGGGCTCTGAGTCCCAACGGATGAAGATTCCCTTATTGAAGATCCTCTGCCTCTGCCTCACCTCTCAGAGTAGCGGCCAACTAGAAAAATTTTCTTCATTTCTTTATTGAAAAAAAAACAAAAAACAGATAGTCTACATAAGCATTTTTCCAATGAGTTGGGTGTTTTTTATTCTGTGTAATAATATTATAAACCAGAGTCATTATCCTTCTTTTTTCTCAGATTTTTTTTTATTATAATTTCTACGGTAATCTCATGATCTGGGACTGGCTGTCCCACTGCTTTCCCAGTGCCCAGGGTGCAGAACAAACTGTGACTCTGCAGTCGCTCATGACAGCTCCACTCTGACCGCCAAGGTGGCAGCCCTGGCCACAGTGGTTCCGCTTGCTCAGTACAGCCCGCAGATTCACTGACGTTCACTTGCCTTGTTGTACCATAAAGGAGCAAACTGCACCACCAGTCTCAGTGTTTGGCACTGACAAGCCTAATCCTTACACATGCATTTTAACTTGCCCATCAAGTCAATCCCCATGAAACCCTGAGTTATATTTTCCCATCAATATCAGTGACATGATCAAATCTTTTCTGGTACTTATCTTTACAATCAGGTTGTCATTCCTGAAATGTCTCTCATACTTTCCCACAACAAAGACAATCAACAAAGAAGCTTGAAAAAATCACTATTTGATGAGTGCAGATCTGCCTGTATCTTTTAAAGTTAGCTTAGCCACTAAAGCTGTAATTAATTCTTATAGATGATTATGTTTTTTCTTCTGATCCCAGCTTAATGCCAAATCTGTGAAATAGGACCAGCCACACGGAAAATTCTTCAGCTATCAAACTAAAAACACTCTAAATCCATGTTTTAAAAGATGAACTTCAAAAATGTGTAATGACTCCTACATGAACAACAATTTAAGCACATTTCATTTCAACTCAAGTAGCTGTAATTTACATTGCAAGTAACCTAATTACACAGGAGTTTAGAGTAATGCATTGTAATGCATTGTTCTCTGACCTTTTATCTTTGTGCTGAGAAACACTTGGAATCAGACTGTTAACTACTAAATCACACTGCTGAGTGGTAAGCGAGCAAAAGACTGAAAGAAATCCAAGAAAGAAACAACAGAAAAAAAAATCCAAAAATTAATCTAAGACTCTCACACAAAAAACTGCCCACCAGATTATTTCAGTTTTGGATATAATATTTCACTGCAAACACTTTTGAAAATTCCAGTTAAATGTTTAACTATTAGGCAGCTTAGTTCCTATTGACTGAACACTGTTGCCTTTTATTTAATTACGCGAGCAATAAAAAGACGGAAAATAGTTTTTGTTTTATACTTTGTACCAAAGGAGATAGAAAATACTTAGATTGAAATATAGTCATACCAGGACTCTGAAGTATTTCTTGAGAAAACAGTAGCTGTGAGATAACATCCCATAAGCAGTCTTAATACAGTGGTAAAGGTATTACAATGAAATCCTCAGCATCCATATCATTGCAGATTATTTCCTGATTTATATGGTTTTGGCATCTCTGATGTCATTTCAAGTCCATTGAATAAAAATGCACAGATTCTATTAAAAAATATTGTTTCACATCTAAGTTTATATTCCCCGCCCCCGTCCCCTTCCCCCCACCATGCCAAAAAAAGTAAAATTAGGGCTTGTGTTTTGAGGAGAATTATATGCAGGCGGTCTCATAGAGACTGATAAAATCAAACCTCATTAGTATTTCCTGTCTTTGAGCATAAATAATGACCAAGTTTCAGAGACTGACAGACCTTTGCATGAATGGCAACAACATTGTCATCTATGAACTGTGCGAGAGCCATTCTGAAAATTATCCACGGAGTGGGGAAAAAGTTTATACTTTTGCAGAGTGGACATTAAGACTGAGAGAAGGCTGTGTTAGGCCCTTGTCTCCAATTTTCTGCCCTGATTAATTACAAAGACTGCTAATTGTGTATTGAGGTTAGCTAAAAGCATGTGGTATTTGGTATCTGTTTAGTCATGTCAAAATTAAAAACTTTCTGCACAAATGTTAGGTCAAGGAAAGTACCAAGCTGTTTTACCCTCATTTGTTTTTGCTTGTAAATCTTTTAAAATGTAAGTATTTGAATTTATATCATATGGAATGTGAAGCAACTGGTTAAAAACGCACAATTGAAAAAAAGAACAAAAAACAGCAGAGGAAGTGATGATTTCTAAACGTCATTAATCCATGGAGATTCAGTGGCCAAGTTTGTAAACAAAGGAA
Source organism: Tinamus guttatus (assembly GCF_059628265.1). Classification (NCBI taxonomy): domain Eukaryota; kingdom Metazoa; phylum Chordata; class Aves; order Tinamiformes; family Tinamidae; genus Tinamus; species Tinamus guttatus. The sequence continues at coordinate 2,630,343 of NW_028288923.1, forward strand.
GGATCAAAGTGGCAGCAAGCTGTCCATACGCCATATGTCTCATTCCTGTTCTCTGTTACTACACACCCAAACACAAGCGAGAAGCTAAATTTTCTCTCTTTCACATAACCCCTTCTGCTCTCAACCCTCCGTACAACAGATTCTGCCATTTAGCACTGATCTTCCCAGCTTCTCTCTATTGCTTAACTTATTTCTGCCCCAAATAGCCAATTCGCTTCCTGTTAGCTTTTGCTGCTCCCCATGCAAATTGATCCTGCCTTTAGCAGAATCAAGACATCTTTTCAGCCTTCAAGTGCAGCTGGTCGATGAAAGCGAAAGGTGCCCTGTACTTACTGGGCTTCAGGTGGAACGATGAATTCGGGAAAATTCAGACTGAAAATAATTAAAGTGGTCGGGTGGTGTTTGTCCGCTGCTAATAACTGCCTTAAGTGTTTCCAGCTCTCTGACTGTATTTGGAAATTATCAATGAGAAAAATAAGAGCAGACCTGTAGATCCCAGGATACACCCTAGAAGTCACAGAACCAGTGAAATGTGTGTACAGCGTCTCAGTAGCACTTTGTGTCACCTAATAGCAGAGACACGGGTTGCAGTCCAGCTGCAGAAAGGTACTAGCAGTTCCTGCTGACTTGCTGAGAGCTTATCAAGAAAAATCTCAGAAAGTGAGAGCAGAAAAATACTAGACTCATAAAAGGATGGTGATCTGGGTCTGAGAGCTTCATACAAGTATGAAACTGTAAAAGAGAAAAGCAAGTATGAAGTGTATTCTGCCCAGAGCAGTAGTTACTAATGCTGTGGCAAGGCGACCGACTGAGAGCATGGAAACTGCCTCTCCCTATTCCATTCCAAGTCATCGCTAGCAATTAGGAGGAGCTACATTTCTTAGTCCTTAGAGAGTCCTATGGAAGCATTATCTGAAAGTGAAATAAATTGCACTTAACTGCTTCATCTAAGTTTGTTGTCCTGAATATTAGCATAGTCACTTAGTTGCTTTTAGATAAACATCAACCTTACATTAAGCACATTTTTTCACAAAATAACTCACTGAAGACAAAAGACTTTATTGTTTTAAAGTAAGCCAGGTTAATTGAATAAGAGGATTTGGATTATATTTCATGTCTCACCAAGGTGCAGATAATGGAATTCTGTTCCTCCAATTCCAAATGTATGTCTCTCAAGATTAAGAACAAGGATTACCATTTACCACAGCAGACTGGATCATGCTATCATGGGATACAAAAAAAATGCATACTTAACAAAAAGTTTGGAGTTTCTCAACTTCTAAAGGAAGGCCAGTAGAATATGTAATGCTGACAAAACCTTTGTGGATTTCTAGCTCTAAGTAACTTCTTCTGATGACTTCTTTTGGCCACTTTTTGTAGGCTTGATGGCAGGAGCACGACTTGACTATGAAGGATTGCTGAATCATAAAGGGATTTGATTTCCAAATAACATCTATTCACTAATCAAAACTTTTAAGTATAAGCCTTCCTCCTGGATTCATCATGGAACAAATTAAACAAACAGATTAGCTTACTGCTCTCAGATTGTTTTTTCAAACATTCACACTGAGGAAAACAGCCTAGTAGGATATGTCCAAAATAAACCACAAGTCCCATAAACGCCAGAGCCAGACTCTCAGGTACACAGGAACTCTGCCTTGTGCCCGTGGAAGGTGAGGAAACGAAACTGCAGGAAGTTCCTACTGCTGCTCCTTAGGACGGAAGGCTCCCCAAGGGGTCCCAATTGTTTAGAAACCGTAAGATGCTCTAGATGATGCTGTTAGGGACACCAGGGCCATGCCTGCCACTAACGGCCTGCAGCACAGCCTTCCCTTCTCCAGTTCTTCATGTAATGGCACAAGAAATGTGTTGGCAAGGAAATGTGGCCGGAATGCTGCTGCAGATGGGAGCTGCTGGAGCATGGGCAGTCCTTGGCCCCTGCCTTGCCCGGCACACCCTGCACAGCCCACAAGCTGCTCCGTGAGGACGGGGAGATCGCTGGTGCTGGTGGGGAACGCTGCTGGCGACACTGTGCAAGTCTGATCCTTCTACACAAGCTGTCTGTGCACCACACTTGTAATACTCCTACACAGGACACTGAACGAAATTATAGCAGCAAAGTCATCATCGTTTTCAGCAGGAAAAATGAAAGCTATTTTATGTTATTTCCTTCTTTACCTGTACGATTCTTTAGCAACCCCACAAAAGCTGTACCCTTGAAGCACAGCACTACTGGAAAATGCTTCACACTGTTTATCACATGCTGAAGGAAGCTTAACATATTCAAAAGTTGCTCATGGCAGCTACAATGTGATCATAATTTAATGGATGCCTATGCTAAAATGCTAAATTACACCTAGAAAAATGACAATAAACTGCAGTCTTCATTGCTGTTTGCAGTTTTCTCTCTGTTCAAATGGCATACAGTTCAACAAGATGTGTAAACACTTCTGTTTTGCATGATTACATTCTTCTTTCCAACACAGTAGGTGGTTAAAAGTCTGTTTAATTGTTTAAGTGGAATTGAGAACCTTTCCTAAGTGCTTAAGCCCTTTACTTGTAAGATAGTATCAGTGACTGAGCTTAGGCAGGCAGTAGGACCAGACAGATGTGCATGTTGATTAACTGGAGATACAAAAGAGGCTCGACTCATGCTAGAGCATTCGCTGTTGGGTCCTGTGGATACTGTTAAACACATGGCACAGACTATTGCCTGCATGCTATCGCGTGTTCAAAAGTTATTAATTATTTGGACTATTAAACCCAGTTCCCTGCAGACAGATCGATAGATAGACATACAAATACAGACAGACAGACAAGCGTATGTACATCAGCCCACTATGACCAAATTGCTGCTCTACTTCTAGATTTCATTTGTCAATATTTCAGTTTTATGACCACTCTTCCTTCTTGTTATTTAAAAATTTTGAATGGCTAAGAACTAATGATCATGTAAACAGGGTAACTTTTGTTTTATCTAACATGAAAAGAAAATTGAACAAGGAAAAATTCTTCATTAATAAATTCATGAAAGACACATTTGTGAAAGATACAAACTCTATTGTTTTCAGTGAGGTTCACTTAGTAAGTTCAACCTCTACCCTAGACATATACCTTACATCTGTTTAATTTAATCTGAAAAGACAGACAGTGTTAATTACTTTCTGATGGTTGTTCTATTCTGTGGCTTTGGCAAGTGAGAAAAGACAAATTCCCATGGTTTTAAACTAAGGGAAATGGCTTCTAAGGAATAAAAAGCACTTAAGCTGGATAGCAGTATAATATTAAAAGTTGAAAATCTTAGGGGTTTGGACCTGTACTATGCATATTAAGATGTAAAAACGTGCTCAGATACTAAATTTTCTCTATATTTTCACTGTATATTTGCACTGTGCGCTGGGAGGGTACAGCAAAAAACATCTTTACAGTTCTGAGACGAGTATACTTTGATTTTGATTGCCATAATTTTGTCAGCACTTAAAATAAATCTACAGAAAGTCATGTTTGACCAAAGACTGAGTTGTGAGCTAATACTGCAGAGATTTGTTTTTAGTGTATCTTTAATTAGCAATAATCGTGCATTCATCCCAATCTTGCTTCAAAGAGTCAAGCTCATCAGGGAACAGAAACAAACTATCTGCCACATGTGCCAAGCCAAAGCAATCTGAGCTCTTAGCTGTTCACAAAGACTCATTTGTCAAATGACTGAAAAAGAATTGACCCACAATCATTTCTGGATCTGATATGTTCTTCTGGTCTCTTGAAAGAAAGGTAAGATCAATTGTCCCTCATCTTATGTGCCTTCATCCCAGAGTGGGAAATAGAGGCACAAAAAGTTCCTGCAGATCTCATATTAGGTAAAAAACACGAGTGAGTCACGGCAACTTGTAAATAAGAAAGATAAATATAATGGGCATATTATTGAACATCCATTCTCGATGCTAAAATTCTGAAATATTTCTGCAAATTTTATGCTGCAAATTTAGGACTGCATATTCTTCAGTCACTACCATTTGCAGTGAGCTTGCCTTTTACACATATTACTACTGTAGCTGCTTTAACTACCTTGAAATAAACATATATATCCATACTTTGAAGAACATAAATTTAGGCATGCCATACTAGGAAATGCCACATTGCGAGACACAGAAGTTTGTTCTGTCATAAAGTCACAGTATCTATGCTATGAACACCATGGGTAAGAATTTGGTTTTTCATCTGGTTCAACTGGAATGTTTTTATTGTCTTAAAGGTTAGAGAACCATTCCAATGAAACAATGGAAAATAATAAATGGGAACTTCTGTGAAGAACAATGAAGCCTCTTGTAACTTTTCTTAGTGCTTTATCTGCTAACTTCATGATCAATTGCATAAATTCCTTTTGAAATCTTACTGCACAATATGGAAGGTATGGCAAAATTCTCGTGTAAATTTAACCTTTTTCCCTCGTTTGCTACTGGATATGACATACTAATTGACTTTGTGCTTTAATGGAACACTCAATTTTATATTTATTTTTGACCAGGAATTACACTTTTCCTTGTTCTTCTTCTTTCTTTCCACTTTCAGGTAAATGTGTAAATGCCAGAATTAAATACAGCTAAATTCACCCAGCTTTTCTCACATATCTGGTACTAGTGAACTCAGTGGGATGGCTACAGTGAAAGGAAGATGTTTTTTATATGAAGATGTTATATAAAGATGTTTTTTATACAAAGACGTGGAAGAAACTTCACATCTTGTGACAGCAGCAAAAACTGTACAGAACTAGACAAACGGCACGTTGCTTTCATTGCTCAAACACTTTCCATGTGTCAATAAAATTTTATCTGAGCACTCCAACTGTCTTCATTCCTGTAAAGTTACAAGCACCCACCATCCGCTAGCTCAGTTTTAGCTAGTGATTCTGTGTAAATTAGGAGTTATTCTAGTTAAACCAACAGAACTGCAGTTGTTAAAGAAAGGCCAGAGTGAATGAAGTCAGATTGGGATTGCAGTACAGAAAAAGTTTTAGATCAGTAGTATCAAGTATATAGGCAGCAGCAGATTGATTCTTTACAAATAAATACAGTACATAACACTCGAAGTTGCGTGATTCCTCTGTGGTAGCCAAATCTCATGAGGGCTCTTCCTGACACACCAGTATTTGTTAATAGCATGTTGTACAAAAGCCAGCAGGCGTCCCCAGAGAGCCCTGCAGCTTCCCGGAGTCCTGAGCATTCCTTCGGTGGAAACAGCGCTCCCCAGCCCAGAGCCCATTGCTGAACTCAACAGCTTCATTTTCTCTAGAAACAAAGGACTGGAACAGACCTTACATGGCCTGTGTTGGTTGGAAACCCGCAGTTTGCCCTTAGTAGGACTCTAAGAAGCTCTCTCCTGGTTTTGTGAGACATGAACTGAACTGAGGCAATACAAGTATGTGGGAGTCAGAAGTACAGAAGAGATTAAAGCAAAGATCATTGGATGATTTTACTGTCAGCTCAAGGAATGGGAAACTGTCTGGAGTCTGTCTGAGCATATGAAATCACTACAGTAAAAGGTTTGTGATTGTCTACCTTAAGATCACAAGTAATCACCAGCAAAGGACTTTGCAGAAGACAGTGAACCTTTGGACATCTTATTTTGTGAGAGCTTTACGCAAATGTGGTGAAGGCCGGAACTGCTGCTTACCTTAGCAGAGCAATGTTAGCCCCTTCCGAAAGAGTAATCCCTACAGTTTCCTTCAACAGAACACGATCTGCTTCTTGCACGGTTTTCATTCCCATGGCTGCCTTGCGGCATGCTTGTAAACTGCCCCCAAAGCTGCCACCCGACGCTACCCTGCTTCGCGTTCCTCTGCTTGCAGGTTCCCCTGTGATATGGAAATTGCTTAATATTTATGTTTAAAGGCTTACTACATGGTTAATGGGCAGATTGACTTAGCAAAGATGTGTCCATTGAAAGACTGTGTTAAGGTTCACTCTTGTGTATGTAATAATGTTCTTAAAGAATAATAGTACTGAACAAGCTCACAAGGTCAACACTTGTGGAACAAAAAGAGCTGTGATAGTAAGAGGTACTGAGCACCTATCAGTCACCATCCAGTTTAAGAACACTGTTTAATATCATTTTTCTTTTCTTTTTCCTATATTTACATAGCATTCAGAATCTCTTCAATTTAAATATCCAGGGAGGTATTCTTTTTCTTTCAGAGTTATATTTAAACTTGACTAACTTAAAGTGATATTAAAAAAATACATTAAAAAAAAAGAGAGAACAGTTGCACACCAAAGAATGAATGCAGAAGTTTTCCTCCCTGCAGAAGTCAACCCAAATAACTGTTAATATTGAAACAAAGAGTGTTTAGTTATTTCTGACAAATACAAAGAGAAAAATGATTTAATTGTGCCAGTAGAATCTGTGCTTATTTTGGCATGTCCTACAATTACAGTCAACCAAATAGAACCAACCCACTTTCAGCAACCACTGGCTTTGAACAATCTATGCTGAGTCAGAGCTATTCAGAAGCCAAATATAGCTTGTACAGTATATGATATTTATAGATTCTTTTCTATCTGACAAGATTAGAAATACAAACTGAATGTTCGAGAATGTAAGCGCCTACATTAAAATATATTAAAAACATGTTTAGTAGAAATATTTTAATGAAATAAGTTGAATTTTCTATACATATGGGAATTTATGATAAAAAAATCAACTTTGAAAAGATCTGTTTATTAAAAAGGAGATTGAGAACGTGGTTTTCTGGGGTTATTTTAATTTGCAAAACAAACCACATTTTCCAAAAATAGTGCATTTCATTAAATGCCAAGATAAAAATTGACTGTTATTCTCATATGCTTTAAAACACACAGTCAAAAACTGAACCAGCAAAAAGTTAACAAGAAATTAATCTTTAGTCCAACAGAAGAAGCAACTACAGACTAAGTTTGTACACTGTAGTGCCTACAAATAACCTGTGACTCGTGCAAGCAGATACAGAATATGGTGAAATTGCTTAATAGGATATATTCAGTTGAATCCACATTTCTTTCCATTGCTTTTGCTTAACAGGCAAAACAGGTCCTTTGAAAGAAGCAGAAATGAAAGTATCCTGAAAAATCTGCATGAAATCAAGTTCTTTAAAAGTAAACTTTCTGGATGAAGGAAAAGTTTAGAGACACTCTTTGGATATTCTCTTTCCATGCAATACTATTCACACCATAGTTACTTTTAGGAGACATCTTCAAGAAATATTTTGTGTTGTATCTGAGAGGTGCTGTGAGCTCGCCCAGAGTCCCAGAGCTATGCTGATTTCTTGGAGATCACTCCCAAGGCATTCAGCAGTCCAATCATTCACCTGCAGAGGTAGCAAAGCTTGTTATTTATGGGGGGCCTCTGGTTCCTGACTAGATGGCTGTTTGCCTTTCAGAGTTTAATAGTGAACAACAACATC